>NW_025963784.1:0-415000 GCF_023055435.1 Haliotis rufescens
ACTTGAGGAAACAGAAAATCAATCAGATCAGTCAGGATTCCAAATTATGTACAAAAGTCTCAGTGAACCTAGCATCGCGACTCGATATTTCAAAACGGGAACCCAATCAATCAATGATAACTGTACATGAGAAGACTGTTCAGTGCAGCGCTAGTATATGAGAGAACATAAATGTAGGCATGATTTCTCTGTATGTTGTCGGGGAAACTCAGTGAAGCATTACTTATATACCCACTCGTGTATTCACAGCGTAAAGCAAGACAGCGTCAGGAGCATACAGCTCTCCGACTTGATTACACAGACACAGTGGACGGTCCCTGAAGGATGTTGAGAATGTCCTCCCACTCAATGGTACACCTGTCATTGCAACTCCACAGTGCTCTGACAAGGACCAGGCTGGTTGCAGTTCTCCCGTTCTTCTCCTTCCACTTTGTAAGCATGTGTACAACTTGCATGTATAGTGAACATGGATGTGCGAAAGTCACTTGTTCGATAACCACGAGAGTAAGTCCAAGTTCGATGCCAACAGACTCGAACCCGATCCCGATGTGACTTGCAACAAGGCTGAGATCTCGTCCCGACACAGGAGTATCCAGCATCTCGTCATTTACAGCATATGCTTGGTTCAGGTGTCTTGGCCCTACAACATTAAACTCACAATAAACTACCTATTTACTTGTGTACATTGTGTGTGATGGATGTAACAACACTCAGTTCGCTTTCATTATTCTAAATTAGCCTCACTAAACAAAAACAAAAAATACGACCCGTCCATCAATTCATCCACTCATCCATATGGTAATGTGGAAAAAATCATTGTGGTACTCATAGAGCTATACTTCCTCAAATATTATAAGACAAACAGATCGTTTCAATTCAATGAAACTAAAAAAATGAAACAATGTGTTCCAACGTACCTCTCTCTGCCGGGTCGCGTTTATAATGGCAATTTATCGAGTTCCCTGTGGTGGTCAGTCTCTGGAATCGAATAAACACAGTTTTAAACACGATTGATAGCTACACTATCATAGCAATAGATCATCTTACATAAACTAAACTAAACAAAACAATGCAATAACAAATGCACGTGTACACACGCCGACGCGCATTATAAACATTGATACGTTAACGTTCGAATCGGGAAAAGACGTGAAATAAGCCTGTGGCTGTATATATACCCACCTGATATCGGAATCTTGACCAGCATGAAACATTATTAGCCATGCTGTGAGTATCTTTGCTTCTACTTCACACACGTGTATCCCACAGCCAGCTGACACAGTCTGATACTGTCGACGGTTCTGACAATCTTTATATATGGTAGTAGCATAAGGGGATTCCCCTGCCTTTGGTAGGGAATTGTCAGTCACAGGCAACTTACAACCGGTTTTGGGATCGCAGTTCGGATTTTAGGATTTCATTCGCCATATCAGGATGATAGGCATGGGTAAAATACTTGTGCCGGTAGTATAAACACTTGCGCCAGTCGTGTGTTTATAGCCTTTTAGAAGTTGGAAGAATGTGAAAAAATGAAAGGTGTTTGGATGACAACTTCTTGCCCGTTCATCGTGTGACGATGCAGGTGAAAGGTGAAGAAGTAGCCCTCAAATGTCGTAACAAACAATAGAGAAGTTGTGATCCATAAGAGTTTCACGTGTGTTTGGATCATACTTGCACGCAAGTCATATCGATACTAGTCTTCCATGGGCCATCTGTCTTGTTCAGGTGCAGTAAATATTTATTTATTCAGTTAAATTGTCCATTTTGGCTTTCATCAGATCATCTGTAGATACGCGTGTTCTCATTTTTCTTATCATCAATACACGGTATGCAGAAACTGATCAAGACAAGAACCATTAAAACCATTTCATCACATTTCTTTTGATGTTACGATTATAAATGATTCTGTCTTCAGTCTATGTATTTTGGCAAGGATGTTCAAACAAAAACTTTTGCATATGATATATGTGTCTCAAAGCAATATTACCAAGGAACATGATATGTATATACATCGGAAAGTGTTGGAAGCTTACGCCGTAATATTATCAATTAGATCAAACCGATGTACCACACTCAAATCATCGATCCGAAAATCCGACAAAATGTTATACATGTAAATACATGTCGCTAGAGGAGCTGTACATACCGGAATGTGTACATAGGAACAGTTATGTTGCTGTGCGGATAAGGATATGAGTTCGCGGGTAGTGTCAGTAGGGGGTGTATACGATTTTACGTGCTGAATGGGCTTGAAAATATGAAGAAGAAATGAGGGGAAATATGAGCAGTGATGTTGTTTGGTATATTGAGGAAATTATATAACATGTTGTCTACATTCACATGTCTCATCATATAAGTGTGCATCATATAAGTGTGCACAAAACACTTGAACTTGTGTAGTTGTCAATAGTGCATAAGATAACCATGCAGTGATCAATCCGTAGTGTTAAATTGACCTCCGCCAGAATAGATATAAATGATGTCTCACTGTGACATGAGTGCATAACGAAGAACTTCGTTTGAACTAATTGTCTAGTGGAACGTTCCACTGTTTGATTGATGTCGATGTGCATGGGAAGCAGTTCAGTCACCTCGCATCTACTCCCGAAACATCCCGTGAAGACTGGGGGATCATGTGTAGTTAAAATTATGTTCATTATTATAAAAGGAATATCTGCTAAAACCTAATCTTCATCAGCTGAAGAGGAATATGCAGAATGGTTATAGCATACAACAATGTACGATTATCCCAGATAAACTCAATATTTTATGGTTAATATATCGTACCCACGTTACACAGGCGAAGTGAGCATCAGAACAATTGTCAGATATTAAGTAATTGGTGACTGAATAAATTATACATTTGAAGTATACATGGGACAGGTTTTTGGACCAATGAATTGAAATTTTCCATTTACAAAGAAAATATATTTACCTTCTTGTGTACCCGGACACAGGCTTACTTGAATGGCTTGACGATCGACTACGTCGGGTTCGATTCTCAACATGAAAATAACGTTTATGACAAGTTTGATGCGCTTGTGGTATGTGGACATAATAAATTAAAATGTTAAAAACCTTGGTATCACGACTGCATACAAAATAGTGGTTACTTTTATTATTCTGTTTCGTGTGAGAATTATGCATCACTTGTAGTTTGTGGTACTCTGTTAAAGTTAAATTGTGTGTAAATAGTAAAGCGGGCGGTACGACGTTTCAGGACTTTCGGATTTTCGGACTGTCGTGAAAAGGCTTATTGAAAAGAAATGCATGTCGTTACGAATATGTTCTGATTACTGTTTACAAACACTTGAATATTTTTTTATCATTGCTATCACTGTGAGGTGGAAGTATTATAAGCCTGCGGCTCGTGGTATTTAACATAGGGCCGGACGCATTAAACCACATGACCCCCTCGTGGTACTGCTAAAACGAATTTATCTTACTGACATGTTACACTTGTTAAAGAATTGAAACAAAATCAAAATTGATAGAAAACAGTTGTTCGATTGAGCTGAGGATAACTTGTGCTATGTCACGCGACTTTCACTGACTCGGAAAAAGCGTGCGGCTTTTTGCTTCGAAGCGGGGTTGAAGGGATTCATTCTCCCGCTCAATGATCACGTGATGCCCGTCTTCTTCGTGGCGGGGTATAAGCGATTATTCTCCCGCTGAGACATTTATGTTCCACCCAGGCAGAATGCATAGTACTTTATCAAGATCACGTGAACTAATCATATATCAACATTCTGAAATGGAGATATGATGGAACAGAACAGAGAATAATTAGAAATATCGGCCAAACGTAAAGCAGATTTTTCGAATCTGACTTTATCATAAGTATGTGTTATTTTATGCAGTGTCAACTTAACTCGGAGGAAAACTGTAGCGCATATCATTCACGTTTACCACTATGGCAGAACCTCCGATCATGGGTATGTTTCTAACAAACCAACAATCATAATCAGCACAAATCTGGGATTCGAACTCAAAATCATAGGATTTTATCACGCTGATTATGTACAGCTATCTGCAACGCATCAGACTACTAAGATACCACCTTGAGTCGTGGAAATGAAGTGTTGGATATGTGACAAATCATTGTTTTTCGCATTACCGAGCTCATCAATGTAGTGTATGTTCCTTCCGATTCAAGTTAACTGAAATATGATAAAACACAAGACTACGATCTTTCATTATTCTTTGTATATTTCTGAGCGATATTTCAAAGATCAAATGGAATCCAAAGCATTCCGAATTTATTATTTCATATTATTACACAGGCCAGACAGGGAGCGGAAAAATCCCCAGATAGGTGTGATAACTATATATATTTGCTATACATGAAGGCAAATCACATAGCCACTTTTACCTCGACACATCTGATCGCTGTACAGGAGGGGTGATATCGATATCAAAATATCATGATTCCACCATTTATTTAATGTATATTATAACTGAGATTACAGTGACTGCAGGATGTTGAGAATGTCTTCCCATTCAATCGTGAATCTCTCTTTACATGTCCAGAGTGCTTTGACCAGGCCTAGGACCAGAAAGGTGGCCCAACTGCCATTCCACTGCTTCCATTTCGTGAGCATGGGTGTGCAACTCTGCCCTGTTGAATAGCCACAACGCTGAGCCCAAATTCAATCTCGACATACTCAAAGCCGATCCCGATATGTCTCGCAACAAGGCCGAGATCTCGTCTAGTCACTGAAGCCTTGAGTTTTCCGTCATCACAGTGTGCTGAACCTATATGACAAATACAAGAGACACAAAATGTTATTTAACGGCTGTAATTAGATGTAAGAATATAATATTAGTTCCGGAGAGCTGTTATTCCTACAAAACAGTTTAAGAGAAAAAATAACTGAAATGATAACATGGGCATGGGAAGCTAAAACATAGTACAGTAAAACAGTTAAAGAGAAATACAGGAAACCACAGGGGACAATCATGTATCAGCTTTACATATAGAGCATTTCTATATGGAGCCTGACCAATTCCAAAGAAGCCTGCAGAAACCTATATATGATTCAACGTTTCGCAAATCATTTGAAAGGCAATTCCAGACCCGATGGCCTCACAAACAAACGCATTCAGCCAGAACATAGATGTTGCTACCCGGGGATTCTCAGCTGAGGGAGTTTAAAGGAGTTGGTTTGACTTCTGATTTCATGAACACTTATTGATATAGAATATGTTTTGAATTAACCTAACTCAGTTACCAAACTATATTATTAAACAGCTTAAAAACAAACTACCAGACAATTTCAGTAGAAAATGTATTCATACAATCTTCGAAAGATATATAATGAAGAATGAGTAAAACAAACCATTCTTAACGATCTGCTTTCAGCAGGTTTCCGTGAAAATGTTGAGCATGTCCTGCTCTATATCTACTTGGGAGGCCCGCCACTCCCACAAATTTACTGAAGTAAGTGTGCAATGTTCCTGCCACGACGTTGGCCTGAACATAATCGTTTCTAGACCAGTGATCATTATCATGAGCAATCGTGACCATCCCATCAATTCAAATGAGTGCCATTAAGTTAGGAGGATTGAAACGTCCCTGTAATGTCATGGCATGTCAGAGCTTCGGGCATGATGTTGACAAACAGCGTGTTATGTTTGATAAAATCCTCTGAATGTCTACCATAAAATGTTTGAAATGACTTGAACAGGCCTTTGATGGTTCAACTTTGCTTGAAATGCTTAGTCCTATGAAAGTTATAAAATGTAAGAGGTTATATTGTTGAATATGGTACACATAAAATCGAATTGTTGGACCCACTAGTTTTATCACCAATACAAATCTGTTTCTTTAGTGTAGAGATGAGAGAACAGTCACAACTGTATCAACACATACTTCGTCTTGGCGCCAATCTCTTCCGTCATCCTTCTCAGTCTACATGCAAAAGTGTTTTAAGTTTTACGGTAGCTGTAGAGGGCATTTCCAAATTTGAAGCATCACTGGCAAAAATGACGTGCGATGCAGTTTCCGATTTGGACCATATGAGCCCGTGTTTGTTCGCACTGGATAACACTGGCTTTTCTCTTCCATGTGTTTTAGACGGTGCAACCAGTGGGACAGGATACGTTCACCTTTTCGCTGACACTTGGTATCATAACTATGTGATAGTAATTAAAAAATACATGATAATGTTATCGCTTCTCTTTTTATTTGTTAGATTTGCGAAGAAGAAAATAGGCATGACAATTTGTTCAATAATGACCGTTCGACTGAAATAACAAAATATAATATAAATTGTATGTACGAGGCAATGTTTTGTAACATAAGTACCTGCTTCTGTGATATAAGATTTGTGCATTATAACGACTGTTGAAAACATTGCAACAGTTGTCATTTGGTATCAATCTAAACAAGCACCAGCAAACATATGCATAATAATTGTTCATATATATAAAACCTGTCATCATTCCTGAGAACTACTACAGCCCATGACCAATATGTTTTATATACCAATCAGGAAATATCCTTACAAATAGAATAGAGCTAATATATAAAGTCAGAAAATAATGGCGTCCTTAATGAATCAAAAACGATTCTACAACCGGCAAACCTAGTAATAGTGTTCAAAATCAGAGTCAACAGATAGACAGTACCCTTGAAATTACATTCTAAAAATATTTTTGAATTTTCAATCCTTAATACAGTCGGGACATTTGTTATGTGAGAGGCAGTTATGATCCCGGATTTTCGGACTACGGATGACGTTTAGAGCACAGCTTGTTATCCCTCGGTCACTGTTCCGCCAATATCACAAGAGGCAGAATGAGCAGTTCTTACAAAGGACATCATAGCAGTTTATTAACATACAAATACAATCACAATGTATTATACACGGCAAATTAATGATAACTGTACATATGATGAATGTTCAGTGCGCAACTTGCACGAGGAAGCAAAACTCATTCAGTTCAGTCATGATCCCAAATTGTGCACAGAAACCTCAGTCAATCTAGTATCGCGACTCGATATTTCAAAGCGGATGTTTCCTCTAAATGTGATTCGTACATGCAGGTGCATGGCTACGCAGAAATAGATGTTAGTCCCTGAAGGGTGTTGAGAATATCCTCCCAATCAATAAATCAGTGATAACTGTACTTGAGAAGGGTGTTCAGAGCAGCACTTTATTTACCTGACATAGTGGACGGTCCCTGAAGAATGTTCAGAATGTCTTCCCACTCAATCGTACATTTCTCGTTGCATCTCCACAGTGCTCTGACGAGGACCAGGCTGGTGGCAGATCTTCCATTCTTCTCCTTCCATTTCGTAAGCATGTGTACAACCTGCATGTACAGTGAATAAGGGTGTGCAAACGTGACTTGTTCGATAACCACGAGAGTAAGTCCGAGTTCCCTGCCGACACACTCGAACCCGATCCCAATGTGACTTGCAACAAGGCTGAGATCTCTTTCAGATACAGGGATATTCAGCCTCTCTTCATTCACAGCATATGCTTGGTTCCAGGGTGTTGTACCTACAAGAATCATCTCACAATAAGCATGTTCTTCACATGTGTATGTGTGTGTGCATGAATGCATGTGTGTGTGTGTGTGTGTATGTGTGTTTGTGTTTGTGTATGTATGTATGTGTGTGTTTGTGTGTGTGTGTGTTTGTTTGTGTATGCATGTGTGTGTGTGCATGAATGCATGTGTGTGTGTGTATGTGTGTGTGCGTGTGCGTGTGCGTGTGCGTGTGCGTGTGTGTGTGTTTGTGTTGTATATTGACTGTCAATTTTTAAATTCCCTATCAATATTCTACGTTATTTAAACTTATCTTAAGATTACATTCACTCAAAAACCCTAAAAAGATATTGTTAATGTACCACAACGTAAAAAGAAAACGTTTGGGTGGATGCACAGACAGTGGGAATAATGTCAAGCTTGCATCTGATAAAGCATAACGTGACACACAATCCATATCTTACATTTAGTAAAACGATTAATGCGACTGAACGTACCTCTCAGTTCGAGCTGATGGTTATAATAGCAGGTTATGTGGTCGTCTGTCTTGGACATTTTCTGGAATCAAAATGAACACAATGAGGCATATTCGTGGTGACGCTTGGATCCCGCATATTGTAAACTTTATACCTGTTCTAAACCACGATTGAGAACTGTAGCGTCACAAGAAGTAGGGTAATGTTACATACACTAGTATACATAAATAAACATAAAGTCGCAATTGCACGTGTACACACGAGGACGCGCATAAACACTGATGAACAGTGACAAGCTAACATTCATTAATTGTTGGGAAAATAGGTGAAGGGAATCTTCACCTGCCTGATATCTGAATCTTGAACAGTATGAAACAATATTACCCATGCTGCCTTTATCTACGACGTCTAGTCAGAAAATGAAACACACATGTGTATCCCTCAGTCGCCGCGACAATGTGACAACTGTACACAACCACCTTTAACACCTATGAATAGGGAAAGGGGATTCCCCCTGCTTGCTATGCGGAAATTGTTGTAGGCGCTGTGAGGTTACCCACATGCAGGTAGACCAGCCGTTACAGCGACCAGGTGTGACAATCTTGTTCCGGCTCTCGGACTGCGAATTTTCGGATTTCATAAACCATTTCAATCTTGGGGTGTGTGTGGGTGAAATAGCAGTGACGGTGTAAATACCTGTTTCATTCACTGGGCCTGCTTTCTGGTCCAGATGCATGAAACGACAAGTTGGTTTGAGTTGAATCATCAGTATGCACATCGTGTGCATTGATACTGGGGCGGTGGGTAGCCAAGCGGTTATAGAGTGTACGTGTAGATAAAGGGGCATCCGGATATGTAATGATACTGGCACTTAATTTCTATAATTAATAATATATCTGTTTTATTAAATGATCTATTTGTTTACTCTGAGCGTGTTGCTTTCATCAACTCATGAAAACATTTGCCTGTTGTTCTCAGCACAAGTTTCTTATCATCCGAAAAATCCGACAGAACGTGTGCCAGGTATTGACGTATTCATTCACCACACACTTGACTTCGCCAGGAGAGATATCGTCCGCCTGTCTATAAAAAGGGATTGTCCCTGTCGCACAACTAATACGATCGAACCAACAGTGTACACATAGTATCAAACTCGAGTTTTCAATACATAGAATGTAGGCCTCAAATGATGTAAGAGTCATCTTTCTAGTCAGCCTAGCGCTTTGTAATAGATATATACGAGCCCAGGGTATGGTGTCTTGCTGTGTTATCGCCCTTCATGTAAAGGAAGTTTAGTGGGGATTACATTACAGGTCATGGCAAATTTTTCAAAAGTTTGTATTTGAAATCAGGAATAAATTTATTATGCAAGTGTATCAAATAAATGAGGAAACACACCCGTACGCATTAAGATACCATTCTAATACAGCATAAATGAGGTGTTTATTTTCAATGCAAACATACTCAACAGGCCATAGTTAATTTGGAGCAGTCAACGCTCTATTAAAGGCATATAACAGCCTTAGCTATAGAGGAAAGGACATTGTCTGTCTGTCTGTTCCAGTTGTTTGTATCTGCAACCCAACAATTAATTGAGGAGTTGATGGCTTCCGCATACCTAATAGTCATCATAAGCTGGGAGAGCGTTTTCGTATCTCACATGACTCCGGTGCAGGTGAGGATTTGGCTTACAGCCGTGCTTTGATGAATCGAATACGTAACACCTGATCACGAACTGCACATGCCCCTTTGACAACCACGGTACAGTGTTTGAACCGATCTAGGTCCGAACATCCGACAAACGTCAACCTTGCAATGCTATAAATATATGTCACTACATGGATGCACATACCGGCGTATATACGTTGTAGCAGTGACTGGCAAAAGGTTCGTTGGAGTTATGATGTCACACGCAAGTGGTTTTCGTACACTATGACACCGATTGAGGTTATGATCGAAGGTAGGGCGCCGTTCCACAATATATAATTGTCAATGCACGAGAATAAATAAAAATATGAATGTACCACTGAAAATCAATGATGACAGCAGGTGTTCGAGGAAAGGGTAAGCATGTCCTGTCCTACCGGTAACACCCGTCATTCATACAAAGCGATCGTAGCACCAGGGCGACCGTAACTCCCACACTTTAGCATAGACCTACGACAGTCGTAGCGCTAAGATCGCTTTGTGAAACGGGGCCTGCGACGCCATACAAAATGTAAAGGCGTCATATGTGGACGATGTAAAGCTGAACCTTTCCGGCAGCTATGTTGTTTGGTTAATGTATGTGACGGCAGTGTGCATGCAGTATCCTTCCCGGGGAGGTGTAACTGACAAGATTAACAGGTACTGCACATGGCATTTAATTTATTTCGCAATATCATTTAGTGGGCGAAAACATCCTTAGAGTGTTAAGGGCTGCATGTCATTGTGTGTGGGAAGGCGAAAATGACAAACAACAACTGACAAAAGAAGTAAACATCCACAAGAAAATAATTGATTGCAATACTGTTTACGGTTCAGCTGATATACAACTGCTGCATATTATGTCCAGGAAACTCATTGAATCCAGTATCGTTACTCGCTATTTCAACGTTTTCGAGTTTCCCAAGAGTAAACTACGTAGATACTTGGCTACGCAACAATATGCGTTGTCCCTAGAGAATGTTGAGGATGTCCACCCGCTCAATCGTACACCCCGTCTTCACAGTGCATTGATGAGGACGAGCCTCTTCTCACTCAACTTCGTAAAGACCTGTACAATCTGCATGTATTCTGAACATGGATGCACAACTGTTCCTTCCTCGATTACCAAACTTCCGATCCTTGCACACTCAAATCTGACCCCGATGTGACCTGGAACCATGCTGAACACACACAAGCAAACATGAGCTGTCTCCTTTAAATTTCACGACCACATGCTGCAATGGGTTTCAATTGAGTCAAAGCCAGTAACCCCATTGATCATAATGCTATTCGTTTTCAATATGCAGTTACAAAAGCAGATATTGCACATGAACATATTCGTCTTGCTACATATTATTTTATGAATTGAAAATCTGGTTGTCAGAGAGGGGTCTTTAGAATTTCTTAGTTCCAAGTTCATGATACCAATTCACTAATATCTCTGTTACTGCATCATATCCATCTTATGTGAAGCACGTGTTTCTGGATATATTGATCGTACACCGGAAAGGCATTTGTTGTGAACTTTCAGGAAAATTTGACAAACTACACGTGGATCTTAATGCCAGTGAACATGCCACGTAATCAACATTGGGTGCTACTGGTGGCTAATGTCAAGGATGGAACAGTGGGCGTGGTTAATTCTAAACCCTCCTTAGATGTGGAGGACAAGGTTGTACAACACTGGAGGTAGGTGGACAGAACAGTGGGCGTGGTCAATTCTAAACCCGCCTTATATGTAGAACACCCATTTGTACAACACTAGAGGTAGATACAAAAAAAAGAGGACGTGTGGCTGCACATTATAAATGTTAAAACCAAGCTATCCAATTTGAAATGTTGAAATGTTGATTTCTCAAAAACAAACATGAATATAAATAAGATCCATCGAAAAATGTTCGATACACCCACATTTGTAGCTTTTACTTTTGGGTAGAAGATATAGAACAACTTGTTCACAGGGTTACCCAGTTCCCCAAATGGGTACACTGTGTGAATGATTTAAACGCCATCAATACAGTTATGTCACTCATTCATTTAAACCATAACATCTGTATTTGCTAACATAAAACCTAATTATGGACAAAGCAGGAGAGAACATCAGAAATGTCAGGACCGGATATTTTAGGCACTGCTGTATTAACCTTCTGCTCTACCTTTACTTTAACACCAGTCCACATGAGTTGAAGATGTTATCGCCATCGAGTAATATACATGTATTCCTCAGGCTCTTTGTAAACCACTTGAAATCTACGTCTAAGGAAAGGAGCAAGTCATGGATGAAGAAACAGTACCCAGTGATAGAACAGTCAGATGGACACAGCTGTGGAATATTCGTTCTGATGGTAGGTTGGTTTGAAGCTATGTTTTTGATATGAAAGGCAACATGTGTCTCAATAACCACGTATGAACGATACCTTTTCATTTCTAACTTTCATATTCTCAGGCTGCTGATGCAATTTTGTCGGAGAAGTCTCCAGGCATCACGAGGAACTGTCACGTTGAGAAATACAGGCTGTATGTGCTTCAGAGGATACTACAGTATGCAAAGGACAAGGGAGATATGCAAGGTGGAGGTAATCACATGATGGCAGTTGATGGACAGGGTAATGTCAGAAACGAAATTCAAACTGTAACGCTGGAGACAAGAGGTGTACTGGAAAATATCTGTACAATATCAACAGAGCAAGGAGGTCCAACTATTCATGAAGAGGATGGACATGAAACACATGAAGGAACCGACTCTGCTGTCGCCAGTGATGAAAGTATGCATTCTGGAGATCATTTCTATGTTACGTAATTGTAAGGCGTTACGCAAGGTATTTTAGATCTACATGTGCAATGTTGTACACTGCTTTCTTACAAACGCTATTTGTTTTCACAGATACAGAGAACTATCCATGTTTGGATCAGCACTTGTTGGATAAGCAGAAGATGGCGTGCTTGTTAGTGGTTGCTTTGGCGGAGAATAACCTGGAGGAGAGGATGCTATGGGCAAGGTCTTACACAGGGACTCGCGTGGAAAGAGAAACCTACAAAAAATATATTGTTTGGGCACTCAAGGTTTTTGACATCAATGAAAAAGAATACACTGAAAATATGATGAAACCTATTTTATCCCAATTGGCGGGATGCTGTCTCCATCATGAAGCAGGCTCATATAGAATAAGAAATCATGAAGTAGCAATAAAGCTAAGAGAAATACTGCTCAGTGATGTGGGACAGTTGGTTGAAAGGATGGATCTCGAGTTCATATTTCGTTATGTGACATTTAGAGGTGATCCAACCGAAGCGGAACAACTAGATGTGCCTTTAAAAATCGAATTGAAACATGATGATCTGCATATTGTAGCGAAGCGGTTTCTTGCAGCTGTACATGGCAGAAAGTTTGCCTTTGAGTGCATGCATTCCCTATTCCAGGTAGAGACATTTGTTGATATGGTTTGGGAGAATATCTTGCATAATCTGAACAAGGACAGATCGAAACTGTTGAAAGTATTGTCAAAAAAGGACATTATATATGGATATTCCTTTCTGTTTTGGGCGAGCATCACAGACAACTCGATTTTGCTGAAGAAAGCATTGAACAGTGTTCAGTTTATGGTAAAGAACAGACAGGAAGCTTTGTTTGGAAGTTGCTTTGGGAACAGTTTAGCCAACTTCGATTACTTGTGTTCCAAAAATAACTGGCAGTTGGATACATTGTGTATGACGCTACCCGAACTCCCAAGACCTCTTATCATTAAACTGCAGTTGGCAGTTGCAGATGATCTGAGAGTAAAGTTTGGTAAATGTTCACTTTTGGACATTGCCTGTATGGGTGGGTTGTCTGCAGTGGCTTCCAGATTGTCACATTTGATAAAGATGAGCAAGAACAAGAACAGGTCAAGAAAGAATACATATGTACATTATGCATCCTTGTGCCTAAAGGGCAAAGATACCATGGATACAATTACAAAAATTGGAAAACTGAATGTCAATATAACAGGCCCTGAAGGATCAACACCTTTACATTACGCATGTGCAGTTGGAAATGTTAGCATTGTAAGCTATCTGTTACAGGAAGTAGTGGACATTAGTGAGCAAAACAAGAAGGGTGAAACTGGGCTTCATTTAGCATGTATATATGGAAATGCAGAAGTTGTTACAATGTTATTACAGAACAAGGGAATAATTCATTTGAAAGATAATGCTGGCCGCACACCTCTACATCGTGCAGCCTGGCAGGGACATCGGGTGGTTGTGGAGGTGTTATTACAGAACAAGGCAAATGTGGATGAGAAACGTCAAAATGGCAGCACACCTCTACATGATGCATCCTGGCAGGGACATCGGGTGGTTGTGGAGGTGTTATTAAAGAACAAGGCACATGTGGATGAGAAAGATAAGGAAGGCAGCACACCTCTACATCGTGCAGCCTGGCAGGGACATAGGGAGGTTGTGGAGGTGTTATTACAGAACAAGGCAAATGTGGATGAGAAAGATAATGCTGGCCGCACACCTCTACATGATGCAGCCTGGCAGGGACATCGGGTGGTTGTGGAGGTGTTATTACAGAACAAGGCAAATGTGGATGAGAAACGTCAAGATGGCAGCACACCTCTACATGATGCAGCCTACGAGGGACACAGGGAGGTTGTGGAGGTGTTATTACAGAACAAGGCAAATGTTTATGAGAAAGACGATAAAGAAGAAACTGCTTTACAAAAAGCAGAGGCACAACATCACGATGATATTGCAAGGATTATAACTGAGGCAACAAATATACATGACCTGACAACCAACCATGGTACAATTACAGATAGGTAAGAGCAATGTGGAAATGATGTTTGAGTTGACAGCCCAAACACATATATTGTATACGCTGTTTTGCAGAACAGTTTTGAAACCTCAGATAACCATATGAGACCTCGAAGAGGACAGTACCATCAGACATATATCAAAATATCTATTTCAGCTAAAAAAGAATATGGACAGTGCATTTCTACAAGGCCCCCAAAACAACATACTAAAAGTCCCAAATCAATCAATCAAATATGTGATGAGAGACCAACAGTGTATTGATATTCCATGTCTGTCCATGTCTTGGAGGTCATCTTGGATTTTTGGGCCAGTCAGTTAGTGTGACAAGTTTTATGCATATAAGTCCCAGCACACTGTTTCAGACAGTTGTTTCATCTTGAGTTTTGTAGATTTGTCAATAGTCGAAAACGATCAATAGTTGTGAATATCTTTTTAGAAACATAATATGGTTATTTTGCAAAACAACACATGCTGTTTTTTCCTCAAAACATTGAACCTCATCTGAAATATGGAAAATACTATTGGCAGTTGGTTGCCATATTGGATTATGTAAATGAGACATATTTCCCAAACTGGGATTGCTTGGGACTTTAAGTATGTTGTTTTGGGGACCTTGTAGAAATGTATAGTGGTGAAATGAACTCTATTGCTATTTGTTCCAAGTGAAACCTTATTTTCCATGGGCTACATATGTCAATGGGGACTTTGCAAAAACACTGAAATTATGTTAACCAATATTTGAACTTAATTAGGCTCCATTGTGTATAATATTGAATGATTCGTTGGTTTACGTTCATGAGTATATGGGGCTTCCATTTAGTTTGGAGTCTTTTTCATTAGATACGAATTCGTAAGCGCTGGAGGCTTTTACATCTTGATTTTGTATTATATGTCACAATAGCATCACTATTTTGACTAGTCCTATTTTATCTGAAATGTTATGTCAAGTGCATGTGATATTGTTTCAGGGTGACAACCGATGGCCAGTTTCTTATGAAATCATCGTCAATTCCACACGGAAGCTTTAACAATGGCGGTTGGCTTACATCCACACCACTAACATCAACGTGTCCCGTGAACCAGACATCAGTAGAATTGCCAGGGGTGTATGTTCCGAGTCAACTGGGACAAGCAGTTTCCACAGACAGACAACGTGTTATGGAAGAGAGATACATCGCCTTGCAGTCATCCCAACCATATCATATAGACGGAAATCTTAACAACTTTCTTACAGATCCTGCACGCTTGGAGATACGTTCACCCAATCAAAGATCAGAAACCATATATGGAATCTCAAGTCATGTTCCCACCTATGGCCATGCTCCAGTAGTTGGTGACACAGTGCCTAGTTCAGATACCACTAGTAATTCTGAGAATGTCATCATTCACTACACTGAGTCTGGGGAAAAGATAGAGCTGCGGCAGCTCTAAAAGTGGTCTAGAAAGGAGTTACCATTGTTATTATGGTGTCCGGTGTTACAGTATACATATACAGTTTTACAACCTCTTTTAGGAGTCAGTAGTCCGAATTTGGTTTGCAGAAAATAACGAGCTATTTGTCATTTCTGTCGATGTAGCATTGATGTTTCGGTAAGCATATCAATTCCATAAAAAAAACCAAATATTTTACTCTACAAATGCTAGGACCATAGCTAACTTCATGACGAAAAAATCCTTTATGTTGCTTAGAGGATTACATAATAGATTCTTTCAAATGTTCCTAACTAGACATATGCACATTTCAGTGTGTACCAAACTTTCTTTAGGCATTGTGTTAAGTTGAATCGAGTGAGTGTGTGAGTTGGATTTAACGCTGCTTTTAACAGTATTCCAGTTATATCACGGCGTGACAGGTTAATGTGGGAGGAAAGCCCGAAGTGATGGAGGTCTCAGACGTTTATCACTTCGGTGAAACCCAAGAGCACGGGTATGGTGCTGACAAACTTAGAAACATAATCTGGGCGCACCTGCATTCGAACCCACAATCATAGGTCTCTGGCGTGCCCAAGGGACGCAACTCTGCACATCGACTCGCGGCGCCTTAGGCGACTTGGCCACGCGTACCCCCGTCTTATGTTGAAAGTAGTTGGAGTGATTTGTGTCGATGTAGTTTTGACGTTTCTGTTCGCATCTCGATTCCATTAAAAACCCTTTGTACGTTACAAATTCTAGGTTCATGTCTAACTTTAATGTTTAGAAGATTACATAACTGTTCTTACAAATGTTTATAACTGGACATATCCAGATTTCAGTGTGTTCCGAAGTTTCTTAAAGCAAGTGCTTTGTTGAAATTAGTGGGAGTGAGTTCTGATTGACGTACACAATGAATGTTTGCAGCTACATGTCACTGTGTAAAATATGTACTTGCAGGAACACGTGGGTGTCTTTCTATCATAGTCGGTATTGTCACTTTGATTTGTTTCTGCACCATTTCCAGTGTCAGAGTTGTGAAGTCTCACTCCCAAAACGAAGCCATGTAACCTGTTGTACATGCAATATAGGCTTTAAAGTACGTTCACGGTGACCTCATATTCAGGAATATAATGACTGTTTTATTTCAAAGCAATTTATCCTATTAATTTCCATGATGTCTTGGCAAACATTCTTCCATGATATCTGACATATTCTTATGTGACATATTATGTGATAGATCACTGAACGAATCCCCGTAAGATATCGTTTTTATTACAAACATTGTATCTGAAAACGTATATTAGGAGCGAATGATGTTGGAAGCATTATTGTACTAACATTCATGGTTTAAGTAATATACTTTTATCATCAGATAACTCTTGTTAGTGCTGCACTAGTTAAATGGCCTGTTATGTATTGCCCATAGTTGACCAAATGTATAACCCCTTTGTGACTGTAGACCTACAATTATGTTTGTCAATAGAAGTTGTTTTTTATTCATTTATATTGTATGCTGATTTACTGATTTGGCAATATAGTTTGAACCGTTTCCTAAGTTAACCTTCGCGTTTTAATTCGGAAATCCCCTCGTAACACTGTGCCATACAATATAAACATACAGAGGCGATTAATTTTAATTTCTAAAATGTCACCAGTTTCATTCATGTGACAAATATATGAAAATCCTTATGCAATTATGCAGACGTACATATACAGTCGAACCCCGATGTCTTGAACTCGGATGTGCCGATTCCACGAGTCCAGGCGAAATCACAGTCCAACATCTTACCATATTTATAGTATTGTTACCTGAATGCTAGACATGGGTGTTTTGAGTTCAATTTACAGTCCCCAAAGTTAAAAGGTAAAACTTATCAAGATCCAGGTCGAATTCAAATAGTTCGGATAAGTCGAACTATTTCTTTGGTCCCCAGGAGTTCGAGGCAATTGGGTCCGATTGTTCCTTTATGAGTATATATCTGAATATGTATACAGTTAGAAAAAGGTGCTTATCCAAACGCAGTGAAGTCACACAGACTGAGCCATACCAGTGCAGCGTGTATCATAATCAGAACCAATCACAAACTATATTCACTATCATGATCTAAATATACACTTTCCCTGTGAAAAAGACAAATAAGTGTCTTTGTTAATTATATTCAAATAAAGAGAATACGCAAAACCAAACCAAAACAAACTAACAATTGAAGGAAGTTATCCAGGTTACATGGCATAAATAAGCATCAATTTATTTGTAAATCCCTTGCTCTGAAATAAGGTGGGCCAGACCGCCTCCATTGTCGTATGGATAGAGTATCAGACAGACTTATTTCGTATGTGTGGCCATAAGGCCAATAGCACAATGACATTTTGTTGTAAAACAATCCGTCGTGAAGCACCACTTGTATACTGATTAGATTGTAGCTAAATATGGTGTACACAGTTTTATTTATATTCAATGTTTTATACTTCTTTCAAATATCTTTTAAACACAAACTGCAAGTCTGAGAAGAATGTGGCTATTTTTGCTATTCATTAACTGTACAAATGTTCTTTGTGATGGATACGTATAATAATAGTTAGGCAGGTATTTGATTCTTATATCCTCATATACTGGACAAATCAATAAAACATGGTATTCATTTTCTTGGTTATATTTGCAGAAAGGACACATCGATGTTAAAGCCTCATTATCTTTGGAGTGTCTGTATAATTGTATATTGAGGGTATGTATACCACGCCTGAACTTCCTTAAGCATCTGCGTAAAGGTAGAGAATATCTGCCCAGTAACGTTAAAATATGGTTCACTTGTTACCCCGCCTGGCGCTCAGCATTGAGGGGATAAGACTGGTCAGTTTGTGGTCAGTATACAGTGTCAAAGTGGGGTATTCATGTTAAAACTTCGGCATGGTGTATCAGTGGCTTGTTCTGTAAAAACGACATGAGCAGACACACATACATATACACATACACGTGCATGCACGTCACTTCATATAAGTGCAATATTTTTGAACGCAACGTTTAACCTCGAAGCTCATTTTGCCTTGCCTCACCTCTACAGAGAATGAATCAAATGAGGGAAAAAATAAAAAAATGCCTCCTTATTTATGCTCGGCAAACGTATACTGAATATTGTTTGTGAAGTCAGGTCTGAAGATTTTCGGGGTACGAATGGCCCAGCCGTTTAAGGCGCCGTGATTCGCTGTGCAGAGTTGCGTCCTTTGGGCACGCCAGAGACCTTTAATTGTGGGTTCGAATCCATGTTCGCCCAGTTTATGTTTCTAGGTTTGTCAGCACCATACCCGTGCTCTTGGGTTTCACCGAAGTGGTAAACGTCTGAGACATTCATCACTTGGGCTTTCCTCTCACATTAAGCTGTCACGCCGTGATATAACTGGAATACTATCGTAAGCCTTACTGCCACCGCCGTTATAAACATTATCCTGTCTTGTATCCAGTCAACAAAGTCAGTTGTAGACAATGCCAGGGATAGAAAAGGTTGAATAATGCATACCACATTTACGGTAGCTGGTCAAAGGGAGGCAACGCTGTTTTCAGATATTATGTTAGCATTTGATACGGAAGTTATCCTGACGAAACCTGGATACTGTGGGTAAAAAGCTGACAGGCGTATTGTCAATAGAGGCATCACCTGTAGTTGTTCGTACTGGGCTTAAATGACTTTGTGTCTGAATGTGGCAAATGTACGTAATAATGACGCAAGGTATAATGAAATGAAGTGCACTGATGTTTGAACGGCTTTAAATGTTCTGTTTTGTGTTGAACTCATTTTCCAGAATTGAAATAGTATTTTCCTGTTTTAAATCATACCATGAAGCAAATTTGTTCTTCACCTCATGTACATGAAATTTTGATCTTTTGATCACCACAACCATAGTACCTGTTACCTATTGTTCAGGTTGTGAGAAAGGGAGAGAAAACGTATACGCTTACTTATGCTATTTCTAGTGATATAAACAGAGGGACGGTTTGAATATTTGAAACGATGTACAATATGAAGGTTGTATAGCACTGTGATCGAACTACGAATTACGAATATGTTCTGATTACTGACTGAATAATCAGTTTTTTATTCAATTTAATTTAGAAAGTATGTGCATTTCTGAGTAATTAATCATTGCTATCACTGTGAGGTGGAGGTATTTGAATTCGTCAGAGATGTTTGTATGGATAAGAGCGACAAAACCTTTTGCATAATCACAAGAAATCTCTGTGGTAAGCAGACTCCATTTTACGATCATGACTTTATTAAAAGCATCACTATGAACTGTCATTATTTACGGGAGATATTTCAAATGTAAAATCGAATCCGTAGCATTCTAAATTCAATAAATATAAAATGTCAACGCCAGAGAATAACCAGTCTTGGATATCCACCGAAACAGATTCCATTGGGCGTAAACGGCAAAATAGGGGAGAAAACTATAGGAATGGATTACGAAAAATCACTGATGACACCACGTCTTGTGAAAGTGCACGCATGTCCTGCCCAACAGGTAGCAGCCGCCATTGGTACAATCTGACTCCACGTGTTCTTGGGGTAAACTTGCAAATGCAGAAAACACAAAGAAACAGTGATTTGATAAATATATTTACTGATCGCTGTAAAGTAGAGGTGAGATTACAATATCTCTGAACAAGGTAAAAATGTATGACGATATGCCCACCGTTTACTGATCGCTGTAAAGTAGAGGTGAGATTACAATATCTCTGAAGAAGGTAAAAAGGTATGACGATAGTCATGTTCGAAATGATAAAAACAAAGTTTCATTTCTTGTAATATTTCTCCGCCTTAGGTGCAATTACACTGACAAGGAGGGCCGTCACTGCAGGATGTTGAGAATGTCCTCCCATTCGATCGTGCATCTCTCTTTACATGTCCATAGTGCTTTGACCAGGTCCAGATAGGTGGCCGAACTGCCATTCAAATGCTTCCATTTAGTGAGCATAATCAAGATCTGCATATACATTGAACATGGGTGTGCAACTCTGCCCTGTTGGATAGCCACAACGCTGAGCCCAAGTTCAATCCCGACGTGCTCAAATCCCATCCCGATATGTCTCGCAACAAGTCCGAGATGTCGTGGAGTTACATGAGTCTTCAGTCTCTCGTTCACACGGCGTGTTGAACCTACACAGAAATCTGTATTACTTGATGAAACACCAATTCTACTACAAAGGCTCACATCAACAGGTTTCTTTCTGTTTTGTGTGATTGACATGTGGTATCGAATTAACCTTTATTTATCTCCAATGCTCATCGATATTCGAAATAAGCAATACAAATTGACAGAAAAAGAAGTTGCACATATCCTCCCATATACATATATGTCATCATAATAACGATTAAAATATGTTGAAAGTTTATGCTGAACACAAGGCATATATTACCAAATTTCTGAAATGAAATCTTCAAATTATGATAAAGAATGTCGCACAAAATTATCAATTTAATGGGCAGTTATAGTAAACGCACCTCTGCTTATGATCTGTTGGATGTAATACTCGATCAGCCCTTTGCTTGACTGGTGCATTCTCTAGAACGAAAAACACACACTATCAGTTGTATGTTGAGATGATATGCTGTAGTATTTCCTGAAAGGCGTTGAACTCAAATACAGTATTATTCTACAGGTGGGATCAAACTTCCCCACTATAACACTTAATATGGGATGATAAACTTCCACACAATAATACTGAATATGGAATGATAAACAAAGACAATGTCTGCCGGAACAGGAGTGAGTATATAAAGACTTTGAACCGTATGTTCGTTACCTTATATCCACTATTAAGCATATATACAGAATGCCACACGTGTAGTGTTAAATGATGTGTACATATATTACTACCATTATTGCACCTTAATGAACATATCTAAAAGGGCGTTATTAAGACGTACCTGCCACTGAAGTCCGGAGAAGCACGAAGAAATATTCCCCATGCTGCCTATACATATACACCACTCTGTGTGTTCAACTGGTATGACTAAATCAAAAACTCTAAGCTATATGTGAGCATTGCGGGAAGCCCCGGCACGAGAGGGGACACAACGTCTCACTCTCTCTCTCGCAATAGCTTCAACCAAAGATTCAGGAATTTCGGATTTTCGGATTTCAAAACTGATATAAAGGCGGAGTTTGGCAAAATGGTGTGTATGTGAAAGAGATTATAATAGACCTATATGGGGGTTATACCTCTTATCGTGCATTTTAAGTTTGTTGTCAAATACTATGACCAACAATAATAAAGAAATAACATTACAGCAGTGTTGATAATTGACGTGTGGTCACAAAAGCAAGATGCGGGTAAGTATGCCGCTTACACATGTAGATAAGAGAGCAGTGACAGCTTCACTGATATGCCTTTCTCCACTACGTCCAGCTGTTCAGTCAATAACCAAGCCAGCCCTTTCAAGGTGTCATGACTTATATGTTAGTCTTGCAACGAAGACAATAGACATGGGAATATTGTCACAAAAATAGTCTTTTAAAAAGGATAATAGGTCCCAATCTAAATAAGTATCTAGAAATCATGACAATATCTGTGATAATGCAAGACAAAACTAAATAACATGTTGTGTACAAAAGCTGTGGTACATTGTGGGTACTTGGTGACCTGGTCAAAGTGTAGGATATATGTGGGCGTTATTTTGGCATTGATATGGAATACCGGCTAGCATAAATAGGTAGCGTGTTTAAGGAACATATTGCTGTCTACAGCTATTTTCTATATATTTTAGGCTTTGTAAACTGCAATCAGCAGCCTAAAAACTGAAAGAACAAAACCATAGAATGGATCCGAACTTGATGTTAGACGTGTCAGCAATACGAAAATGTCCATGATTGGACTATAATCATGATTGGATCTTCTTCAGCTGTAGTCAAGTCGTCCACACGGACAGACGGACACACTATCATACCTCTTCCAAATGTCCACTGCAAGGTCCACGTATCATGAATTTTGTTGACAATAATTTCACATACATTCTAATCGTTGACTTTCTACGCCTTGTAAAACATCTTTCAAACGCAGGTAATGTGATGATCAACAACATTTCTATTAACAGTTCGTTCGTTACATCCATTTCAGTTTCCGGAATTTCAGATTGCGAATGACAGAAGAACCCAATTAGTTATCACTTGCACATTCTTCCGCGTGAGGAGCGGTAGGGTAGTCCAGTGGTTATAATGTTCGCTCGTCACGCCTAAGACCCGGGTTCTAATCCTCACATGGGTTCAATGTGTGAAGCCCATTTCTGGTGCCCACCGCCGTGATATTGCTAAAATATTGCTAAAAGCTGCGTAAACATTACACCTTCACTCATTCTCTCTTCCCCGTGTACATATGAGTGACTAGTTGTTTCGAAGGACGGATGGATAATTAGCAGTTGCTCAACTTTAATGTCTCTCTGGGATGATAATTGTAATAATGTGGTCTCCAGCTAGAGCTGCACTACAGCGTTTCTATTGCTGTTGATATGTAGACTATCTGTGAAACAACTGAACATGTATGTTAAGCTAGGGCAGATAAAATGTGTAGCTCTGAAGCCCAGATGACAGTAAACCATGCATGCTGACGTTATCTTATATAATTAGTGTGAATCGTAGCATGCAGAAAATGTAATCTTCGATTCGCTGATGTTATTATTCAGTCGCTCAGGAAAGATAAATTTCGTTGCACAGACCAAACCTAAGCACCCACCCATCGTCAGCTACACAGAATTATAATTCTACTACATTTGTTACATGTAGGTTACAGTCAACGTCGCATATCATATCACACACGAGGTGAAGAAACGATATATATATCCTGTTACTATATATGACATTTGTTCCTTTCTCAATACCAGCTTATCATCAGTTGGTGTGTGGCATTGTAAAGGAATGACATTTGGAAACACACGTACTTGACCTCATGGAATTCTTCAATTACGTCATCTTTAAATAAATATATTTTCATTCATACTCAGTGGTTATAGGCTGCTTATCAAATCTTCTCAATGTCAACACCTCATGGAGTAAGCTGTCTACTTCAGATGCCCTAAAAGCGTGTTTGATACCCGTGAAGATGAAGATGAAGCTCAGGTTGTAGAAAAAGGAGGTACGTTTTAACCACAAGTGACTATAGTATTGAGACGAGAGACGTGTGTGTGATGAGGTTTTAGTTTACTCGAAAACCCTAAAATCGTGTGGGATAACATACGATATGTTGATGTTGAGCAGTATAATCAGTCAATTGAAGTTATGGTGTATCAATTGCCTGAAATGACCATTGAATGAAATTAAAACACCCTTGAAACATATATATATGTACTTAGTCAACATTGTTTTCTTAGTTTTCAAACTTCGGGCTTTCCTCACACATGGGGCTGACACGCCACGATATAACTGTAATACTGTTAAAAGTGGCGTTAAACCCAACTTACTCACTCACTCTTAGTTTTCAGAACAGAGCACAGAGAGATGAACTAGTGGCCAGTCTTGGTGACGATGTAATAATTATTTATCTCACAATAATGTCTGTTGCAGGAAATAAAAAACACCACGCGTCCAGTGCGTGTCTGTTGATGGGCATTTATTGAAGCATGTATTCATACATATAGATGCCACGAAACTCATGCAGATATAAGACACGGCAAAACGACAGTAATTTGCACGCAATATCCTTCCCTGGATGTCACAACTAACTAGACTGAGAGGTAGTGCATGCTGTACACCATAAATCCGAAAATCCGGAAATGTACAAATGACAGACAAGAACTTCATACATTTCCTGAAGATTTTTCTGCAGAATGTCTCTTTCACACAAATGAAATATAAAAGGACCACAGTGTATTGTATCCTTTCTGGGATGCTACTACAAATCTGTTGCAATGGTGCATAGATATGAGTGCAGTCACAACTGTATTTACACATGTTTCGTCATTACGCCAATCTTTTCCGCTATCCCTTTGTAGTCAGCATGCAAAAGCGTTCACATATTATCCTTCGATAGTTGTCTAAATGTTTTATGGTAAAAGTGTAGAGGACTGGTTAGGATAACAATTTCCTTGTCTGTGACGGGTGCCACCAGTGGGACAGGATACCTTTTCGCGAACTTCTGGGATCATCTCCATGTGATTTCATACCTGAGAACCACTACAGCCCATGACCAGTATTTGCAAACTTCCAACCAGGAAATATTCTTACAAATAGAATACAGCTACTACAGAAAGTACAAAACTAATTATCGCCCGTAATCAATCAGCAAGATTCTACGCCAACCCTTCTTAAATTATTCAAAATAAGAGACAACAGATAAACAGTACACTTCACAGACTGTTCAATCGTGCCCGCAGTCTAATCATTATGTGAGACGCATTTATGTCTCCGGATTTTGGGATTACGGATGACGTTTACGACACATGTAATCATCCCTCGCTAGTTCTTCCTCAAATATCACAAGAGACAGAAAGACAAGTTATTACAAAAGGCATCACAGCTATTTATTAAAAGCATTTATTCTCAACACATACAAATAGAATCACAATGTATTACAAACGGAAAAGATATTACTGTTTAAATGAAGAGTGTTCAGTGTGCAACTTGAGGAAACAGAAAATCATTCCGATCAGTCAGGATCCCAAATTATCTAAATAAGCCTCAGTGAACCTAGCATCTCGACTCGATATTTCAAAGCGGGAACCCAATCAATCAATGATAACTGTACATGAGAAGAGTGTTCAGTGCAGCGCTAGTATATGAGATAACATAAATGTAGGCATGATTTCTCTGTATGTGGTCGGGGAAACTCAGTGAAGCATTACTTATATACCCACTCATGTATTCACAGCGTAAAGCAAGACAGCGTCATGTGAAAACAGCTCTCCGACTTGATTACACAGACACAGTGGACGGTCCCTGAAGGATGTTGAGAATGTCCTCCCACTCAATGGTACACCTGTCATTGCATCTCCACAGTGCTCTGACAAGGACCAGGCTGGTTGCAGTTCTCCCGTTCTTCTCCTTCCACTTTGTAAGCATGTGCACAACCTGCATGTATAGTGAATAAGGGTGTGCAAACGTGACTTGTTCGATAACCACGAGAGTAAGTCCAAGTTCGATGCCAACAGACTCGAACCCGATCCCGATGTGACTTGCAACAAGACTGAGATCTCTTCCAGATACTGGAGTATCCAACATCTCGCCATTTACAGCATATGCATGGTTCCAGTGTGTTGGCACTACAACATTAAACTCACAATAAACTACCAATTTACTTGTGTACATTATGTTTGATAGATGATGTAACAACATTCGGTTCGCTTTCATTAATCCAAATTATTTCACTAAACAAAGAAAAATACGATACATACATACAGTAATTTAAAAAGAAATTAATGGGGTACACATAGAACTAAACTTCCTAAAATAGAATTATAAGACAAACAGATTGTTTAAATAAAGAACTAAAGGATGACTATGCTTGTCATAAGAGGCGACCAGCGGGATCGGGTGGTCAGGCTCGCTGACATGGTTGATGCATGTTATTGTATCCCAATTGCGTAAATCGATACTCATGATGTCAATCAGTGGATTGTCTGGTCCAGATTCGATTATTTACAGACCACCGTCATATAGCTGGAATATTGCTGCGTGCGACGTTAAACAAAAAACAAGCAAACCAAATAACAAACAATGTAATTTAACGTACATGTAACTCTCTCTGTCAGATTGGGTTCATTTTGGCAGTTTATCGAGTTCTCTGTGTTGGACCGCCTCTGGAATCGAATAAACACAGTTTCAAACACGATTGATAGCTACGCCATCACAGCAATAAAACAATAAAGATAATCTTACATAAACTAAACAAGACAATGCAATGACAAATTCACGTGAACATGTACACACGCATTACACATATTGACACGCTAAAGTTCGAATAGGGAAAGCATGTGAAATATGCCTATATACATATGTATACATAACATCTTGACCCACCTGATATCGGGATATTGGCCAGCATGAAACAATATTACCCATGCTGTCTGTAATTATGCCTCTACTTCACACATGTGTATCCCACAGCCAGCTGACACAATCTGATAGTTTCGACTGTACTGACGGGCTTTATATATCGGACTAGCATAAGGGGATTCCCATTGTTGATTCACGTAGATTAGCAGTCACCGGCATATGCTACAGTCAACTTACAACCGATTTTCAGATCGCAGATCGCGGAGTTCGGACTTTAGGATTTCATATCAGGCTGATGGGTATGGGTAAAAGAGGCCGGTGATGATGCAGGTGAAGGGACAAGAAGTAGCCCTGAAACGTCGTTACAAATAATAGAGAAATAGTGATCTCATGTCTGTCTTCTTGTAGGCTATTCAACAAGTCATATCGATATTTGTCCTTTCTTGGCCATTTGTCATGTTCAGGTGCAGTAAATAATAAACCTGTTTATGTTGCCTTATGTTCAATGAAGTCAGATGGTAAATTGACATTGGGATGGTTTTATATCCAAGTTTTTGACGCGTTGGCACAACACAACGAAGATCCAGTTAAAATTCCAATCAAGGGAACAATGTCTGACGTCATGTGTCTCTCGTCGTGTAATTGAATAAGGCTCCGTGTGCCACAAACGATTATTATATTTAGGCTAAAGAGTGGCAATGGTGATTGGGATTATTAAAGGTTGTGTTTACTTCGATAATAATTTGTCATAAACCTGGTTTAATACTTTTAATTCATCCAGAGATATTGACCCCTAGATTCAACCAAAATGAGCTGATTCCTTTTATAGCTACCATTTCACTACTTGGTGTATTCAGTTCACTTGTTCATTCGTCTCCTTCATCAGCTCAGGTGTAGATGAGCCTGTCGTTCTCATTTTCCTTATCACCAATACACGGTATTCAGAATTTGATAAATACAAGAACCATTAAATACTTCCCATCACATTTCCTTCGAGGTCACGATTACAAATGCTTCTGTCTTCAGTCTATGTTACAGACAATAACTGAATAAATACTAAAATAGCCAACTAATAGTATACACATTCAGATATCATCCGACGTAATGTCTTTAGGGGTTTGCACATAATATTTTCGGCCCAGAGCAATATTAACAAGGAATACGATATGTATAAATCGGCATGTGCAGGAATCTGACACTAGTATATGATACATTAAAGGAGAACCTTGTTTAAACCGATCGATCACGATAAAAATCCTTGATCCGAAAATCCGAACAAGGCTACAAATTCATGTTGCTGGAGGAACTGTTCATACCGGAATGTACACATTGTGTCAGGGCTTTGCGGGAAGGTTGGTTGTCTATGCGGTGTCATACTCAGGTTGATCACAGTACGTAGGAACAAATATGTTGCTGTGCTGATACAGAAAGATATAATATGAATTACATATGTCAGTAGCGGGATGTATGCAATTTAACGTGCTGCATTCATTTGAAAATTTGAAGAAGAAATGAAGGGGGAATATGAGCGGTGAATTGTGATATTGAGGAAATGATATCATAAAAGTGAGCACCAAAACACTTGAACTTGTTTAGTTTAGTTTTCAATAGTGCATAAGATAATCATGCAGTGATCAATACGTAGTGTAAAATTGACTTCCGCCAGAATAGATACAAATGATACCTTACTAAGATATGAGTACATAACGAAGAACTTCCTTTGAACTAATTGTCTAGTGGAACGTTCTACTGTTTGGTTGATGTGGATGTGCATGGGAAGCAGTTCAGTCACCTCGCATCTACTCCCGATGCCTCCCGCGAAGACTGGGGGAGCATGTGAAAATAGAAGCGACAGAATCCTTTTCATAATTATATAAGAAAATCTGCTAAAACTTCATCATTATCAACTGAAATTGCAGGTTAGAAAAGGTATGAAAAATGGTTTATAACATTGTCCCTGTATCTCTAATAAACTCGGCATTATTTGGTTAAGATATCGTACCCACCTCATATAGGTGAAGTGATCATCAGAACAAGTGTCAGATATTTAGTAACTGGTGATTGAAGAAACTTGAGGTAAGTAACTACAGGTTCGGTTTGAACCTACAATGTCTGATTGAAGGTGTCGGATTTCCAGTCCAATAAAGTGAAATGTTCAATTTACAAAAGAAAAGATATTTACCAGGACACAGGTTTGCTTGAATGGCTTCGGACGTCTTTCATATATGTGCTCTTAAGGCGGGGCTGCTTTATCGAAAATGTTATGTAAATACTATTTCAATTAATGTATCAATCTTTCTTAATAGTTCTACCACGTGTTGATAAACACAGAGTACAACGATATGTATTTATTTCTTTATAAGCACAAGTGGATTATTGAACCAAGATATAGTGTTGGTACTATGTGACATATACTAGTGTAGAAGAAACCAAAGAGATGTAAACCCCAAAGTGAGGCATTAGATAAAGTGAACCCCATTTGTATAGACAGATTTTGGTAGCACAATTGTCGCATACGATATGAAAACCGTGTGGATTCATAGTTAATAGTTTTAGTCATTCATAGACATATAAATACATGTCTGGCTTGGCAATATCGGTCTACGTCTGGACTGCCAACAGCATCACTGTCTGAAGAGATCACCATCACCTTCAATACATGAACCTCGATGAGTAATACATCCATATGGTAGAGCAGAGAAAATTGTATCTGGGAATGGGACATAACCAGGTTTTCAAGGTTCAACTGAGGTTGTTGGATTGGATAAAGTAAAATAAATAAATAACAAGTGATCTCAAATGGCACGCGCTGAGGATATGTGTTAGATACAACTAACGTTATGCAAATGTATTTGTTATACTCTGTGCGTGTGTGTGTGTGTGTGTGTGTGTGTGTGTGTGTGTGTGTGTGTGTGTGTGTGTGTGTGTGTGTTTGTGTGTGTTTGTGTGTGTATGTGTGTGTGTTTGTTGCTGCTTGTACTAGTCCGGACTGATGCCGATTTATAGTGCAAGCTCAGTGAGATACCATGCCGCAGTTTAACATGAATACCCCACTAAGTATACTGACTCCGAGCCAACCAGTCCTTGTTTTAGCCCTTAATGTCGTGCGCCGGACAGGGTAACAATAAGTACCATCTTTTAACGTCTTTTGGTATGACGCGGCGGGGGTTCGAGCCCAGGACCTTCCGCTCTCCGGGTGGACGCTCTACCACAAGACCAAGGAGGCGGCTGTTATACTTAGGAGGTAGACTGCGCGTTCAGTTACAAATTCAATTTTGCGAAGTTAAATCTAAGGTAAACTAGCCCTTCAATGTAAAAACAGTATGTTTTTCTCCATTCTACCATGAGTGAATAGAACGCGTACTTTTTGGTGTAGCAAATGTATCCAGTCCAGTGTTTTGAATGGGTTGTCAATCTAAATTACGGAATCAGCTACAACAGCCTGTAAACAAAATACATATATCCTGAAGCAGTTTGTTAACACCTTTAACATATTTCACTCGAACATATGACAGGCATTGAAAGCATATAAGGACGGCAACTTGGGAGGCTAATATGAGGCGGGCATGCCTAAAGAAAACTAAGCAAGCTTTGCAAGGCTTTTGCTCTACACCGCATGCCACCATTATGAAGTCATTTCGTTCATTGTGACGCAAAACATATGACGTCACAGTCGTACATAGAAAAGCGCCAAATTCTAAGTTCTCTGTTGTCTCCAAAACTTAAATAATTCTCTTTGTAGATTTCTATCGTCTTTTCTGCACTAAATGTACACTTGGTATATTGTAGCAGCCGCAACTTTGCATTTTGTAACCTGTAATGGTAGATGTAGATTGACAATGACTGAAAAAAGTACTTTTTCATGAACATTACATGTAGCCTCCGCGGTGATGCGGCCGTCAAACCAGCTGTTTCAATCAGAGGGGGTTTCGTGTGATTTAATAGCCTCTGATTGACCCATCAGATTTGAGTAATTTACCAATCCATGGTAGAATTACTAGTATATAATGATTATCATTATTAAATGGGAATGATATTTGTACACCATACTAAGATATTCTGATATACTTACGTAGTGAAACCGAAAACTCTTTCTTTCAAATAACCAGCAGCCAATCATCAGACGTGAAATTAAATCTTTCCACTATACATCTTTAAAAATACTGGTCCCCATTTGACCTCCTGAGCATTGCACTGTTTATGAATTGATGTCGTTAGAACCTATCCCAATTTCACTTCTAACCTCTCTTATCACATACATTACGTCGCACAATCTGCCATTGTCGTAGACATGGTGTTCAAATGCGTCCACTGTGCACTAATATAGAAGAAACATTGTAGACAATACATTGTCAGTCGTCAGTAATGTCAATGTGCGTTTGTTAGAGCTGATCAAAGGGAGGTAACTCTATCGACTCTGTTTCCAGTTTTTCGAACATGGATAAGGAAATGAGACAAATCCATGTACACTTAGAGTAAAGTAGTAAGACTGGGACGCAAGTTTGTATACAGGCACATATACACATTGCACAATATGGAGGCAGTATAGCACCTTGAACACAGGATGAAGATGATAACAATGTCCAAATATGTATGTTGATCAGTCCAATCAGCATATTTTCTTCATCTCTTTTGATACACAAGGAACATATGTGCGACAATCATGTGGCTTAGAAAACAGGAAACATACTGACGCACGCACGCACGGACACGGGACAAAATATACAGTTTCTTTTTCTGTTAATTTGTATTGCTTATTGGGAATGTCAAGTGAAATACAAGTAATGTCGTCAGGTGTATAAGCGTAAAACAAACAAGAAAGAGTATCCACATATTTGTGCTTTCAGCAAGGATCTTCGGATTTTCGGATTTTCAAAATCGATATTAAGATATGGCGATTGTCTCACTGCAGTGTAATGATATGAATGGGTCACTGAAAGACAATGATGACAGCAGGTTTTCGTAAAATGGTGAGCATGCCCTGCTCTACTGGTAACACCCGCCACTCCCACAAATTTACTGAAGAAAGCGTGCAATGTTCCTACCACGACATTGGCCTGACCATGAACATTTCTGGACCAGTGATCATTATCATGAGCAATATCCACGTCGTCCGGGTTGCCAGTCGTGACCATCCGATTCATTAAAATGAGTCCCATTAAGTTAGGAGGAGTGAAACGTCCCTGTAGATGCATTGAATAGCATCGCGCATAACTTTGACAACGTTGTTATATTTGCTAACATCCTTTGAATGTCTACCATTAAATGTGTGGAATGACTTGAAGAAGCCTTTGATGGTGCAAACAGAACTTGAAATACTTAGTCCTATGAACGTTATAAAATGTAAGAGGGGATGTTGTTGAATATTGGACACATAAAGTCGGATTTTCAGACGCACTAGTTTTATCACCAATACAAATCTGTTGCTATAGTGTACAGATGAGTGAACATTCACAACTGTATTAACACGTGTTTCGTCATGACGCTAATCTCTTCCGTCATCCTTCTCGGTTTACATGCAAAGGTTTTCAAAGTTCAAGGGGAGGTGAAGAGGACCTTTCCAAATTTGACGCATCAGTGGCAAAAATGACGTGCGATGCAGTTCCCTATTAACACTGGCTTTTCTTTTGCATGTGATTACGACGGAGCAACCAGTGGGACAGAACCTTTTCGCTAACACCTGGTATCATCACTATGTGATAGTAATTAAATATACATGAGAATGATAATCGCTTTTACTTGATTTGTTAGATGTGTGCAGAAGATAATAGGCATGACAATTTGGCAAATATAATATGAATTGTATGTCCGAGGCAATGTTTTGTAATATGTACCTGCTTCTGTGATATACGATTTGTGCATTAAAACGACTAAAGTTTACTGTTAGTTTCAGGCAATCGACACGAGAGCGACTGAGGATTATGTGGCCTTGGCATAGTAGTTGGTGTGTGTTTTACTTAACTGTGTGTGTTCTGATATAAACTTCTTCATGTCTGTTGTTCTGATATCGAACGTATGCAATATTGTAATGGGTTACTCGCAGCCATTGTTATATGCATCGATGCGTCTGCTGTCGATAGATCGATACTTTTCACACTCCTTGTGTGAAGAGGCTTTATTTAAAAGAATTATCAGTCGGAAAAAGCATATTTTTTAAGCAATCAGAATCAAGCATTCTTTAGTGTCAAAGACTACAATGCCCAAATACTACAACTCGGCGATAAAACTATCTAAGCTTAAGTACTATTCACAGAAGATAGTTTGTCTCTCTTGATCTGTTCAGACTGTCCCAAGTATACTAGCTGTAACAAAAATGTTACAAAAGTTGTAGATCGTCGATAAAGATTAAACGTATTTTCTAAACACGCGTCTATGTTGGCAATACCTTATTAATCAGCCAACTTGTGTCACCAAGAGACAAAACATTATCTTTGTTTGATGTTATCACTATCTCCCTTGACTACATGTCCCTTAATTCATCAAAGTAGGAACAAACCCTAATCGACCTAGCACCGAATCCATACAAGTAAAGGAATACTGCACCATTCACACGTCCCCACATCATCCATAAACAAAACCTAGCCCATTATCACTTATTCTGAAACCAGCTCCGTTGTCTGCCCAAAGAACCGGAAGTTCGGTAGTTCGATCCCCGTTCACGCCTCACCATGAAGGAGATAAAACAAAGCCTTGTCGGCTCCGAGTCAGTTTACAGTGTCTGAGAGAGGTATTCATGTTAAATACTTGCCACGTTGTAGGTTCGAAGAATCGTATGAACTTACTTCAGGTATGACAGGTACTGGAGACAGATGTATAAAGACTTGCCAGAAGAAACGGGTTATTGCAATGTTTATAGAGACATCCTTCAGTGGAAGTAGACACTATTATAAAGTATATAATTACCTGTGGAATTTGGGGTACAGGTTATATTAAATATTGTACCAAAACCCAACGGTTACATGGACTTCATTGAGCACTGTTGATCCAGGCAATAAGGAACAACCTTATCAGAAACCTCCGGAAACAAGAGATGGCATCCAAGGAGGTTTCTAACTGTGACTAACACTTGCCTGACTCACGTCATGTCCATTGTGAGATCATGACGCTAGACGGCAAGATTGTAAATTCATATTGGTTATATTCTGCGAAAAACCTGTTTTGAAAACAAACTAACCCAATATACCAAGTTTCTTAGGATTAATTCCACAATTCAAGGACTCTTGTTTGCATTGTCAAATAGACGCAAATATAGGATGTCAGGACGTGACATTGCTGGCCAACTGAGAGACAATGCGGGATTTTTAATATGAATATGACTCAGACAGAGTATATTTACTTCGAAGACATGTCTTTGTGTTATACCGTTAATGCCGAGCGCAAGACAAGGTTAACAATGTTAAAGCAAGATGAGTAACATGTTAAAGCATTGTTTGTAATGACACGACCGGCCATCAAACCACCGAACTTCCGCTCTCCCGACAGATACTCTCGCTACGCACCACCCCACACGCCACACACAAGACCAAAACTTACACAAACACAACGATCACCTGTACTGTTTACCAATACAACCAGTATATAAGCCAACAAGGCCTGTACATTCCAAGGTTGCCCCCGGTCTCTGTAGGTCACGGCGCATCTTACACTTCACGTTGCAGATCTTGCTCCATTAATGTGTTTTATCTATCCTTATAAATCACTGACAAAGACTAAAACACACTTTATACCAGAGTTCACCACCCTTTGTATATAGCTTGCACACCAAATATAAACCAATTTTAGTCTAATTAACATCGTACAAACGATTGACATTTCATACCCACTAGACCAGGAGGCGGTCAATAAAGAGTAATACATATTAAGTTTGCTCACATAAGATAATGTTATTCAGTAGCTTGGTAACTGTTATGTCAATACTCAACTGCAGTCAGGTGTTGCCAGTTATTCCCAAACACGGAAGTAGGTCACCTTCAGAAACATAGCAACCAAGTGACGTAGCCTCGTCATTATACATAATCAATATGTAACCGAAGTATGAAAGGATGAAATTGCATCGTGAATACTACTGCTTTGATGCAACTCGGCAATTTGTGAATAGGTCATATACTTTTTGTCGACTACAGATTCAAATGAAGGAGCCTTGGTGCTCATAGCGTATCCCACCTGTGTGACTGATGGAGATTCTTACACAATGAACCTCCACGGATACTCTTTGAAACATTATCGACGGGCCTATTTATAACTTTGCAAATGGCGTGTAAAAGTCTGAAACCACCCAGGCCTTACATCACAGGGAGAACATCAGCGCTTAAAGTGGAGGAGATTGTTAACATTCTTAGGAGTCCAGATGAGAGCAAGACCATCCAGACTGCCCCCGCCACACCTCAGGGAGGACAGGTGTACCTCTATAAGATATCATCGGGTATGAGAGAAGGTGAGTCAGTTGTGTTCACGCTTAATGCTAACATGAGGCATGGATCGATATATAGAAAAAGGTTAATAGTCCATGGAAAACTTATATTATGTATAATATAATTTGAATTCAAAAGGTTTGTTAAACACACACGATGAATGTCCTCAAAAACCACATGTATATACATGTAGGTTTCCAGTATTTCTCTGCATGACGTGATAATAGATTTTATGTTCGCTAATATTGTTAACGAGTAACTGCCATGCATAATAAACCTCCAGTGACATCTTCATATTGTTCTCCAAATGGGTTAAATTTCATTAACAAGGATGCTATAATGTCATAGAGATATTTTAATTGAAGTTGCGTTTATATTGTAGCATATGCATGTTACTTGCTAGGAGAAGTTACTTTGCAATTTAACAAAACAATTTAATGAAATGTAAAATCAAATGACAAATTAAACTTCCGGGGATCGAATACGTAATCTTCGTATCTGCAGCCCAGTGAGTGTATCACTAGGCGACAGAGGCGGTTAAATGTTTTCAAGAATGTCTTTTTCAAGTACCCTTACGCTAGCAACACATATTGTAGGCCCATATTGGCGCCCCTCAGTTTAATCCCTTCGATTCCGGTCTTAACTCTCATAAAGACCCTCAGACGTGTTTTATCCTACACATAAATCACTGCCAATTCAGCTCAATCGTCCATATCGTTATTTCAACTACTAATATATTCTGTTTCTGTTCTTCTCTCTCTTTTTATCCCCTTTACAATAACCGTGTACTTTAACGAACATTTATCCAATGTTTACATGTAGGAAGTCAATTGTTCAACTGATCAATATAAGCTAAACAAGAATTTGTATTGTTTTAAGGTATGTGGTTTAAGGTATGTGCACCCATATGCCCGATGACATGATATTTATCATTACAACCTCTAATACAACATATATGCATGACCTTACAGTTCTATGAGTGTGGTGTGTCCGTTGGCCCATGACAAACAAAGTCGACTTTGCATTTAGGTTTCATTAATTAATACCTACACCACACGTGACACACTAACATTCAAAGCTTCTTGACGGACGGTTCATCGTCAGGATAACAACAACGCTTGCAATGTCATGAGACTCATGATGTTACATTATATTTACAGACGTGTGGAAGGACGACAAATATCACTTCAGAAGTGATGGAACTCGGAAGCAGCCTAGCTCAAGTCCAGTCATAGTGAAGCAGTACCACAAGGCTTACACCGAGGACAAGGCAACAACAAGGGCCTTTGTCAGAGAAGCATCGTATCTGTACAACCAGCCTCTGAAACACGTCCTAGTGCAATATATCGGGGACCACACACAAGCACAGCCTGCTCCTCAACGTAAGAAGCGTGGTCAACAGACAGTTAATTCCCCAGGTGACAGTAAATGTAGAAAAGTAGAATCAACTGGTGGAGCTGTACAGTCGGGTGTCACGGAGAACACTAACTCCAACCTGGACCCTGAAGATCATTCATCACCGACAGAATTGGAAGACAACGGTAAATCAAACACTATTCTAGGTGTAACATTGAATGAAGCAAAGGTGTCAGAGACTGAAACAAAGAATGTTCATGACACAAATCAGAAACGCAGCAGGACAGGAGATCATAGAGGTGATGATGACATTGAATATGTGGGTACAACGTCAGGCTCCCCTGTCAAGAAACCCCGTTTGCAGCCTCAAGTTGAAAATGACAACGCAGTTGTAACCTGTGTCACTAACACACCCTACGCTTATCTGTACACATTTCTAGAAGATGTAGAAAGGAATCGTGATGTGATAAGGGTCGTGCAACAGGTTTTATCTTTATCAAGGTTCTGGAACAAGGACTGTACCAACAAAGACAACGCATGCTTGTCACTCATTGAAGAGGTCGACAAGAACTGGAATCTAGATGCAATAAAAGCAAGGAACTGGGTTAAATGTTCTGTAAATACTGACGTTCTGAGCTTGAACCAAGACCGGTCAGTTTACATAAACCTCATCGCAGCAGTACTTGTTGGAGCATGCCATACCAGGACTGAAGTACAGGACTTTTTGAAAACACTGAAGGATCCTCCTTCACACCCGCAGCATGTACAAGAGGACGTCCCCCTGTCACGTGACTGTACATACACAGTTGGCTGCTACACCATCAGAGGAGATGTTCTGTCTCGCCTGGAAACCAACGACTGGCTGACAGATGAAGTAAGTAGTCCATCTGCAATATTTACACAATCACACAAACTACATGCGTAGTTAATTATCCAAGAAAATCATTTCATAGAGCATAGGAGGCTTTCGATTTCATCAAATGATGTCAGTATTAGGTATTAACTGAGGGCGTGAGGGTGGTGAGTGGTTCAGTCACGTAATACTCATTGATAGTGCCTTGATGTAGGCAAGGTAGAGCGTGAGTTTGGTTAAACGCCTCTTTGAACAGTAGTGTCATGGTGAGTTGGACTAAATTATGAAGAAATTCCAAAGTGAAGCATACCTTAGACGTTTACCACTTTGTTGATTCCCATGGCGAGTCTGCAAAGCGAAATGCGGCGCCTTGGACCATGAGCCCCCGTCTTAAGATTAATACAGCAACGTTTGACAGTTTCTTCTTTTTACACCAGTATTAGTTAACCATCAATTAATATAATAGTGCTAATTATCAACTCATTGCCATGCATCTCGATTATGCAATGATAACACTACTCACCTGCAATGGGCATTGTGCACAAAATCTAGTACATCATCAGTTCAATTGTCAGTCATTGCTAACAGCCGAGATATTCTCCTCATGATGGATATGTGATGTGCAGCGGATCCTGCTTTGATTTGAAATTACAAGCGTTCCCTTTGAACCGAAAGCATTGGGGGATTAAACAGTATAATAAATATTCTAATAAATGAACTCTTACCTGTCCAGATCATGGACACATACCTGCATCTCCTGGAGAGAGAGTGGTGTTCCCGTGTCAGCTTCCACTGCCTGGTGCTGCCTACAGAGACAATCCTTCTGTGGGAGGCAGGACAGTACACAGACAGGATAAGGGGGAAAGATGTGAGTGACGTGAGATTTATATATTTCCTATGATTCTGTCATTCCGAGTGTACCTTTGCATGTCCACCCTACCAAGAACATGGGCAAGACTCGAAAGATACTTTGTAGTAATTGTATATTTCTTGTGATAACATATGATTGGTCTATGCCATGATTGCGTATTCAGTGTGATAGTAATTGCCACTTGCAATTGTGCACATGATTGATTTATGTACTGCAATGTGTTTCGATTGAGTCAAAGCTAGTAACCCCATTGATCATAATGCTATTCGTTTTCAATAATGCAGTTACAAAAGCAGATATTGCACATGAACATATTCATCTTGCTACATATCATTGTACGAAGTGAAAATCTGGTTGTCAGAGAGAGTTCTTTAGAAGTTCTCAGTACCAAGTTCATGATACCAATTCACTTATATCTCTGTTACTACACCATATCCATCTTATGTGAAGCACATATTTTTGGATATATTGATCATACACCGAAAAGGCATTTGTTGTGAACTTTCAGGAAAATTTGACAAACTATACGTGGGTCTTAATGCCAGTGAACATGCCGCGTAATCAACATTGGGTGCTACTGGTGGCTAATGTCAAGGATGGTACAGTGGGCGTGGTCAATTCTAAACCCGCCTTAGATGTGGAGGACACAGTTGTACAACACTGGAGGTAGGTGGACAGAAGTAGATAAAAAAAGCCAGGGCGTGTGGCTGCACATAATAGATAAACATGATTATATTTCAATATCAAGAATGTATTTCTATTTGGTCATTATGCAAATCCTTTAAAACCAAGCTATCCAATTTGAAATGTTGATTTGTCAAAAACAAACATGAATGTAAATAAGACCCATTTAAAAACTACACTCACATTTGTAGCTTTTACTTTTGGGTAGAAGATATAGAACAACTTGTTAACAGGGTTACTCAGTTCCCCAAATTTGGTGCACTGTGGGAATGATTTAAATGCCATAAATACAGTTATGTCACTCATTCATTTAAACCATAACATCTGTATTTGCTAACATTAAACCTAATGATGGACAAAGCAGGAGAGAACATCAGAAATGTCAGGACCGGATATTTTAGGCACTGCTGTATTAACCTTCTGCTCTACCTTTACTTTAACACCAGTCCACATGAGTTGAAGACTTTATCGCCATCGAGTAATATACATGTATTCCTCAGGCTCTTTGTAAACCACTTGAAATCTTCGTCTAAGGAAGGGAGCAAGTCATGGATGAAGAAACAGTACCCAGTGATAGAACAGTCTGATGGACACAGCTGTGGGATATTCGTTCTGATGGTAGGTTGGTTTGTAGCTATGTTTTTGATATGAAAGGCAACATGTGTCTCAATAACCACGTATGAAAGATACCTTTTCATTTCTAACTTTCATATTCTCAGGCAGCTGATGCAATTTTGGCGGAGAAGTCTCCAGGCATCATGAGGAACTGTCACGTTGAGAAATACAGGCTGTATGTACTTCAGAGGATACTACAGTATGCCAAGGACAAGGGAGATGTACAGGGTGGAGGAAATCACATGATGGCAGTTGATGGACAGGGTAATGTCCCAAACGAAATTCAAACTGTAACACTGGAGACAAGAGATGTACTGGAAAATAGCTGTACAATGACAACAGAACAAGGAGGTCCAACTATTCATGAAGAGGATGGACATGAAACACATGAAGGAACCGTCTGTGCTATCGCCAGTGAAGAAAGTATGCATTCTGGAGATCATTACTATGTTACGTAATTGTAAGGCGTTACGCAAGGTATTATATTTTAGATCTACATGTGCAATGTTGTACACTACTTTCTTACAAACGTTATTTGTTTTCACAGATACAGAGGACTATCCATGTTTGGATCAACACCTGTTGCATAAGCAGAAGATGGCGTGTTTGTTAGTGGTTGCTTTGGCGGAGAATAACCTGGAGGAGAGGATGCTATGGGCAGGGTCTGACACAGGGACTCGCGTGGAAAGAGAAACTTACAAAAAATATATTATTTGGGCACTCAAGGTTTTTGACATCAATGAAGAAGAATACACTGAAAATATGATGAAACATATTTTATCCCAATTGGCGGGATGCTGTCTCCATCACGAAGGAGGCTCATATAGAATAAGAAATCATGAAGTAGCAATAAAGCTAAGAGAAAAACTGCTCAGTGATGTGAGACAGTTGGTTGAAAGGATGGATCTCGAGTTCATATTTCGTTATGTGACATTTAGAGGTGATCCAACCGAAGAGGAACAACTAGATGTGCCTTTTAAAATCGAATTGAAACATGATGATCTGCATATTGTAGCGAAGCGTTTTGTTGCAGCTGTACATGGCAGAAAGTTTGCCTTTGTGTGCATGCATTCCCTATTCCAGGTAGAGGCATTTGTTAATATGGTTTGGGAGAATCTCTTGCAAAATCTGAACAAGGACAGATCTGAACTGTTGAAAGTATTGTCAAAAAATGACATTATATATGGATATTCCTTTCTGTTTTGGGCGAGCATCACAGACAACTCGAATTTGCTGAAGAAAGCATTGAACAGTGTTCAGTTTAAGGTAAAGAACACAGAGAAAGCTTTGTTTGGAAGTTGCTTTGGGAGTAGTTTGGCCAACTTCGAGTACATTTGTTCCAAAAATAACTTGAAGTTGGATACGTTGTCTATGCCGGTACCCAAACTCCCAAGACCTCTTATTATCAAACTGCAGTTGGCAGTTGTAGATGATCTGAGAGTAAAGTTTGGTAAATGTTCACTTTTGGACATTGCCTGTATGGGTGGGTTGTCTACAGTGGCTTCCAGACTGTTACATTTGATGAAGACGAGCAAGAACAAGAACAGTTCAAGAAAGAATACATATGTACATTATGCAGCCATGTGTCAAAAGGGCAAAGATGTCATGGATATAGTTATAAAGAAGGGACAACGTAGCATCAATATCATAGGTCCTGAAGGATCAACACCTTTACATTACTCGTGTGCAGTTGGAAATGTTAACATTGTAAGCTACCTGTTACGGGAAGCAGTGGACATTGGTAAGCCAAACAAGAAGGGTGAAACTGGACTTCATTTGGCATGTATATATGGGAATGCAGAAGTTGTTAAAATGTTATTACAGAACAAGGGAATAAGTCATGTGACAGATAATTATGGCGGCACACCTCTACATCATGCAGCCTGCCAGGGACATAGGGAGGTTGTGGAGGTGTTATTGGAGAACAAGGCAAATGTGAATCAGAAACGTAATGATGGCAGAACACCTCTACATCTTGCAGCCTACCAGAAACACAGGGAGGTTGTGGAGGTGTTATTACAAAACAATGCAAATGTGAATGAGAAACGTAATGATGGCAACACACCTCTACATAATGCAGCCTACCAGGGACATAGGGAGGTTGTGGAGGTGTTATTACAGAACAAGGCAAATGTGGATGAGAAACGTGATGATGACAGCACACCTCTACATCTTGCAGCCTATCAGGGACATAGGGAGGTTGTGGGGGTGTTATTGAAGAACAAGGCAAATGTGGATGAGAAAGATAAGGTAGGCGGCACACCTCTACATTATGCGGCCTCCGAGGGACATCGGGAGATTGTGGAGGCGTTATTACAGAACAAGGCAAATGTGAATGAGAAACGTAATGATGGCAACACACCTCTACATGATGCAGCCTTTGAGGGACATAGGGAGGTTGTGGAGGTGTTATTACAGAACAAGGCAAATGTGAATGAGAAACGTAATGATGGCAGCACACCTCTATATCTTGCAGCCTGGCAGGGACATAGGGAGGTTGTGGAGGTGTTATTACAGAACATGGCAAATGTGGATGAGAAAGATAAGGAAGGCCGCACACCTCTACATCGTGCAGCCTACCAGGGACATAGGGAGGTTGTGGAGGTGTTATTACAGAACAAGGCAAATATGGATGAGAAAGATAAGGAAGGCCGCACACCTCTACATCGTGCAGCCTACCAGGGACATAGGGAGGTTGTGGAGTTGTTATTACAGAACAATGCAAATGTGAATGAGAAAGATAAGGAAGGCCGCACACCTCTACATCATGCAGCCTTTGAGGGACATAGGGAGGTTGTTGGGGTGTTATTACAGAACAAGGCAAATGTGGAGGAGAAACGTGATGATGGCAGCACACCTCTATATCTTGCAGCCTGGCAGGGACATAGGGAGGTTGTGGAGGTGTTATTACAGAACAAGGCAAATGTGCATGAGAAAGATAAGGAAGCCCGCACACCTCTACATAGTGCAGCCGACCAGGGACATAGGGAGGTTGTGGAGTTGTTATTACAGAACAATGCAAATGTGCATGAGAAAGATAAGAAAGGCCGAACACCTCTACATCATGCAGCCTTTGAGGGACATAGGGAGGTTGTGGAGGTGTTATTACAGAACAAGGCAAATGTGGAGGAGAAACGTGATGATGGCAGCACACCTCTACATCTTGCAGCCTATCAGGGACATAGGGAGGTTGTGGGGGTGTTATTGAAGAACAAGGCAAATGTGAATGAGAAAGATAAGGAAGGCCGCACACCTCTACATGATGCAGCCTACCAGGGACATCGGGAGGTTGTGGAGGTGTTATTACAGAACAAGGCAAATGTGAATGAGAAAGATAAGGAAGGCCGCACACCTCTACATGATGCAGCCTACCAGGGACATCGGGAGGTTGTGGAGGTATTATTACAGAACAAGGCAAATATGGATGAGAAAGATAAGGGAGGCGGCAAACCTCTACATAGTGCAGCCTTTGAGGGGCATAGGGATGTTGTGGAGGTGTTATTACAGAACAAGGCAAATGTGAATGAGAAACGTAATGATGGCAACACACCTCTACATCTTGCAGCCTACCAGGGACATAGGGAGGTTGTGGAGGTGTTATTACAGAACAAGGCAAATGTGAATGAGAAACGTAATGATGGCCACACACCTATACATCTTGCAGCCTACCAGGGACATAGGGAGGTTGTGGAGGTGTTATTACAGAACAAGGCAAAGGTGAATGACGAACGTGATGGTGGCCGCACACCTCTACACGATTCAGCCTACCAGGGACATAGGGAGGTTGTGGAGGTGTTATTACAGAACAAGGCAAATGTGCATGAGAAAGATAATGGTGGCAACACACCTCTACATGATGCAGCCTTTGAGGGACATAGGGAGGTTGTGGAGGTGTTATTACAGAACAAGGCAAATGTGAATGAGAAACGTAATGATGGCAGCACACCTCTATATCTTGCAGCCTGGCAGGGACATAGGGAGGTTGTGGAGGTGTTATTACAGAACAAGGCAAATGTGAATGACAAATGTGATGATGGCCACACACCTCTACATCTTGCAGCCTTTGAGGGACATAGGGAGATTGTGGAGGTGTTATTACAGAACAAGGCAAAGGTGAATGACAAACGTGATCGTGGCCGCACACCTCTACACGATGCAGCCTACCAGGGACATAGGGAGGTTGTGGAGGTATTATTACAGAACAAGGCAAATGTGGATGAGAAGGATAAGGAAGGTCGCACACCTCTACATAGTGCAGCCTTTGAGGGACATAGGGAGGTTGTGGATGTGTTATTACAGAACAATGCAAATGTGCATGAGAAAGATAAGGAAGGCCGCACACCTCTACATCATGCAGCCTACCGGGGACATAGGGATGTTGTGGAGGTATTATTACAGAACAAGGCAAATGTGGATGAGAAGGATAAGGAAGGTCGCACACCTCTACATCATGCAGCCTTTGAGGGACATAGGGAGGTTGTGGAGGTGTTATTACAGAACAAGGCAAATATGGATGAGAAAGATAAGGGAGGCGGCAAACCTCTACATAGTGCAGCCTTTGAGGGACATAGGGAGGTTGTGGAGGTGTTATTACAGAACAAGGCAAATGTGAATGAGAAACGTAATGATGGCAACACACCTCTACATCTTGCAGCCTACCAGGGACATAGGGAGGTTGTGGAGGTGTTATTACAGAACAAGGCAAATGTGAATGAGAAACGTAATGATGGCCACACACCTATACATCTTGCAGCCTACCAGGGACATAGGGAGGTTGTGGAGGTGTTATTACAGAACAAGGCAAATGTGAATGACAAATGCGATGATGGCCACACACCTCTACATCTTGCAGCCCAGCAGGGACATAGGGAGATTGTGGAGGTGTTATTACAGAACAAGGCAAAGGTGCATGAGAAAGATAATGGTGGCAACACACCTCTACATGATGCAGCCTTTGAGGGACATAGGGAGGTTGTGGGGGTGTTATTACAGAACAATGCAAATGTGCATGAGAAAGATAAGGAAGGCCGCACACCTCTACATGATGCAGCCTACCAGGGACATAGGGATGTTGTGGAGGTATTATTACAGAACAAGGCAAATGTGGATGAGAAGGATAAGGAAGGTCGCACACCTCTACATCATGCAGCCTTTGAGGGACATAGGGAGGTTGTGGAGGTGTTATTACAGAACAAGGCAAATGTGCATGAGAAAGATAAGGAAGGCGGCACACCACTACATGATGCAGCCTTGCAAGGACATAGGGAGGTTGTGGAGGTGTTATTACAGAACAAGGCAAATGTGCATGAGAAACATAAGGAAGGCCGCACACCTCTACATGATGCAGCCTACCAGGGACATAGGGATGTTGTGGAGGTATTATTACAGAACAAGGCAAATGTGGATGAGAAAGATAAGAAAGGCCGCACACCTCTACATCTTGCAGCCTCCCAGGGACATAGGGAGGTTGTGGAGGTGTTATTACAGAACAAGGCAAATGTGGATGAGAAACGGAATGATGGCAGCACACCTCTACATGATGCAGCCTGGCAGGGACATAGGAAGGTTGTGGAGGTGTTATTACAGAACAAGGCAAATGTTTATGAGAAAGACGATAAAGAAGAAACTGCTTTACAAAAAGCAGAGGCACAACATCACGATGATATTGCAAGGATTATAACTGAGGCAACAAATATACATGACCTGACAACCAACCATGGTACAATTATAGATAGGTAAGAGCAATGTGGAAATGATGCTTGAGTTGACAGCCCAAACACATATATTGTATACGCTGTTTTGCAGAACAGTTTTGAAACCTCAAATAACCATATGAGACCTCGAAGAGGACAGTACCATCAGACATATATTAACATATCTATTTCAGCTAAAAAAGAATATGGACAGAGCATTTCTACAAGGCCCCCAAAACAACACACTATTAAAAGTCCCAAATCAATCAATCAAATATGTCCTGAGAGACCAACAGTGTATTGATATTCCATGTCTGTCCATGACTTGGAGGTCATCTTGGATTTGGGGGCCAGTCAGTTAGTGTGACAAGTTTTATGCATATAAGTCCCAGCACACTGTTTCAGAGATAAAAGCTTCAACAGTCTGAACTCATATTAAGGAAATGTGTCCGCCATCTTGAAATTGCCGGCCATCTTGATGTTTTGTAGATTTTTCAATAGTCGAAAACGATCAATAGTTGTGAAGATCTTTTTAGAAACATAATATGGCTATTTTGCAACACAACACATGCTGTTTGTCATCAAAACATTGAACCTCATCTGAAATATGGAAAATACTATTGACAGTTGGTTGCCATATTTGATTATGTAAATTAGACATATTTCCCAAACTGGGATTGCTTGGGACTTTAAGTATGTTGTTTTGGGGACCTTGTAGAAATGCATTGTGGTGAAATGAACTCTATTCCTATTTGTTCCAAGTGAAACCTTATTTTCCATGGCCTACATATGTCAATGGGGACTTTGCAAAAACACTAAAATAATAATGTTTACCAATATTTGAACTTAATTAGACTTCACTGTGTATAATATTGAATGATTCGTTGGTTTACGTTTATGAGTATGTGGGGCTTCCATTTAGTTTGGAGTCTTTTTCATTAGATACGAATTTGAATGCGCTGGAGGCTTTTACATCTTGATTTTGTATTATATGTCACAATAGCATCACTATTTTGATTAAGTCCTATTTTCTCTGACATGTTGGGTCAAGTGCATTTGGTACTGTTTCAGGGTGACAACCGATGGCCAGTTTCTTAAAAAAACATCGTCAGTTCCACACGGAAGCTATAACAATGGCGGTTGGCTTACATCCACACCACCAACATCAACGTGTCCCGTGAACCACACATCAGTAGAATTGCCAGGGGTTTATGTTCCGAGTCAACTGGGACAAGCAGTTTCCACAGACAAGCAAAGTGTTATGGAAGAGAGAAACATCGCCTTGCAGTCATCCCAACCATATCATATAGACGGAAATCTTAACAACCTCCATTCAGATCCTTCACACATGGAGATACGTTCACCCAATCAAAGATCAGAAACCATATATGGAAACTCTAGTCATGTTCCCGCCTATGTCCATGCTCCAGTAGTTGGTGACACAGTGCCCAGTTCAGATACCACTAGTAATTCTGAGAATACCATCATTCACTTCACTGAGTCTGGGGAAAAGATAGAGCTGCAGCTCTAAAGTTCGGCCAGAAAGGAGTTATCAGTGTTATTATGGTGTCCAGTGTTACAGTATACATATACAATTTACAACCTCCATTCGGAGTCTGTCGTCCGAATTTGGTTTGCAGAAAATAACTAGTTATTTGTCATTTGTGTCGCATTGATGTTTCGGTAAGCATATCAAACAAACAAACATTTTACTCTACAAATGCTAGGACCATAGCTAACTTCATGTCGAAAATCCTTTCCTGGGGCATTGTGTTATGTTGAATTGAGTGAGTGTGTGAGTTGGATTTAACGCTACTTTTAACAGTATTCAAGTTATATCACGGCGTGTCAGCTTAATGTGAGAGGAAAGCCCGAAGTGTTGGAGGTCTCAGACGTTTACCACTTCGGTGAAACCCAAGAGCACGGGTATGGTGCTGACAAACCTAGAAACATAAACTGGGCGAACCTGTATTCGAACCGAGAATCATAGGTCTCTGCCGTGCCAAAGTGACGCAACTCTGCACGGCGAATCGCGGCGCCTTAGACGACTGGGACACCCGTACCCCCGTGTTATGTTGAAAGTAGTGGGAGTGATTTGTGTCGATGTAGTTTTGACGTTTCTGTATGCATCTCGATAACATAAAAAAACCATTGTACGTTACAAATTCTAGGAACATGTCTAACTTTAATGTTTAGAAGATTACAAAACAGTTTCTTACAAATGTTTATAACTGGACATATGCAGATTTCAGTGTGTTCCGAACTTTCTTAAAGCAAAGTGTTTTGTTGAAATTAGTGGGAGTGAGTTCAGATTGACGTACACAATTTATTTTCATTCATACTCAGTGGTAATAGGCTGCTTATCAAATCTTCTCAATGTCCACACCTCGTGGAGTAAGCTGTCTACTTCAGATGCCGTGAAAGCTTGTTTGATAGCCGTGTGATGAATGGAGATCAGGTTGTAGAAAAAGGAGGTACGTTTTAATCACAAGTGATCATAGTATTGAGATGAGAGACGCCATATTCTTACCGATAAAACTCGTATATATGATTTGTTTCTTTTGTATATAGGTGTGATGAGGTTTTATTTTACTCGAAAAACCTAAAATCGTGTAGGATAACACACGATATGTTGATGTTGAGCAGTATATCAATCAATATAAGTTATGGTGTATCAATTAATTGTCTCCTATCATGGGAAACCGGTAAAGTGGACAGGCCTATGCCACGTATGCAAGCTTCCTGCACTTTCCTCACTTTCTCCAGTAATAATGATGATATTGGTGTTAGATTGTCAGATGTGCTCCTGTCGTTTCCGGAGTGAATGAACGTTTCAATTTCATTTGAAAATATGACCCAATTTTGTTAAGCAACTGGCATACTCTCACTGCAGATAATAATCTATCAGACTAGGACTATGGTTTGTCTGAAACGGGGGTTGCGCTCTACGCAATAAAACGAAACGAAACACAGTTCGGGCATATCGCAGGGAGTTCATGCAAGATGTGAACAGGACAATCCGACAATCCGACATGGCCTATGGCGTTTCGTTTATTTGTCAAAATCAGTTCATAACACTTTGGTTGAGACAAGCAGTTAGTTCTAGGTAGGATACGGACCTCATGTTATACACTTGAACAATGTCGCGTTCTCGGGAATTTATGTCAATTGCCTATACAGTTATATGTCACTATTTTCAAAAGCGCGAGAACGCGAGATCGCGACACTTGACCCCCCTTGGGGGGGCGTGCGTGCGTGCGTGCGTGCGTGCGTACGTGCGTGTGTGTGTGTGTGTGTGAACGTACAAATGACCAACAACAACTTCAAACATTAAATTTTCATGAAGATTTTTCTGCAGAATGTTTTCTTCGCAAAAGGATCTTAAATAACTGACACCTCCTTACTCACTAACTTAAATGGATCGGGTGGTCATGCTTGGTGACTTGGTTGACAGCGTGGAGTAGTAACCCACGACGTGAATCATTGCTCATGATAGTGATCCCTGGATTCTTTGGTCGAGACTCGATACTTTACAGGCCACTGTGATATGTCAGGAGTATTGCTGGTGGCGGCATTTTGCAACAACAAACAGCTTACATCTTTTATGAAATTGATGAGAGTGACGGGTGCTTCTGGTAGAGCATTACATGCTAATCATTATGTGGAATACCTGGTGTCATCACTGATTTTCAGTGATTCATTCATTTACTTCTCATCACTATTTTGATCTGTTCCATGCATAAAGAAAGTGACAGTATGTCAGGCTTCTCTATAATTGAGATCATTACTTGTTATTGTGTCATTCGAATTCTTTATCAAGCTATTTGAAGAATCTAAAAGGGTATATTATTGAATACATAAAATCGGATTTTCGAAACAACTAGATTTTTCACCACTACAAATCTGTTGCAATGGTGCATAGATATGAGTGCAGTCACAACTGTATTTACACATGTTTCGTCATTACGCCAATCTTTTCCGCTCTCCCTTTGCAGTCAGCATGCAAACGCGTTCACATATTATCCTTCGATAGTTGTCTTAATGTTTTATGGTAAAAGTGTAGAGGACTGGTTAGGATAACAATTTCCTTGTCTGTGAAGGGTGCCACCAGTGGGACAGGATACCTTTTCGCGAAATTCTGGGATCATCTCCGTGTGATTTCATACCTGAGAACCATTACCGCCCATGACCAGTATTTGCAAACTTCCAACTAGGAAATATTCTTACAAATGGAATACAGCTACTATAGAAAGTAAAACACCAATGATCGTCAGGAATCAATCAGCAAGATTCTACGACCGGCAAACCCTTGTGAAATTGTTCAAAATAAGAGACAACATATAAACAGTACACTTCACAGACTGTTCAATCGTGCCCGGTGTCAAATCATTATGTGAGACACAATTATGTCTCCGGATTTTCGGATTACGGATGACGTTTACGACACATGTACAAAACATAATATGAACATATACACGTTAGCAGGTCAGTTTGCGTTGAGAGCTCAATGGAATATGAAAACATAGCTTCACTTGAACTAATTGTGAAGGCGGAACATTCTACAGTTGAGTTGTCCTCGATGTGTACGGGCAGCAGTTGAAAAAGCGACAGTATTTCAGGCTTATCTATTTTTGAGATCATGACTTGTATGTTTGTCATTCGAATTCTGTTTGAAGCTATTTGTAGAATGTAAGGGAGGATATTGTTGAATGTATGACACATGTGGGATTTTCGAAACAACTAGTTTTGTCACCACTACAAATCTGTTGCAATGGTGCATAGATATGAGTGCGGCCACAACTGTATTAACATATGTTTTCCGCCATCCCTTTGCAATCAGCAATCACTTCGCTAGTTGTCAAAATGTTTTATGGTACAGGTGTAAGGGACATTTCTGAATTTGATGCATCAGTGACAAAAATGCAGTCCGATGCAATTCCCTATTTTGACCATATGATCCGTGTTTGTTCTGGTGAAGACTGGATAGCCATTTCAATGTGTGCGATGGATGCCACCAGTGAGATTCGATACGGTCACCTGTTCTCGAACTTCTGGTATTATCACTATTTGATTTATACATGAGAACTACTACAGCCAATGACCTGTATGTGCAAAATTCCAAAAACGGAATACTCTTACATATAGAATACAGCTGTTGTAAAACACTAATTGGCTTCCATAATAATTCAGAAAGAAGACTCTACGACCGGCAACAGATCAACAGTACACTTGGAACAACTTTACAAAACAAATCAATCGTGACCGGACATTGTAGAGGCAAATCATTATGTGAGAGTAAATTATGTCTCCGGATTTTCGGATAACGGATGACGTTTAGGGCACATCTATTCATCCCTCACTAGTTCATTCTCAAATATCACAAGAGACAGAAAGACTAGTTGTTACAAAAGACATCACAGCAATTTATTTATAACATTTATTCTTAAGACATACAAATAGAATCACAATGTATTACAAAGGGAAAGGTTAACACTGAAGAGTGTTCAGTGTGCAACTTAAGGAAACAGGACATTATTCAGATAAGTGAGGATACACAATTATGTACAGAAGCGTCAGTGAACCAAGTATCGCGACTCGATATTTAAAAGCGGGAGTTTCCTCTGAATGTGATACGCACATGCAGGTACATGCCTTCGCAGTTCTTCCGCTTCCATTTGGTAAGCATGTGTACAACTTGCATATATAGTGAGTATGGGTATGGAAACGTAACTCGTTCGATAACCACAAGAGTAAGTCCAAGTTCGATGCCGACAATCTCGAACCCGATCCCGATGTGACTTGCAACAAGACTGAGATCTCTGTCAGATACAGGGGTATCCAACATCTCTTCATTCACAGCATATGCTTGGTTCCAGTGTGTTGGCCCTATAACAGTCATCTCACAATAAGCATACTCTTTACATGTGCGTGTGTTTTGTGTAATATATTGGCTTTTAAATTACCCATTAATATTCTTAATTATCTTAACGTATCTTAATATCAAATTCTCTCAAAAATCCAATAACAAAACATATTGTTATTATACCACAATATATAATGAAAACATTCTGGGGTACACATAAAAAATGGGAATTATGCTAATTTCGGACCTGATGATTCATACCAAAACACACAATCCGTCTATTAAAGGCAATGAAACAATAAATAGGATTAGACGTACCTCTCTGTGCCAGCTGTGGGTTATCATGGCAGGTTATGGGGTTGTCTGTCTTGGATATTTTCTGGAATCAAAACACAATGAGACATATTCGTGAATACTCGCTGCATCAAAATATTTCCCTCAGTTTAAAAACACGATTGACAGCCGTAAGTAGGGCAATCTTACATATATACATACATAAAAAAACAGTCGCGAATGGACGTGCACACGCATGGACGCGCATAAACATTGATACGCTGACATACCAACAAGGAAAACACGAGAAATGAATTTGACCTACTTGATATTTGAATCCTGACCAGCATAAAACAATATTGCCCATGCTGCCTGTATCTAACACTCCAGAGAGAAGGTGAAACACACAACCGTATCCCCTCAGAAACTGAGAAATTATGACACTGTCGTCTGTACACAACTGCCTTTATTTATAGAAATATGGAGACTCATCTACTTGCTGACTGAGTTTTCGGATACTTTCCAGCTCCACATGTTACTTACAATTGATCTCGGACGGCGGATTTTCGGATTGTATCTGCCATTACAAAAGGTGGTGTGGGGCTGAGATGTTGGGGTTCGTGCAGCATTGATTATCAAATAGTATGTTCATACAGATATAGTAGTGTGTGTGTCTGTGTGTGTGTGTGTGTGTGTGTGTGTGTCTCTGTGTGTGTGTCTCTGTGTGTGTGCCTCTGTGTGTGTCTGTGTGTGTGTCTGTGTGTGTGTGTGTGTGCGCGCGCGTGTGTGTGTGCGTGCGTGTATGTATGTGCGTTTGTGTGTATGTGTGTGTGTTTGAATGTTCAAAAGACAAACAACAACTTCAAACATTTCATGAAGATGTTTCTGCAGAATTCTTTTTAAAAAAAGCACCACATTGTATTATATCCAACAAATACTTAATGGGACAAATGTTACGAGTTGAATGGGCTTGAAAAAACGAAGAGCTACAGAAGAGAAGAGGAAAAATAGTGGTGGTGTGGATTGGCATACTGGAGAAATGAGACAGTCATGTTGTTAACCAAAGTCTCGTCATGTAAGTGTGCACCAATACACTTAAATGTGTTTCCTTTTCAATAGTACATATTATAATATGAACATATACACGTTAGCAGGTCATTTTGCGTTGAGAGCTCAATGGGATATAATAGCATAGCGAAGAACTTCACTTGAACTGATTGAGAAGGCGGAACCTTCTTCTCTTTAATTGACCTCGATTTGTACGTACAGCAGTTGAATCATCTCACATCTATTCCCGATACATCAAGTTTTGATAAAAGCGACATGCGTAATGATAAAGGAATATCTTCTAATATATCCTCCTGTTCAATTTAATGTACTGGTTACAAAGGAATATCTGCGAAATAATAAAGGAATATGTGTTAATATATCCTTCTGTTCAATTAATGTACTGGTTACAAAGAGGAATATCGAAAAATGGTTACAGTATAAAACAATGTCACATTATCCCAGATAGACTCAACATAATATGTTTTAGATATGGTACTAATGTAACAGTTGTTGAAGTGCGCATTGGTTATTGCAGAGCGTGTGTCGGATCTTAAATAACTGACAATTGAATAACTTTTCTGAAATGCATTAATATTTTTGAATGGAGTTGTGACGTGAATAAATCCAGTTGGAACAGAGAATCTCTAATTGACTGTGTCGGATTTTCGGACTAGCAACGTCACAATCGCCGCAGACAAGTAAACGTTCTTGTCGTCTCTTGTACCGGGACTCTGGCTTTCTTGAATGACTTGGTGATCGACTACGTCTGTCCTGTACTCTGAAGCGGAGATTGTTTTGTCGAAAATACAACGTAAATAGTATTCCATTTCAACAGTTTTCACAGTTGTATTGCAGGTATTTAACATGAAGTAAAATGTTAAACTCCCGCTTTGGACATTGTTATTGCACCCCAGGGGTAAAAAGCACTTAACATCTACGTTATTGTTCCAGGATATAATGGTGGTAACATGTGACATACATCAGTGTGGAAACAGTACAAACTATACAAACATCTCGTTCTAGTGATGTTTCAAAGTGAATGTCACGTGGACCAATATGCCTTCAGCTTCAACTTATGTCATCTACATTTCCCTGTTGCTTATGTACTTAAACGCATGTGCATATCATTCAACTTTCCTGGAAAGACACATTTTGCTTTAAACTAAGCTTAAATTCAATCAAGGTTCGGCATCACAGGCCTGATCAAGTCATTCCAGAAATATTATGGCGGAAATTAGGTGGATTTTTTACTAAATATGACATGCTACCTGTCAAAGTCATTTGCAATTCTATCCCATACTATGACCTTTACAGGGAGATTTCACACCTCCTCACTCACTTATCTAAATGGATCGGGTGGTCATGCTTGGTGACTTGGTTGACAGCGTGGCATAGTAACCCGACGACGTGAGTCATTGCTTATGAAAGTGATCCCTGGATTCTTTGGTCGAGACTCGATACTTCTCAGGCCACCGTGATATGGCAGGAGTAGTGCTGGTAGCAGCATTTAGCAACAACAAACAGCTTACATCTTTTATTAAATTTATGAGAGTGGCGGGTGCTTCTGGTAGAGCATAACATGCTAATCATTCTGTGGAATACCTGGTGTCATCACTGATTTTCAGTGATTCATTCATTTACTTCTCATCACTATTTTGATCTGTTCTATGCATAAAGAAAGTGACAGTATGTCAGGCTTCTCTATAATTGAGATCATTACTTGTTATTGTGTCATTCGAATTCTTTATCAAGCTATTTGTAGAATCTAAAAGGGTATATTATTGAATACATAAAATCGGATTTTCGAAACAACTAGATTTTTCACCACTACAAATCTGTTGCAATGGTGCATAGATATGAGTGCTGTCACAACTGTATTTACACATGTTTCGTCATTATGCTAATCTTTTCCGCTCTCCCTTTGCAGTCAGCATGCAAAAGCGTTCACATATTCTCCTTCAATAGTTGTCTAAATGTTTTATGGTAAAAGTGTAGAGGACTGGATAGGATAACCATTTCCTTGTCTGTGACGGGTGCCACCAGTGGGACAGGATACCTTTTCGCGATCTTCTGGTATCATCTTCATGTGATTTCATACCTGAGAACCACAACAGCCCATCACCAGTATTTGCAAACTTCCAACCAGGAAATATTCTTACAAATGGAATACAGCTACTACAGAAAGTAAAACACCAATGATCGTCCGTAATCAATCAGCAAGATTCTACGACCGGCAAACCCTTGTGAAATTGTTCAAAATAGGAGGACAACGGATAAACAGTTCACTTGGAACAACATAACACAATTAATTCGACTGTTCAATCATGACCGGACATTGTAGAGTCAAATCATATTGTGAGACGCAATTATGTCTCCGGATTTTCGGTTTACGGATGACGTTTAGGGCGCATGTAATCATCCCTCGCTAGTTCTTCCTCAAATATCACAAGAGACAGAAAGACAAGTTTTTGCAAAAGGCATCACAGCAATTTATTAAAAGCATTTATTCTCAACACATACAAATAGAATCACAATGTATTACAAACGGAAAAGATATTAATGTTCAAATGAAGAGTGTTCAGTGTGCAACTTGAGGTAACAGAAATCATTCAGATCAGTCAGGATCCCAAATTATCTACATAAGCCTCAGTGAACCTAGCATCTCGACTCGATATTTCAAAGCGGGAACCCAATGAATCAATGATAACTGTACATGAGAAGAGTGTTCAGTGCAGCGCTCGTATATGAGAAAACATAAATGTAGGCATGATTTCTCTGTATGTGGTCGGGGAAACTCAGTGAAGCATTACTTATATACCCACTCGTGTATTCACAGCGTAAAGCAAGACAGTGTCAGGTGAAAACAGCTCTCCGACTTGATTACACAGACACAGTGGACGGTCCCTGAAGGATGTTGAGAATGTCCTCCCACTCAATGGTACACCTGTCATTGAATCTCCAAAGTGCTCTGACAAGGACCAGGCTGGTTGCAGTTCTCCCGTTCTTCTCCTTCCACTTTGTAAGCATGTGTACAACCTGCATGTATAGTGAATAAGGGTGTGCAAACGTGACTTGTTCGATAACCACGAGAGTAAGTCCAAGTTCGATGCCAACAGACTCGAACCCGATCCCGATGTGACTTGCAACAAGACTGAGATCTCTTCCAGATACTGGAGTATCCAACATCTCGTCATTTACAGCATATGCATGGTTCCAGTGTGTTGGCACTACAACATTAAACTCACAATAAACTACCAATTTACTTGTGTACATTTTGTTTGATAGATGATGTAACAACATTCGGTTCGCTTTCATTAATCCAAATTTTTTCACTAAACAAAGAAAAATACGATACATACATACAGTAATTTAAAAAGAAATTAATGGGGTACACATAGAACTAAACTTCCTAAAATAGAATTATAAGACAAACAGATTGTTTAAATAAAGAACTAAAGGATGACTATGCTTGTCATAAGAGGCGACTAGCGGGATCGGGTGGTCAGGCTCGCTGACATGGTTGATGCATGTTATTGTATCCCAATTGCGTAAATCGATACTCATGATGTCAATCAGTGGATTGTCTGGTCCAGATTCGATTATTTACAGACCACCGTCATATAGCTGGAATATTGCTGCGTGCGACGTTAAACAAAAAACAAGCAAACCAAATAACAAACAATTTAATTTAACGTACATGTAACTCTCTCTGTCAGATTGGGTTCATTTTGGCAGTTTATCGAGTTCTCTGTGTTGGACAGCCTCTGGAATCGAATAAACACAGTTTCAAACACGATTGATAGCTACGCCATCACAGCAATAAAACAATAAGGATAATCTTACATAAACTAAACAAGACAATGCAATGACAAATTCACGTGAACATGTACACACGCATTACATATGTATAGATAACATATTGACCCACCTGATATCGGGATATTGGCCAGCATGAAACAATATTACCCATGCTGTCTGTAATTATGCCTCTACTTCACACATGTGTATCCCACAGCCAGCCGACACAATCTGATAGTTTCGACTGCACTGACGGGCTTTATATATCGGACTAGCATAAGGGGATTCCCCTTGTCGATTCACGTACATTGTCAGTCACCGGCATATGCTACAGTCAACTTACAACCGATTTTCGGATCGCAGATCGCGGAGTTCGGACTTTACGATTTCATATCAGGCTGATGGGTATGGGTAAAATAGGCCGGTGATGATGCAGGTGAAGGGACAAGAAGTAGTCCTGAAACGTCGTTACAAATAATAGAGATATAGTGATCTCATGTCTGTCTTCTTGTAGGCTATTCAACAAGTCATATCGATATTTGTCCTTTCTTGGCCATTTGTCATGTTCAGGTGCAGTAAATAATAAACCTGTTTATGTTGCCTTATATTCAATGAAGTCATATTGTAAATTGACATTGGGATGGTTTTATATCCAAGTTGTTGACGCGTTGGCACAACACAACGAAGATCCAGTTAAAATTCCCATCAAGGGAACAATGTCTGACGTCATGTGTCTCTCGTCGTGTAATTGAATAAGGCTCCGTGTGCCACAAACGATTATTATATTTAGGCTAAAGAGTGGCAATGGTGATTGGGATTATTAAAGGTTGTGTTTACTTCGATAATAATTTGTCATAAACCTGGTTTAATACTTTTAATTCATCCAGAGATATTGACCCCTAGATTCAACCAAAATGAGCTGATTCCTTTTATAGTTACCATTTCACTTCTTGGTGTATTTAGTTCACTTGTTCATTCGTCTCCTTCATCAGCTCAGGTGTAGATGAGCCTGTCGTTCTCATTTTCCTTATCAGCAATACACAGTATACAAGAACCATTAAATACATCCCATCACATTTCCTTCGAGGTGATGATTACAAATGCTTCTGTCTTCAGTCTATGTTACGGACAATAACTGAATAAATACTAAAATAGCCAACTAATAGTATACACATTCAGATATCATCCGACCTAATGTCTTCAGGGGTTTGCACATAATATTTTCGGCTCAAAGCAATATTACCAAGGAAAACGATATGTATAAATCGGTATGTGCAGGAATCTTACACTGGTATATGATACGTTAAAAGTGAACCTTGTTTAAACCGATCGATTACGATAAAAATCCTTGATCCGAAAATCCGAACAAGGCTATAAATACATGTCGCTGGAGGAACTGTTCATACCGGAATGTACACATTGTGTCAGGGCTTTGCGGGAAGGTTGGTTGTCTATATAGTGTCATACTCAGGTTGATCACAGTACGTAGGAACAAATATGTTGCTGTGCTGATACAGAAAGATATAATATGAATTACATATGTCAGTAGCGGGATGTATGCAATTTAACGTGCTGCATTCATTTGAAAATTTGAAGAAGAAATGAAGGTGATGATTACAAATGCTTCTGTCTTCAGTCTATGTTACGGACAATAACTGAATAAATACTAAAATAGCCAACTAATAGTATACACATTCAGATATCATCCGACCTAATGTCTTCAGGGGTTTGCACATAATATTTTCGGCTCAAAGCAATATTACCAAGGAAAACGATATGTATAAATCGGTATGTGCAGGAATCTTACACTGGTATATGATACGTTAAAAGTGAACCTTGTTTAAACCGATCGATTACGATAAAAATCCTTGATCCGAAAATCCGAACAAGGCTATAAATACATGTCGCTGGAGGAACTGTTCATACCGGAATGTACACATTGTGTCAGGGCTTTGCGGGAAGGTTGGTTGTCTATATAGTGTCATACTCAGGTTGATCACAGTACGTAGGAACAAATATGTTGCTGTGCTGATACAGAAAGATATAATATGAATTACATATGTCAGTAGCGGGATGTATGCAATTTAACGTGCTGCATTCATTTGAAAATTTGAAGAAGAAATGAAGGGGGAATATGAGCGGTGAATTGTGATATTGAGGAAATGATATCATAAAAGTGAGCACCAAAACACTTGAACTTGTTTAGTTTAGTTTTCAATAGTGCATAAGATAATCATGCAGTGATCAATACGTAGTGTAAAATTGACTTCCGCCAGAATAGATACAAATGATACCTTACTAAGATATGAGTACATAACGAAGAACTTCCTTTGAACTAATTGTCTAGTGGAACGTTCTACTGTTTGGTTGATGTGGATGTGCATGGGAAGCAGTTCAGTCACCTCACATCTACTCCCGATGCCTCCCGCGAAGACTGGGGGAGCATGTGAAAATAGAAGCGACAGAATCCTTTTCATAATTATATAAGAAAATCTGCTAAAACTTCATCATTATCAACTGAAATTGCAGGTTAGAAAAGGTATGAAAAATGGTTTATAACATTGTCCCAGTATCTCTAATAAACTCGGCATTATTTGGTATCGTATTTGGTTAAGATATCGTACCCACCTCATATAGGTGAAGTGATCATCAGAACAAGTGTCAGATATTTAGTAACTGGTGATTGAAGAAACTTGAGGTAAGTAACTACAGGTTCGGTTTGAACCTACAATGTCTGATTGAAGGTGTCGGGTTTCCAGTCCAATAAAGTGAAATGTTCAATTTACAAAAGAAAAGATATTTACCAGGACACAGGTTTGCTTGAATGGCTTCGGACGTCTTTCATATATGTGCTCTTAAGCCGGGGCTGCTTTATCGAAAATGTTATGTAAATACTATTTCAATTAATGTATCAATCTTTCTTAATAGTTCTACCACGTGTATATTACACAGAGTACAACGATATGTATTTATTTCTTTATAAGCACAAGTGGATTATTGAACCAAGATATAGTGTTGGTACTATGTGACATATACTAGTGTAGAAGAAACCAAAGAGATGTAACCCCCAAAGTGAGGCATTAGATAAAGTGAACCCCATTTGTATAGACAGATTTTGGTAGCACAATTGTCGCATACGATATGAAAACCGTGTGGATTCATAGTTAATAGTTTTAGTCATTCATAGACATATAAATACATGTCTGGCTTGGCAATATCGGTCTACGTCTGGACTGCCAACAGCATCACTGTCTGAAGAGATCACCATCACCTTCAATACATGAACCTCGATGAGTAATACATCCATATGGTAGAGCAGAGAAAATTGTATCTGGGAATGGGACATAACCAGGTTTTCAAGGTTCAACTGAGGATGTTGGATTGGATAAAGTAAAATAAATAAATAACAAGTGATCTCAAATGGCACGCGCTGAGGATATGTGTTAGATACAACTAACGTTATGCAAATGTATTTGTTATACTCTGTGCGTGTGTGTGTGTGTGTGTGTGTGTGTGTTTGTGTGTGTTTGTGTGTGTATGTGTGTGTGTTTGTTGCTGCTTGTACTAGTCCGGACTGATGCCGATTTATAGTGCAAGCTCAGTGAGATACCATGCCGCAGTTTAACATGAATACCCCACTAAGTATACTGACTCCGAGCCAACCAGTCCTTGTTTTAGCCCTTAATGTCGTGCGCCGGACAGGGTAACAATAAGTACCATCTTTTAACGTCTTTTGGTATGACGCGGCGGGGGTTCGAGCCCAGGACCTTCCGCTCTCCGGGTGGACGCTCTACCACAAGACCAAGGAGGCGGCTGTTATACTTAGGAGGTAGACTGCGCGTTCAGTTACAAATTCAATTTTGCGAAGTTAAATCTAAGGTAAACTAGCCCTTCAATGTAAAAACAGTATGTTTTTCTCCATTCTACCATGAGTGAATAGAACGCGTACTTTTTGGTGTAGCAAATGTATCCAGTCCAGTGTTTTGAATGGGTTGTCAATCTAAATTACGGAATCAGCTACAACAGCCTGTAAACAAAATACATATATCCTGAAGCAGTTTGTTAACACCTTTAACATATTTCACTCGAACATATGACAGGCATTGAAAGCATATAAGGACGGCAACTTGGGAGGCTAATATGAGGCGGGCATGCCTAAAGAAAACTAAGCAAGCTTTGCAAGGCTTTTGCTCTACACCGCATGCCACCATTATGAAGTCATTTCGTTCATTGTGACGCAAAACATATGACGTCACAGTCGTACATAGAAAAGCGCCAAATTCTAAGTTCTCTGTTGTCTCCAAAACTTAAATAATTCTCTTTGTAGATTTCTATCGTCTTTTCTGCACTAAATGTACACTTGGTATATTGTAGCAGCCGCAACTTTGCATTTTGTAACCTGTAATGGTAGATGTAGATTGACAATGACTGAAAAAAGTACTTTTTCATGAACATTACATGTAGCCTCCGCGGTGATGCGGCCGTCAAACCAGCTGTTTCAATCAGAGGGGGTTTCGTGTGATTTAATAGCCTCTGATTGACCCATCAGATTTGAGTAATTTACCAATCCATGGTAGAATTACTAGTATATAATGATTATCATTATTAAATGGGAATGATATTTGTACACCATACTAAGATATTCTGATATACTTACGTAGTGAAACCGAAAACTCTTTCTTTCAAATAACCAGCACCCAATCATGAGACGTGAAATTAAATCTTTCCACTATACATCTTTAAAAATACTGGTCCCCATTTGACCTCCTGAGCATTGCACTGTTTATGAATTGATGTCGTTAGAACCTATCCCAATTTCACTTCTAACCTCTCTTATCACATACATTACGTCGCACAATCTGCCATTGTCGTAGACATGGTGTTCAAATGCGTCCACTGTGCACTAATATAGAAGAAACATTGTAGACAATACATTGTCAGTCGTCAGTAATGTCAATGTGCGTTTGTTAGAGCTGATCAAAGGGAGGTAACTCTATCGACTCTGTTTCCAGTTTTTCGAACATGGATAAGGAAATGAGACAAATCCATGTACACTTAGAGTAAAGTAGTAAGACTGGGACGCAAGTTTGTATACAGGCACATATACACATTGCACAATATGGAGGCAGTATAGCACCTTGAACACAGGATGAAGATGATAACAATGTCCAAATATGTATGTTGATCAGTCCAATCAGCATATTTTCTTCATCTCTTTTGATACACAAGGAACATATGTGCGACAATCATGTGGCTTAGAAAACAGGAAACATACTGACGCACGCACGCACGGACACGGGACAAAATATACAGTTTCTTTTTCTGTTAATTTGTATTGCTTATTGGGAATGTCAAGTGAAATACAAGTAATGTCGTCAGGTGTATAAGCGTAAAACATACAAGAAAGAGTATCCACATATTTGTGCTTTCAGCAAGGATCTTCGGATTTTCGGATTTTCAAAATCGATATTAAGATATGGCGATTGTCTCACTGCAGTGTAATGATATGAATGGGTCACTGAAAGACAATGATGACAGCAGGTTTTCGTAAAATGGTGAGCATGCCCTGCTCTACTGGTAACACCCGCCACTCCCACAAATTTACTGAAGAAAGCGTGCAATGTTCCTACCACGACATTGGCCTGACCATGAACATTTCTGGACCAGTGATCATTATCATGAGCAATATCCACGTCGTCCGGGTTGCCAGTCGTGACCATCCGATTCATTAAAATGAGTCCCATTAAGTTAGGAGGAGTGAAACGTCCCTGTAGATGCATTGAATAGCATCGCGCATAACTTTGACAACGTTGTTATATTTGCTAACATCCTTTGAATGTCTACCATAAAATGTGTGGAATGACTTGAAGAAGCCTTTGATGGTGCAAACAGAACTTGAAATACTTAGTCCTATGAACGTTATAAAATGTAAGAGGGGATGTTGTTGAATATTGGACACATAAAGTCGGATTTTCAGACGCACTAGTTTTATCACCAATACAAATCTGTTGCTATAGTGTACAGATGAGTGAACATTCACAACTGTATTAACACGTGTTTCGTCATGACGCTAATCTCTTCCGTCATCCTTCTCGGTTTACATGCAAAGGTTTTCAAAGTTCAAGGGGAGGTGAAGAGGACCTTTCCAAATTTGACGCATCAGTGGCAAAAATGACGTGCGATGCAGTTCCCTATTAACACTGGCTTTTCTTTTGCATGTGATTACGACGGAGCAACCAGTGGGACAGAACCTTTTCGCTAACACCTGGTATCATCACTATGTGATAGTAATTAAATATACATGAGAATGATAACCGCTTTTACTTGATTTGTTAGATGTGTGCAGAAGATAATAGGCATGACAATTTGGCAAATATAATATGAATTGTATGTCCGAGGCAATGTTTTGTAATATGTACCTGCTTCTGTGATATACGATTTGTGCATTAAAACGACTAAAGTTTACTGTTAGTTTCAGGCAATCGACACGAGAGCGACTGAGGATTATGTGGCCTTGGCATAGTAGTTGGTGTGTGTTTTACTTAACTGTGTGTGTTCTGATATAAACTTCTTCATGTCTGTTGTTCTGATATCGAACGTATGCAATATTGTAATGGGTTACTCGCAGCCATTGTTATATGCATCGATGCGTCTGCTGTCGATAGATCGATACTTTTCACACTCCTTGTGTGAAGAGGCTTTATTTAAAAGAATTATCAGTCGGAAAAAGCATATTTTTTAAGCAATCAGAATCAAGCATTCTTTAGTGTCAAAGACTACAATGCCCAAATACTACAACTCGGCGATAAAACTATCTAAGCTTAAGTACTATTCACAGAAGATAGTTTGTCTCTCTTGATCTGTTCAGACTGTCCCAAGTATACTAGCTGTAACAAAAATGTTACAAAAGTTGTAGATCGTCGATAAAGATTAAACGTATTTTCTAAACACGCGTCTATGTTGGCAATACCTTATTAATCAGCCAACTTGTGTCACCAAGAGACAAAACATTATCTTTGTTTGATGTTATCACTATCTCCCTTGACTACATGTCCCTTAATGAGTTACACACCGACCGCCACTCACAAAAGTTAAACAAAAGTAAATTTCATCAAAGTAGGAACAAACCCTAATCGACCTAGCACCGAATCCATACAAGTAAAGGAATACTGCACCATTCACACGTCCCCACATCATCCATAAACAAAACCTAGCCCATTATCACTTATTCTGAAACCAGCTCCGTTGTCTGCCCAAAGAACCGGAAGTTCGGTAGTTCGATCCCCGTTCACGCCTCACCATGAAGGAGATAAAACAAAGCCTTGTCGACTCCGAGTCAGTTTACAGTGTCTGAGAGAGGTATTCATGTTTAATACTTGCCACGTTGTAGGTTCGAAGAATCGTATGAACTTACTTCAGGTATGACAGGTACTGGAGACAGATGTATAAAGACTTGCCAGAAGAAACGGGTTATTGCAATGTTTATAGAGACATCCTTCAGTGGAAGTAGACACTATTATAAAGTATATAATTACCTGTGGAATTTGGGGTACAGGTTATATTAAATATTGTACCAAAACCCAACGGTTACATGGACTTCATTGAGCACTGTTGATCCAGGCAATAAGGAACAACCTTATCAGAAACCTCCGGAAACAAGAGATGGCATCCAAGGAGGTTTCTAACTGTGACTAACACTTGCCTGACTCACGTCATGTCCATTGTGAGATCATGACGCTAGACGGCAAGATTGTAAATTCGTATTGGTTATATTCTGCGAAAAACCTGTTTTGAAAACAAACTAACCCAATATACCAAGTTTCTTAGGATTAATTCCACAATTCAAGGACTCTTGTTTGCATTGTCAAATAGACGCAAATATAAGATGTCAGGACGTGATATTGCTGGCCAACTGAGAGACAATGCGGGATTTTTAATATGAATATGACTCAGACAGAGTATATTTACTTCGAAGACATGTCTTTGTGTTATACCGTTAATGCCGAGCGCAAGACAAGGTTAACAATGTTAAAGCAAGATGAGTAACATGTTAAAGCATTGTTTGTAATGACACGACCGGCCATCAAACCACCGAACTTCCGCTCTCCCGACAGATACTCTCGCTTCGCACCACCCCACACGCCACACACAAGACCAAAACTTACACAAACACAACGATCACCTGTACTGTTTACCAATACAACCAGTATATAAGCCAACAAGGCCTGTACATTCCAAGGTTGCCCCCGGTCTCTGTAGGTCACGGCGCATCTTACACTTCACGTTGCAGATCTTGCTCCATTAATGTGTTTTATCTATCCTTATAAATCACTGACAAAGACTAAAACACACTTTATACCAGAGTTCACCACCCTTTGTATATAGCTTGCACACCAAATATAAACCAATTTTAGTCTAATTAACATCGTACAGACGATTGACATTTCATACCCACTAGACCAGGAGGCGGTCAATAAAGAGTAATACATATTAAGTATGCTCACATAAGATAATGTTATTCAGTAGCTTGGCAACTGTTATGTCAATACTCAACTGCAGTCAGGTGTTGCCAGTTATTCCCAAACACGGAAGTAGGTCACCTTCAGAAACATAGCAACCAAGTGACGTAGCCTCGTCATTATACATAATCAATATGTAACCGAAGTATGAAGGGATGAAATTGCATCGTGAATACTACTGCTTTGATGCAACTCGGCAATTTGTGAATAGGTCATATACTTTTTGTCAACTACAGATTCAAATGAAGGAGCCTTGGTGCTCATAGCGTATCCCACCTGTGTGACTGATGGAGATTCTTACACAATGAACCTCCACGGATACTCTTTGAAACATTATCGACGGGCCTATTTATAACTTTGCAAATGGCGTGTAAAAGTCTGAAACCACCCAGGCCTTACATCACAGGGAGAACATCAGCGCTTAAAGTGGAGGAGATTGTTAACATTCTGAGGAGTCCAGATGAGAGCAAGACCATCCAGACTGCCCCCGCCACACCTCAGGGAGGACAGGTGTACCTCTATAAGATAGCATCGGGTATGAGAGAAGGTGAGTCAGTTGTGTTCACGCTTAATGCTAACATGAGGCAGGGATCGATATATAGAAAAAGGTTAATAGTCCATGGAAAACTTATATTATGTATAATATAATTTGAATTCAAAAGGTTTGTTAAACACACACGATGAATGTCCTCAAAAACCACATGTATATACATGTAGGTTTCCAGTATTTCTCTGCATGACGTGATAATAGATTTTATGTTCGCTAATATTGTTAACGAGTAACTGCCATGCATAATAAACCTCCAGTGACATCTTCATATTGTTCTCCAAATGGGTTAAATTTCATTAACAAGGATGCTATAATGTCACAGAGATATTTTAATTGAAGTTGCGTTTATATTGTAGCATATGCATGTTACTCGCTAGGAGAAGTTACTTTGCAATTTAACAAAACAATTTAATGAAATGTAAAATCAAATGACAAATTAAACTTCCGGGGATCGAACACGTAATCTTCGTATCTGCAGCCCAGTGAGTGTATCACTAGGCGACAGAGGCGGTTAAATGTTTTCAAGAATGTATTTTTCAAGTACCCTTACGCTAGCAACACATATTGTAGGCCCATATTGGCGCCCCTCAGTTTAATCCCTTCGATTCCGGTCTTAACTCTCATAAAGACCCTCAGACGTGTTTTATCCTACACATAAATCACTGCCAATTCAGCTCAATCGTCCATATCATTATTTCAACTACTAATATATTCTGTTTCTGTTCTTCTCTCTCTTTTTATCCCCTTTACAATAACCGTGTACTTTAACGAACATTTATCCAATGTTTACATGTAGGAAGTCAATTGTTCAACTGATCAATATAAGCTAAACAAGAATTTGTATTGTTTTAAGGTATGTGGTTTAAGGTATGTGCACCCATATGCCCGATGACATGATATTTATCATTACAACCTCTAATACAACATATATGCATGACCTTACAGTTCTATGAGTGTGGTGTGTCCGTTGGCCCATGACAAACAAAGTCGACTTTGCATTTAGGTTTCATTAATTAATACCTACACCACACGTGACACACTAACATTCAAAGCTTCTTGACGGACGGTTCATCGTCAGGATAACAACAACGCTTGCAATGTCATGAGACTCATGATGTTACATTATATTTACAGACGTGTGGAAGGACGACAAATATCACTTCAGAAGTGATGGAACCCGGAAGCAGCCTAGCTCAAGTCCAGTCATAGTGAAGCAGTACCACAAGGCTTACACCGAGGACAAGGCAACAACAAGGGCCTTTGTCAGAGAAGCATCGTATCTGTACAACCAGCCTCTGAAACACGTCCTAGTGCAATATATCGGGGACCACACACAAGCACAGCCTGCTCCTCAACGTAAGAAGCGTGGTCAACAGACAGTTAATTCCCCAGGTTACAGTAAACGTAGAAAAGTAGAATCAACTGGTGGAGCTGTGCAGTCGGGTGTCACGGAGAACACTAACTCAAACCTGGACCCTGAAGATCATTCATCACCGACAGAATTGGAAGACAACGGTAAATCAAACACTATTCTAGGTGTAACATTGAATGAAGCAAAGGTGTCAGAGACTGAAACAAAGAATGATCATGACACAAATCAGAAACGCAGCAGGACAGGAGATCATAGAGGTGATGATGACATTGAATATTTGGATACAACGTCAGGCTCCCCTGTCAAGAAACTCCGTTTGCAGCCTCAAGTTGACAATGACAACACAGTTGTAACCTGTGTCACTAACACACCCTACGCTTATCTGTACACATTTCTAGAAGATGTAGAAAGGAATCGTGATGTGATAAGGGTCGTGCAACAGGTTTTATCTTTATCAAGGTTCTGGAACAAGGACTGTACCAACAAAGACAACGCATGCTTGTCACTCATTGAAGAGGTCGACAAGAACTGGAATCTAGATGCAATAAAAGCAAGGAACTGGGTTAAATGTTCTGTAAATACTGACGTTCTGAGCTTGAACCAAGACCGGTCAGTTTACATAAACCTCATCGCAGCAGTACTTGTTGGAGCATGCCATACCAGGACTGAAGTACAGGACTTTTTGAAAACACTGAAGGATCCTCCTTCACACCCGCAGCATGTACAAGAGGACGTCCCCCTGTCACGTAACTGTACATACACAGTTGGCTGCTACACCATCAGAGGAGATGTTCTGTCTCGCCTGGAAACCAACGACTGGCTGACAGATGAAGTAAGTAGTCCATCTGCTCTATTTACACAATCACACAAACTACATGCGTAGTTAATTATCCAAGAAAATCATTTCATAGAGCATGGGAGGCTTTCGATTTCATCAAATGATGTCAGTATTAGGTATTAACTGAGGGCGTGAGGGTGGTGAGTGGTTCAGTCACGTAATACTCATTGATAGTGCCTTGATGTAGGCAAGGTAGAGCGTGAGTTTGGTTAAACGCCTCTTTGAACAGTAGTGTCATGGTGAGTTGGATTAAATTATGAAGAAATTCCAAAGTGAAGCATATCTTAGACGTTTACCACTTTGTTGATTCCCATGGCGAGTCTGCAAAGCGAAATGCGGCGCCTTGGACCATGAGCCCCCGTCTTAAGATTAATACAGCAACGTTTGACAGTTTCTTCTTTTTACACCAGTATTAGTTAACCATCAATTAATATAATAGTGCTAATTATCAACTCATTGCCATGCATCTCGATTATGCAATGATAACACTACTCACCTGCAATGGGCATTGTGCACAAAATCTAGTACATCATCAGTTCAATTGTCAGTCATTGCTAACAGCCGAGATATTCTCCTCATGATGGATATGTGATGTGCAGCGGATCCTGCTTTGATTTGAAATTACAAGCGTTCCCTTTGAACCGAAAGCATTGGGGGATTAAACAGTATAATAAAGGGCAAAGATATCATGGATATAGTTATAAAGAAGGGAAAACGTAGCATCAATATCATAGGTCCTGAAGGATCAACACCTTTACATTACTCATGTGCAGTTGGAAATGTTAGCATTGTAAGCTACCTGTTACAGGAATCAGTGGCAATTGGTAATCCAAACAAGAAGGGTGAAACTGGACTTCATTTGGCATGTATATATGGGAATGCAGAAGTTGTTAAAATGTTATTACAGAACAAGGGAATAAGTCATGTGACAGAAAATGCTGGCCGCACACCTCTACATGATGCAGCCTGGCAAGGACATAGGGAGGTTGTGGAGGTGTTATTACAGAACAAGGCAAATGTGGATGAGAAACGTGATGATGGCAGCACACCTCTACATGATGCAGGCTGGCAGGGACATACGGAGGTTGTGGAGGTGTTATTACAGAACAAGGCAAATGTGGATGAGAAACGTAATGATGGCAGCACACCTCTACATGATGCAGCCTACCAGGGTCATAGGGAGGTTGTGAGGGTGATATTACAGAACAAGGCAAATGTGGATGAGAAAGATGAGGAAGGCAGCACACCTCTACATGATGCAGCCTGGCAGGGACATCGGGAGGTTGTGGAGGTGTTATTACAGAACAAGGCAAATGTGGATGACAAACGTGATGATGGCCGCACACCTCTACATGATGCAGCCTGGCAGGGACAGAGGGAGGTTGTGGAGGTGTTATTACAGAACAAGGCAAATATGGATGACAAACGTGATGATGGCCGCACACCTCTACATGATGCAGCCTGGCAGGGACAGAGGGAGGTTGTGGAGGTGTTATTACAGAACAAGGCAAATGTGCATGAGAAAGGTGATGATGGCCGCACACCTCTACATGATGCAGCCAGGATGGGACATCGGGAGGTTGTGGAGGTGTTATTACAGAACAAGGCAAATGTGGATGACAAACGTGATGATGGCCACACACCTCTACATGATGCAGCCTGGCAGGGACAGAGGGAGGTTGTGGATCAGTTATTACAGAACAAGGCAAATGTGGATGACAAACGTGATGATGGCCACACATCTCTACATCTTGCAGCCTACCGGGGACATAGGGAGGTTGTGGAGGTGTTATTACAGAACAAGGCAAATGTGGATGACAAACGTGATGATGGCCGCACACCTCTACATGATGCAGCCTGGCAGGGACAGAGGGAGGTTGTGGAGGTGTTATTACAGAACAAGGCAAATGTGCATGAGAAAGGTGATGATGGCAGCACACCTCTATATGATGCAGCCAGGAAGGGACATCGGGAGGTTGTGGAGGTGTTATTACAGAACATGGCAAATGTGGATGATAAACGTGATGATGGCCGCACACCTCTATATCTTGCAGCCTACCGGGGACATAGGGAGGTTGTGGAGGTGTTATCACAGAACAAGGCAAATGTGCATGAGAAAGGTGATGATGGCAGCACACCTCTACATGATGCAGCCAGGAAGGGACATCGGGAGGTTATGGAGGTGTTATTGCAGAACAAGGCAAATGTGGATGAGAAAGATAAGGAAGGCTGCACATCTCTACATCGTGCATCCTACCAGGGACATAGGGAGGTTGTGGAGGTGTTATTACAGAACAAGGCAAATGTGGATGACAAACGTGATGATGGCCGCACACCTCTACATCTTGCAGCCTACCGGGGACATAGGGAGGTTGTGGAGGTGTTATTACAGAACAAGGCAAATGTGGATGACAAACGTGATGATGACCGCACACCTCTACATGATGCAGTCTGGAAGGGTCATCGGGAGGTTGTGGAGGTGTTATTACAGAACAAGGCAAATGTGGATGGTAAACGTGATGATGGCCGCACACCTCTACATGATGCAGCCTGGGAGGGACACAGGGAAGTTGTGGAGGTGTTATTACAGAACAAGGCAAATGTGCATGATAAACGTGATAATGGCAGCACACCTCTACATGATGCAGCCAGGAAGGGACATCGGGAGGTTATGGAGGTGTTTTTGCAGAACAAGGCAAATGTGGATGATAAACGTGATGATGGCCGCACACCTCTACATCTTGCAGCCTACCGGGGACATAGGGAAGTTGTGGAGGTGTTATTACAGAACAAGGCAAATGTGCATGATAAACGTGATAATGGCAGCACACCTCTACATGATGCAGCCAGGAAGGGACATCGGGAGGTTATGGAGGTGTTTTTGCAGAACAAGGCAAATGTGGATGATAAACGTGATGATGGCCGCACACCTCTACATCTTGCAGCCTACCGGGGACATAGGGAGGTTGTGGAGGTGTTATTACAGAACAAGGCAAATGTGGATGAGAAAGACGATAAAGAAGAAACTGCTTTACAAAAGCAGAGGCACAACATCACGATGATATTGCAAGGATTATAACTGAGGCAACAAATATACATGACCTGACAAGCAGCCATAGTACAATTATGGATAGGTAAGAGCAATATGGAAATGATGCTTGAGTTGACAGCCCAAACACATATATTGTATACGCTGTTTTGCAGAACAGTTTTGAAACCTCACGAAACCATATGAGACCTCGAAGAGGACAGTACCATCAGACATATATCAAATATCTATTTCAGCTAAAAAAGAATATGGACAGAGCATTTCTACAAGGCCCCCGAAACAACATACTAAAAGTCCCAAATCAATCAATCAAATATGTGATGAGAGACCAACAGTGTATTGATATTCCATGTCTGTCCATGTCTTGGAGGTCATCTTGGATTTTTGGGCCAGTCAGTTAGTGTGACAAGTTTTATGCATATATGTCCCAGCACACTGTTTCAGAGATAAAAGCTTCCACAGCCTAACCTCATATTTAGGAAATGTGTCGGCCATCTTGAAATTGCCAGCCATCTTGATGTTTTGTAGATTTGTCAATAGTCGAAAACGATCAATAGTTGTGAATATCTTTTTAGAAACATAATATGGCTATTTTGCAACACAACACATGCTGTTTTTCATCAAAACATTGAACCTCATCTGAAATAAGGAAAATACTATTGACAGATGGTTGCCATATTGGATTATGTAAATTAGACATATTTCCCAAACTGGGATTGCTGGGGACTTTAAGTATGTTGTTTTGGGGACCTTGTAGAAATGCATTGTGATGAAATGAACTCTATTGCTATTTGTTCCAAGTGTAACCTTATTCTCCATGGGCTACATATGTCAATGGGGACTTTGCCAAAACACTGAAATTATGTTAACCAATATTTGAACTTAATTAGGCTTCACTGTGTATAATATTGAATGATTCGTTGGTTTACGTTTATGAGTATGTGGGGCTTCCATTTAGTTTGGAGCCTTTTTCATTAGATACGAATTCGAAAGCGCTGGAGGCTTTTACATCTTGATTTTGTATTATATGTCACAATAGCATCACTATTTTGATTAAGTCCTATTTTCTCTGAAATGTTGTGTCAAGTGCATGTGGTATTGTTTCAGGGTGACAACCGATGGCCAGTTTCTTATGAAATCATCGTCAGTTCCACACGGAAGCTATAACAATGGCGGTTGGCTTACATCCACACCACCAACATCAACGTGTCCCGTGAACCACACATCAGAAGAATTGCCAGGGGTTTATGTTCCGAGTCAACTGGGACAAGCAGTTTCCACAGACAGACAAAGTGTTATGGAAGAGATCGCCTTGCAGTCATCCCAACCATATCATATAGACGGAAATCTTAACAACCTCCTTACAGATCCTGCACACATGGAGATACGTTCACCCAATCAAAGATCAGAAACCATATATGGAATCTCAAGTCATGTTCCCACCTATGTCCATGCTCCAGTAGTTGGTGACACATTGCCTAGTTCAGATACCACTAGTAATTCTGAGAATACCATCATTCACTACACTGAGTCTGGGGAAAAGATAGAGCTGCTGCAGCTCTAAAAGTGGTCTAGAAAGGAGTTATCATTGTTATTATGATGTGTCCAATGTTACAGTATACATATACAGTTTTACAACCTCCATTAGGGGTCAGTCGTCCGAATTCGGTTTGCAGAAAATAACGAGTTATTTGTGAAACCCAAGAGCACGCGTATGGTTATGACAAACCTAGAAACATAATCTGAGCGAACCTGGATTCGAACCCACAATCATAGGTATCTGGTGTACCCAAGGGACGCAACTCTGCACAGCGAATCGCGGCGCCTTAGACGACTGGGCCACCCGTACCCCCGTGGGAGTGATTTGTGTCAATGTAGTTTTGACGTTTCTGTTCGCATCTCGATTCCATGAAAAACTCATTGTACGTTACAAATTCTAGGAACATGGCTAACTTTAATGTTTAGAAGATTACATAACAGTTTCTTACAAATGTTTATAACTGGACATATGCAGATTTTAGTGTGTTCCGAACTTTCTTAAAGCAAAGTGTTTTGTTGAAATTAGTGGGAGTGAGTTCAGATTGACGTACACAATGAATGTTTGCAGCTACATGTCGCTGTGTAAAATATGTACTTGCAGGAACACGTGGGTGTCTTCTATCATAGTCGGTATTGTCACTTTGATTTGTTTCTGCACCATTTCCAGTGTCAGAGTTGTGAAGTCTCACACCCAATACGAAGCCATGTAACATGTTGTACATGCAATATAGACTTTAAAGTATGTTCACGGTGACCTCATATTCAGGAATATAATGATTGTTTTATTTCAAAGCAATTTATCCTATTAATTTCCATGATGTCTTGGCACACATGAAAATGCTAAGATCAAATAGAATTCTTTGAGCTGTGTCCCTTAAACAAATACAGACTATATAGTCATGGGCAAAACCAACCAGTATTACATTCTTCCATGATATCTGACATATTCTTATGTGACATATTATGTGATAGATCACTGAACGAATCCCCGTAAGATATCGTTTTTATTACAAACATTGTATCTGAAAACGTATCTAAGGAGCGCAAGATGTTGGAAGCATTATTGTACTAACATTCATGGTTTAAGTAATATACTTTTATCATCAGATAACTCTTGTTAGTGCTGCATTAGTTAAATGGCCTGTTATGTATTGCCCATAGTTGACCCATTGTTTAACCCCTTTGTGACTGTAGACCTACAATTACGTTTTTCAATAGAAGTTGTTTTTTATTCATTTATATTGTATGCTGATTTACTGATTTGGCAATATAGTTTGAACCGTTTTCTAAGTTAACCTTCGCGTGTCAATTCGGAAATCCCCTCGTAACACTGTGCCATACAGTATAAACATACAGTAACGATTACTGTTAATTTCTAAAATGTCACCAGTGTCATTCATGTGACAAACATATGAAAATCGTTATGATGTTATGCAGACGTACATATACAGTCGAACCCCGATGTCTTGAACTCGGATGTGCCGATTCCAGGGTCCAGGCGAAATCACAGTCCAAAATCTTACCATATTTATAGTATTGTTACCTGAATGCTCGACATGAGTGTTTTGAGTTCAATTTATAGTCCCCAAAGTTGAAAGGTAAAACTTATCAAGATCCAGGTCGAATTCAAATAGTTCGAATAACTCGAACTATTTCTTTGGTCCCCAGAAGTTCGAGGCAATTGGGTCCGATTGTTCCTTTATGTTCATATATCTGAATATGTATACAGGTAGAACAAGGTGCTTATCCAAACGCAGTGAAGTCACACAGACAGCCCATACCAGTGCAGCGTGTATCACAATCAGAACCAATCACAAACTATATTCAGGCACTATCCTGATCTAAATATACACTTTCCCTGTGAAAAAGACAAATAAGTGTCTTTGTTGATTATAATCAAATAAAGAAAATACGCAAAACCAAACCAAAACAAACTGACATTTGAATGAAGTTATCCAGGTTACATGGCATAAATAAGCAGCATGTTTTGCAAGCACAATACATGTGTGATGATCAAGTATTTGTAAATACCTTGCTCTGAAATAGAGTGGGCTAGATCGCCTCCATTGTCTTATGGATAGAGTATTAGACCGATTTATTTCGTATGTGTGGCCTCGAGGCCAATAGTACAATGACATTTTGTTGTAATTCGTCGTGAAGCACCACTTGTATACTGATTAGATTGTAGCTAAATATGGTGTACACAGTTTTATTTATATTCAATGTATATATTATCCTTCTTTCAAATATCTTATAAACACACACAAGTCTGAGAAGAATATGGCTATTTTTGCTGTTCATTAACTGTACAGATTTTCTTTGTGATGGATACGTATAATAATAGTTAGGCAGGTATTTGATTCTTATATCCTCATATACTGGACATATCAATAAAACATGGTATTCATTTTCTTGGTTATATTTGCAGAAAGGACACGTCGATGTTAAAACATCATTATCTTTGGAGTGTCTGTATAATTGTATATTGAGGGTATGTATACCACACCTGAACTTCGTTAAGCATCTGCGTAAAGGGAGAGAGTATCTGCCCAGTAACGTTTAATTGTGGTGGTCTTGTCACCCCGCCTGGCGCTCAGTATTAAGGGGATAAGACTGGTCAATTTGTGGTCAGTATATTGTGTCAGAGTGGGGTAGTAATGTTAAAACTTCGGCATGGTGTATCAGTGGCTTGCTCTGTAAAAACTACATGAGCAGACACACATACATATACACACACGCGTGCATGCACGTCACCTCATATAAGTGCAATATTCTTGAACGCAACGTTAAACCTCAAACCTCATTTTGCCTTGCCTCACCTCTACAGAGAATGAATCAAATAAGGGCAAAAAATAAAATATGCCTCCTTATTTATGCTTGGCAAACGTGTACTGAATATTGTTTGTGAAGTCAGGTCTGAAGATTTTCGGGGTACGAATGGCCGAGCCGTCTAAGGCGCCGTGATTCGCTGTGCAGAGTTGCGCCCCTTGGGCACGCCAGAGACCTCTAATTGTGGGTTCGAATCCATGTTCGCCCAGTTTATGTTTCTAGGTTTGTCAGCACCATACCCGTGCTCTTGGGTTTCACCGAAGTGGTAAACGTCTGAGACATTCATCACTTGGGCTTTCCTCTCACATTCAGCTGTCACGCCGTGATATAACTGGAATACTATCGTAAGCCGTTATAAACATTATCCAGTCTTGTATCCAGTCAACAAAGTCAGTTGTAGACAATGCCAGGGATAGAAAAGGTTGAATAATGCATACCACGTTTACGGTAGCTTGTCAAAGGGAGGCAACTCTGTTTTCAGATATTATGTTAGCATTTGATACGGAAGTTATTCTGACGAAACTTGGATACTGTGGGTAAAAAGCTGACAGGCGTATTGTCAATAGAGGCATCACCTGTAGTTGTTCGTACTGGGCTTAAATGACTTTGTGTCTGAATGTGGCAAATGTACGTAATAATGACGAAAGGTATAATGAAATGAAGTGCACTGATGTTTGAACAGCTTTAAATGTTCTGTTTTGTGTTGAACTCATTTTCCAGAATGGAAATAGTATTTTCCTGTTTTAAATCATACCATGAAGCAAATTTGTTCTTCACCTCATGTACATGAAATTTTGATCTTTTGATCACCACAACCATTGTACCTGTAACCTATTGTTCAGGTTGTGAGAAAGGGAGAGAAAACGTATACCCTTACTTGTGCTGTTTCTAGTGATATAAACAGAGGGACGGTTTGAATATTTGAAACGATGTACAATATGAAGGTTGTATAGCACTGTGATCGAATTACGAATTACGAATACGATTACTGACTTGAATAATCAGTTTTTTATTCAATTTAATTAAGACAGTTTGTGAATTTCTGACTAATTTATCATTGCTATCACTGTGAGGTGGAGGTATTTGAATTCGTCAGAGATGTTTGTATGGATAAGAGCGACAAAACCCTTTACATAATCACAAGAAATCTCTGTTGTAAGCAGACTCCATTTTACGATTCTGACTTTATTAAAAGCATCACTATCAACTGTCATTATTTCCGGGAGATATTTCACATGTAAAATCGAAATCGTAGCATTCTAAATTCAATAAATATAAAACGTCAACGCCAGAGAATAACCAGTCTCGGATATCCACCGAAACACATTCCATTGGGTGTAAAAGGCAACGAGCGGCGAAAACTATGGGAATGGATTATTGATGACACCACGTCTTGTGAAAGTGTACGCATGTCCTGCCCAACCGGTAGGAGCCGCCATTGGTACAATCTGACTCCACGTGTTCTTGGGGTAAACTTGCAAATGCAGAAAACACAAAGAAACAATGACTTGATAAATATATAGATTTCCCAAACATGATGACTGATTATATGCAATATCTCTGAACAAGCTAAAGGTATGACGGTAGCCATTTTAGAAATCATAAAAACACAGTTTCATTTCTTGTAATATTTCTCCGACCGAGTTGCAATTACACTGACAAGGAGGACCGCAGCTGCAGGATGTTGAGAATGTCCTCCCATTCGATCGTGCATCTCTCTTTACATGTCCAGAGTACTTTGACCAGGACCAGATAGGTGGCCGAACTGCCATTCCACTGCTTCCATTAAGTGAGCATAATCAAGACCTGCATATACATTGAACATGGGTGTGCAACTTTGCCATGTTGGATAGCCACAATGCTGAGCCCAAGTTCAATCCCGACATGCTCAAAGCCGATCCCGATATGTCTCGCAACAAGTCCGAGATCTTGTGGAGTTACAGGAGTCTTCAGTCTCTCGTTCACACGACGTGTTGAACCTACACACAAATCTGTATTACTTGACGTAACGCCAAAATCACCACATATAAACAGGTTCTGTTTATTGTTTGATTGATATGTGATATCGAATTAACGTATCTCAAATACTGATCGATAATCATCATTACAAAATGACAGAAAAAGAAACTGTGTATATCCTCTGATATACGTTTATGTCGTCAAAATAATGACCACAAAGTTTATAGTAATACTGAACAAATGGGATATATAACCAAATTTCTGAAATTAAATTTTTCAAATTGAGACGTTCAATGTCTTACACAATTATCTTTTTAAAATGGGAATTTAACGCACCTCTCCCTATGTTCTGATGGATGCAATACTCGATCAGCTCGTTGTTCGACTGGTGCATTCTCTAGAACGAAAAGCACACAATATCACGTTGGTCAATAGCTCTGTTACTGTATATCCACTATTAAGCATACAAAATGCACTAAGCTGAGGATTGAATTCTGTGTACATGTTATATTACTGCTAGCTTAAGTGTATAAACATCTTCATAGAAGAAAGTTATTAAGACGTACCTGATACTGAAGTCCTGAGAAGCACGAGACTAGATTCCCCATGTTGTCTGTATCTAACTTTATATGACGCCGAAGTGCACTACTCTGTTTGTTGAACCTACCTGACTGAATCAAGACCTCTCAGCTACATGTGAGCAATAGGGGAATCCCCTGTACCAGGTTGGACACAACTTCTCTCTCGATCCAAGGCTTCAATCAAGGATTTCGGATTTACGGATTTTCGTATTTACACTGACGGCGTGCGTCAAACTGATGTGTAATGAGAACCACATTACAAAAGCCCTATATCAGGGGATACTGCTTGTCATGTGTGTTAAGTGTGGTGTGAGAGACTGTGAACAACCTTCATAAACAATCCACACGACAATAGTGTTGGAAAATAAAAACACAAGGTTGGAATGCCGTTATAAAGCTGAGGGATAAGATAACCCCCAATGTCACGGGATCAGTGAAGAAATTAAGGATGCAATATTCTCTTTTCAAACAGTGTAAAAGCTGCTTTTTCACAACATTTGAGATTGGCTAACGTGTATTGGTATTAATAGTGAAAAGGTAAGTGAAAAAAAAATCATGTATATTTGATACTGAGATAATGTTCGTCAAGTTTGTAAATCAAATACGAAGCCATTCATAGAGGGAAGGATTGTATGTTGCTGAATATGGGACACAAAAGTCGGATTTTCGGAGTTAGGAGTTCATTAGGCAAATTAGTCTTTAACTTCTTTGATAGGCATTTAGAAGTTGGAGTACTAAAAAGGATACAAATTTATGGATGAACAACTTCTTTATTACAATTAAGAGCGACGTTTCGGTGTAGGTTCTAACACTTGCTTGATAATTGTTATAAAGAAGTTGTTCATCCATAAATTATTATCCTTACTTAATGTAGCCTTTGGCTGAAGTGAACATATGAGGGAACAGTCACTTCATTCTTTCTCCACTAAGCCCAGCTGTTCAGTCACTAATAGATTCCTCCCTTTCTAGGATACATGCATGACATGTTCATGTTGCGACGAAGAAAATAGACATGGGAATATGGTCTCAAATGAAATAAAAAATGGATATTTTGAGAGTTTGTTTTGGTACAGTGTATCCCATTGATGTAAGCTTTAAACATATATTATAATTATAGTAGCATCTTTGAAGGTATTAATATAAATAGTCAAACATCGTTAAAGAGAGATACGTAAATACTAAGAGTTATCCGAGGTTTGACGCAACTGAAAATAAATAAAGATAGAATACGCAGGGACCAATGTTTTACTTCGAGACAAACGTAAGTTCGACACACCAAAGTTCGACACAACGGTGTCTGATTGCACGTATCTATTGATCTTGATATAACCCTACAAAATGAATATATTAAACAGAATGTCTTTGGCAGGGTAAGTCAAAAATAAAAATAAATATTGTATTTAAGACCTATGGTATTATTTGTGAAGTGCGTCAAATGTAGGACATACGTCGGCGTTGTTAATATTTAATACTGGCTCATATAAATAGAAAGCTTTTTTTAAAGAAACACGTTTATGTCTACATATAAACTTCTCTTGAGTCGTATATAGGTAAAGGAGAACCCGAATCTTGTGGTCCTTAAAGTTTTATAAGAATATGTCAATCTGTGCATTAATGATGTGCACTGGCCTTAAGAATGTGATCACACTTTCTGCATTACTAGACCTGTCGCAAGCTGTCATCCATTATGCCTGCGAACTACTACTTGATAAGTATGTGAATAGAATCAAGCGCCAAAACCCTTTCCAAATTCACTAGAAAATGTCTGTTAAAATCAATCAGAGTCGATTGCACGATTCCAACCAGGAAATAAACTACCAAATAGCATACAGCTGTTTCAATGGCAGTAGGTTCCTGTCAGTTCAATATTTAGGGTCGAGATGAAGGGATTCGGTAATTAAGTGTTGCATTGAGTGGGTGTGAAAGTTAGCGTTTTGTGAGAGGCAGTTCTTTCGTTACGTTAGTTTCAGTTTCCGGATTTTCGGATTACGGATTACGTTTAGGGCAAATCTCTTCACAACTCGCTCAATCTTCCGCTAATATCACAAGAGGCAGAAAGACAAGTTCTTACAAAGGGCATCGTAGCAGTTTATTTACAACATTTATTCTGAAAGACATACAAATACAATCACAATGTATCATATACGGAAAATATATAACTGTACATATGACGAGCGTTCAGTTCTATACAGAAATAGATGGTAGTCCCTGAAGCATGGTTGAGTGTTCAGTGCAGCACTAGCACGAGGAAAGAAAAAATAAGGCATGATTTTACTACATGTTGTTGCGGAAACTCAGTGAAACATACTTATATCCCCACTCGCGTGTTCACAGCAATAAAGCCAGAGGGTGTACTCCACAGTAATATTCCCGCCCTGATTACCCAGACGTAGATGCTGGTGACAGCAGGATGTTGAGAATGTCCTCCCACTCAATGGTACAGCTGTCATTGCATCTCCACAATGCTCTGACAAGGACCAGTCCTGTGGCAGATCTTCCGTTTTTCTCCTTCCACTTGGTAAGCATGTGTACAACTTGCATATATAGTGAACATGGATGTGCAAAAGTCACTTGTTCGATAACCACGAGAGTAAGTCCAAGTTCGATGCCAACAGACTCGAACCCGATCCCGATGTGACTTGCAACAAGGCTGAGATCTCGTCCAGATACAGGAGTATCCAACATCTCGTCATTTACAGCATATGCTTGGTTCGGGTGTCTTGGCCCTACAACATTAAACTCACAATAAACTACCTATTTACTTGTGTACATTGTGTTTGATAGGCATGGGTAAAATACTTGTGCCGGAAGTATAAACACTTGCCATCAGTCGTGTGTGTATAGCAATTTGGAAGTTGGAAGACAACTTCTTTCCCGTTCATCTTGCCAGGTGAAAGGAGAAGAAGTAGCCCTGAAATAGAGAAGTTGTAATCGATAAGAGTTTTATGTCTGTTTGGATCATTCTTGCACGCAAGTGATATCGATACTAGTCTTCTCTGGGCCATCTGTCTTGTTCAGGTGCAGTAAATAATACACTTGTTTAAGTTTATTCAGTTAATTGTTCACGTTGGCTTTCATCAGATAAGTGTTGGAAGCCTACGCCGTAATATGATCAATTAGATCAAACCGGTCTATCACACTAAAAATCATCGATCCGAAAATCCGACAAAAAGCTAAAAATACATGTCGCTAGAGGAGCTGTACATACCTGATTGTGTACATTGTGTGAGTGTTTTGAGGGAAGGTTGGTTGGATATATGATGTCTTTCTCCAGTTGATCACAGTACAAAGAAACAGTTATGTTGCTGTGCTGATAAGGAAATGACATACTATGAGTTCGCGGGTAGTGTCAGTAGGGGGTGTATACGATTTTATCATATAATGGGTAGGTTTCTCGGCAGGATAAAGCCAACGGATAAAAACGATATCCGTTGGGGTCATATGCGGATAGAGATGCAAATATCAAAGGTCAAGTAGGGACTACTTTCACTGTTTATAAACAAACATGGCGTCGCACTCGTCATTCGGCGATCGAGTCAGAATTAACCATCGGGAATCTGGATTAACTACAGCGATAATTGCTATCATTATCAAAAGAACAGTCTAATATACTGAAAATCTGTGTCTCACTGTGACGCAACTAAGGCATTTTATAAGTTTTGGCAACTTTGGAGATATAAATTTCGAAACAATTTGGCGAGGGCACGAGGCCTTGCCAAGCGGGATCAGTAGCCATATCTGTGCATGTAGACCTCTGCGGCTTGAAACCTTCTCCACAAATTAAAATAGTTGGATTTGACGGGAATATGTTTGAATTGTTACCTTGTTTCGTTTTGTCGCTGTGTGTACATATGAGTACACTTCTTATCGTTATGACAGGACAGACCGACTGTCAACAACGTCTGACCGTGGCCGTGACGTCTCATAGACTAGGGTTAGAGTAGCTTCCCTTTGACAAAGGGCAGTTACTCTAGCGGACAGACCGATGGATTGCCGCGAAAGGCAATTAAAAACAATTGTTGTTTTGCGTATATGTTGCTTCGCCACTGTATAAGAAACAGATTTCAGTTGGAACTATATTGGCTACTGTCACTGTCCGACTGACACATCACTTACCCTGTGACGTAATAAATATTAATGCGCGCATTCCAGGAAAACTCGCAATGTTTTGGTAATATTTGTGAGAAAGGGAAAGCGATTTTGAAGCACAGAATTAAAGAATGACATTATATGATAAAGAGGTTATCACGCTTGTGTGTTTGGGGATGGTAAATATCCTGAATTAGGAATAAACACTATGTATTTAGCTCGCCAAGGCTCGCTAAATACAATGTTTATTCCTAATGCAGGATATTTACCATCCCCAAACACACTCGCGTGATAACCTCTATTTACGTGCTGAATGGGCTTGAAAATATGAAGAAGAAATGAGTGGAAATATGAGCAGTGATGTAGATTGTTATATTGAGGAAATGATATAACAAGTTGTCTACATTCAAATGTCTCATCATATAAGTGTGCATCATATAAGTGTGCACAAAACACTTGAACTTGTGTAGTTGTCAATAGTGCATAAGATAACCAGGCAGTGATCAATACGTAGTGTAAAATTGACTTCCGCCAGAATAGATATAAATGATGTCTCACTGAGACATGAGTGCATAACGAAGAACTTCCTTTGAACTAATTGTCTAGTGGAACGTTCTACTGTTTGATTGATGTCGATGTGCATGGGAAGAAGTTCCGTCACCTCGCATCTACTCCCGATATATCCCGCGAAGACTGAGGGATCATGTATAGTTAAAATTCTGTTCATTATTATAAAAGGAATATCTGCTAAAACCTAATCTTCATCAGCTGAAGTGGAATATGCAGAATGGTTATAGTATACAACAATGTACGATTATCCCAGATAAACTCAATATTTTATGGTCAATATATCGTACCCACGTTACACAGGCGAAGTAAGCATCAGAACAATTGTCAGATATCAAGTAATTGGTGATTGAATAAATTATACATTTGAACTATGGGACAGAAATGTTACCCGTAAGTGTATCTGGTTTGAACGTACAATGACTGATTGAAGGTGTCGCGTTTTCGGACCAATGAAGTGAAATTTTCCATTTACAATGAAAATATATTTACCTTCTCGTGTACCATGACACAGGCTTACTTGAATGGCTTGACGAACGACTACGTCGGGTTCGATTCTCAACATGACAATAACGTTTAAGTTTATGCACTTGTGGTATGTGGATATAATAAATTAAACTGACTTACATTACGAGCAAAACATGTTAAAAACCTTGGTATCACGACTGCATAAAAAACAGTGGTTACATTTATTATTCTGTTTCGTGTGAGAATTATACATCACCTGTGGTATGGGGTACTCTGTTAAAAGTTAAATTGTTACTAAATAGTAAAGCGGATGGTACGTTTCAAGACTTTCGGATTTTCGGACTACCGTCAAAAGGCTTATTGCAAGGAAATGAATGGCGTTACGAATAAGTTCTGATTACTGTTTGCAAACACTTGAATAAGTTTTTTTATCACTGTGAGGTGGAAGTATTATAAGCCTCCGGCTCGTGGTATTTAACATAGGGCGGGACGCATAAAACAACATGAACCCCTCGTGGTACTGCTAAAACGAATTTATCTAACTGACATGTTTTAATTTGCACTTGTTAAAGAATTGAAGCAAATTCAAAATTGATAGAAAACAGATGTTCGATTGAGCTGAGGATAGCTTGTGCTATGTCACGCGACTATCACTGACTCGGAAAAAGCGTGCGGCTTTTTGCTTCGAAGCGGGGTTGAAGGGATTCATTCTCCCGCTCAATGATCACGTGATGCCTGTCTTCTTCGTGGCGGGGTATAAGCGATTATTCTCCCGCTGAGACATTTATGTTCCACACAGGCAGAATGCATAGTATTTTATCAAGATCACGTGAACCAATCATATATCAACATTTTGAAATGGAGATATGATGGAACAGAACAGAGAATAATTAGAAATATCTGCCAAACGTAACGCAGATTTTTCGAATCTGACTTTATCATAAGTATGTGTTATTTGATGCAGTGTCAACTTAACTTGGAGGAAAACTATAGCGCAGATCATTCACGTTTACCACTTTGGCAGAACCTCCGATCATGGGTATGTTTCTAACAAACCAACAATCATAATCAGCACAAATCTGGGATTCGAACTCACAATCATAGGATTTCGTCACGCTGATTATGTACAGCTATCTGCAACGCATCAGACTACTAAGACACCACCTTGAGTCGTGGAAACGAAGTGTTGGATATGTGACAAATCATTGTTGTTCGCATTACCGAGTTCATCACGGTAGTGTATGTTCCTTCCGATTCAAGTTAACTGAAATATGATAAAACACAAGACTGCGATCTTTCATTATTCTTTGTATATTTCTGAGCGATATTTCACAGATCAAATGGAATCCAAAGCATTCCGAATTTAGTATTTCATATTATTACACAGGCAAGACAGGGAGCGGAAAAATCCCCCGATAGGTGTGGTAACTATATATATTTGCTATACATGAAGGCAAATCACATAGCCACTTTTACCTCGACACATCCGATCGCTGTACAGGAGGGGTGATATCGATATCAAAATATCATGATTCCACCATTTATTGTATGTTTATTATTACTGAGATTACAGGGACTGCAGGATGTTGAGAATGTCCTCCCATTCAATCGTGCATCTCTCTTTACATGTCCAGAGTGCTTTGACCAGGACCAGATAGGTGGCCGAACTGCCATTCCACTGCTTCCATATCGTGAGCATAAATCAAGATCTGCATATACATTGAACATTGGTGTGCAACTCTGCCCTGTTGAATAGAGCCTAGGCTATAGAGGAAAATACATTGTCTGTCTGTCTGTTCCAGTTGTTTGTATCTGCAACCCAACAATTAATTGAGGAGTTGATGGCTTCCGCATACCTAACAGTCATCATAAGTTGGGAGAGCGTTTTCGTATCTCACATGACTCCGGTGCAGGTGAGGATTTGGCTGACAGCCGTTCCTTGATGAAACTAATACGTAACACCTGATCACGAACTGCACATGCCCCTTTGACAACCACGGTACAGTGTTTGAACCGATCTAGGTCCGAACATCCGACAAACGTCAACCATGCAAGACTATAAATATATGTCACTACACGGATTGACATACCGGCGTATATACATTGTAGCAGTGACTGGCAAAAGGTTCGTTGGAGTTATGATGTCACACTCAAGTGGTTTTCGTACACTATGACACCGATTGATGTTAAAATTAAAGGTAGGGTGCCGTTCCACAATATATAATTGTCAATGCACGAGAATAAATAATTTTATGTATGAATGTACCACTGAAAATCAATGATGACACCAGGTGTTTACTTTTCGTATTTGAAAGTCAGATTGAAACAAATTTCAATATCGAACGGAGCTGAAACAATGTTGATACAATGATTTTCAAGTAAGCAAACTCAGATCAACCAAATTTCAACATTAGAACAATGACAATGCTGGGATACTTCAGTGGAGGTAGACATTATTATAAAGTATGAATATCTGTGTTAGTTTGGGTACAGGTGATTATGAAAATTGTAAAAACACATCCTCGGTGACGTGTAGTTCATTTTGTCAGGGGGCGGTCGGGTAGCCTAGTGGTTAAAGCGTTCGCTCGTCACGCCGAAGACCCGGGTTCGATTCCTGACATGGGTACAATATGTGAAGCCATGTGCTGGTGTCCCCCGCCGTGATATTGCTGGAATATTGCTAAAAGCGGCGTAAAACCATACTCACTCACTCATTCTCTCAGTGAGCATAGGTTGAACCAGGCAATAAAGGTTTCTTACTCAGTAACAATTCTCTAGTCATGTCGCTAGACAACAACATTGTAATTTGTAATATTTTGTTATATTTTGATCAAGACTTGATTTGAAACCACAATAAAGTATGTATATTAGGTGGATTCACCTGATCACGAAGACTGACGCTTTTTTGGATTGTTACTCGGACATGTACAATGCTCATCTTGAAATATGGTCACACAGTGTACTGCAGAAATAATGCAGGGTAATAACAAATATCATCATTTAACGTCGTTTGGTAAAACGCGGCCGGGGCTCGAACCACCTATTTTCCTGGGCAGACTCGCTTTATTTTTCCCCGCAAGCCACACACAGAACAACAAACCAATAACAGAAAGTCCCCTGCGGTACAAGGAGAGACGTTTATGACGCCCTGAGGCGTTATAACAATACCAACACTGATACGTAGACAAATACAGGGTATATAAGAATATTCATGCTTGGATGTAGTTCAGCATATAACCTTTTGTCATCTACAGGTTCAAGTGAACAACCGATTATTTATCACGCCTGTGTGACTCATGTGACTATTAATAACTTGACAAAATGGCGCCTAATCCGAAACCACCCGAGCCTTACCGGACAGGGAGAACATCAGCCCTTAAAGTGGAGGAAATTGTTAACATTCTGAGGAGTCGGGATGAGAGCAAGACCATCCAGACTGCCCCCGCCACACCCCATGGAGGGGAGGTGTACCTCTATAAGATAACCTCGGGAATGAGAGAAGGTGAGGCAGTTGTGTTCAGGCTTAATATTACCATGAGTCAGGGATTAATACATATGAACAATGTTAATATTTCATGGAAAGCTGATATTATTTTTTACACAATTTGAATTCATTGGGGTTGTTAAGTACACATGACCAATGTCCTCAAAGCCACATTCATATACATGTACGTTATTAGTAATAGTCTGCTTGACGTCGGGGTCACCCTGCCCTGGTATCAGCTTCCTTGTACAGCCCTGTGATAACCGGTTTTATGTTTGCTAATATTGTTGACAAGTGATAGTCGTGCAAATAAGTGACTACGTGAATTAAGTTTATTTGTCTGTATCATCATCAAAACGACTTCTTTTACTTATGTTCTATCTTTGTTTTTCTATTTACTCTTTCCATCCCCTCTACAACAATTGTGTACTTAAATAATGAACATTGTTTGATGTCAACTAGTAGAAAATCCATTGTTGGATTAATCAATATTGGCTAAACAAGAATCAAGCATCGTGTTGCATCTCAGAGAAGGAAAAAAGGACATGGTATTTATCATCACAACCTCTAATACAACATATTTATGCATGACCTTACAGCTGATTTGGCATTAAGGTGGGTTGATTTTAGAGTTATGTTACACTATTGACTGTTCACAGTTTTATTAATTAACATCTACATCACAGGTGACACACTAACACACAAAGAATTTTGAGGGATAGTTCATCTTCAGGATTACAACATTGTTTGCAATGTTATGATATTAATTTCTATTTGCAGATATCTGGAAGGATGACAAATATCACTTCAGAAGTGATGGAACTCGGAAGCAGCCTGGCTTAAGTCCAGTCATAGTGAAGCAGTACCACAAGGCTTACACCGAGGACAAGGCGACAACAAGGGCCTTTGTCAGAGAAGCATCGTATCTGTACAACCAGCCTCTGAAACACGTCCTAGTGCAATATATCGGGGACCACACACAAGCACAGCCTGCTCCCCAACGCAAGAAGCGTGGTCAACAGACAGTTAATACCTCAGGTGACAGTAAATGTAGGAAAGTAGAATCAACTGGTAGAGCTGTGCAGTCGGGGGTCACGGAGAACACTAACTCCAACCTGGACCCTGAAGTTCATTCATCACCGACAGAATTGGAAAATAACGGTAAATCAAACACTATTCTAGGTGTAACATTGAATGAAGCAAAGGTGTCAGAGACCGAAACAAAGAATGATCATGACACAAATCAGAAACGCTGCAGGTCAGGAGATCATAGAAGTGATGATGACATTGAATATTTGGGTACAACGTCAGGCTCCCCTGTCAAGAAACCTCGTTTGCAGCCTCAGGTTGACAATGACAACACAGTTGCAACCTGTGTCACTAACACACCCTACGTTTATCTGTACACATTTCTAGAAGAAGTAGAAAGGAATCGTGATGTGATAAAGGTCGTGCAACATGTCCTAGCATTATCTAGGTTCTGGAACAAGGACTGTACCAACAAAGGCAATCCGTGCTTGTCACTCATTGAAGAGGTCGACAAGAACTGGAATCTAGATGCAATTAAAGCAAGGAACTGGGTTAAATGTGCTGTTAATACTGACGGTCTGAGCTGGAACCAAGACGGTTCAGTTTACATAAAGCTCATCGCAGCAGTACTTGTTGGAGCATGTCATACCAGAACTGAAGTTTACGACTTTGTGAAAACACTGAAGGATCCTCCTTCACACCTGCAGCATGTACAAGAGGACGTCCCCCTGTCACGTGACTGTACATACACAGTTGGCTGCTACACCATCAGAGGAGATGTTCTGTCTCGCCTGGAAACCAACGAGTGGCTGACAGATGAAGTAAGTAGTCCACCTGCAATATTTACACAATCACACAAACTACATGCCTAGTTAACCATCCAAGAAAATCATTTCATAGAGCATGGGAGGCTTTCGATTTCATCAAATGATGTTAGTATTAGATATAAACTGGAGGCGTGAGGGTGGTGAGTTGTTCAGTCACCTAATACTCATTGATAGTGCCTTGAGGTAGGCGTGGTGTCATGGTGCGTTGGATTAAATTATGAAGAAAGTAATGCACATCTTTGACGTTAACCACTTTGTTGATTCCCATGGTGAATCTGCATAGCGAAATGCGGCGCCTTGGACCACTGAGACCCCATCTTAAGATTAATACAGCAACTTTTGGCGGTTTCTTCTTGTTACACCAGTATTAGTTAACTATCAATTCATATAATGGTGCTAATTATCAACTCATTGCCATGCATCTCGATTCTGCAATGATGGCACTACTCACCTGCAATGGGCATTGTACACAAAATCTAGTACATCACCAGTCAAATTGTCAGTCATTGCTAACAGCCGATATATTCTCTTCATGATGAATATGTGATGTGCAGCGGATCCTGCTTTGATTTGAAATTACAAGCGTTCCTTTTGAAGCAAACGCATTTGGCGATTAAACAGTATAATAAACATTCTAATAAATGAACTCTTTCCTGTCCAGATCATGGACATATACCTGCACCTCCTGGAGAGAGAGTGGTGTTCCCGTGTCAGCTTCCACTGTCTGGTGCTGCCTACAGAGACAATCCTACTGTGGGAGGCAGGACAGTACACAGACAGAATAAGGGGGAAAGATGTGAGTGACGTGAGATTTTTATATTTCTTATAATTCTTTCATTCTGAGTGTACCATTGCATGTCCACCCTACCAAGAACAAGGGCAAGACTCGAAAGATACTTTGTAATAATTGTATGTTTTTTGTGATAACATATGATTCGTCTATGCCATGATTGCGTATTCGGCATGCTAGAAGTTGTCACTTGCAATTGTGCGCACGAAGCGACCATATGCTGCAATGGGTTTCAATTGAGTCAAAGCCAGTAACCCCATTGATCATAATGCTATTCGTTTTCAATATGCAGTTACAAAAGCAGATATTGCACATGAACATATTCGTCTTGCTACATATTATTTTACGAAGTGAAAATCTGGTTGTCAGAGAGGGGTCTTTAGAAGTTCTAAGTTCCAAGATCATACCAATTCACTAATATCTCTGTTACTGCATCATATCCATCTTATGTGAAGCACGTGTTTCTTGATATATTGATCGTACACCGGAAAGGCATTTGTTGTGAACTTTCAGGAAAATTTGACAAACTACACGTGGATCTTAATGCCAGTGAACATGCCACGTAATCAACATTGGGTGCTACTGGTGGCTAATGTCAAGGATGGAACAGTGGGCGTGGTTAATTCTAAACCCTCCTTAGATGTGGAGGACAAGGTTGTACAACACTGGAGGTAGGTGGACAGAACAGTGGGCGTGGTCAATTCTAAACCCGCCTTATATGTAGAACACTCATTTGTACAACACTAGAGGTAGATAAAAAAAAAAGAAGAGGACGTGTGGCTGCACATTATAAATGTTAAAAATAGCTATCCAATTTGAAATGTTGAAATGTTGATTTCTCAAAAACAAACATGAATGTAAATAAGATCCATCGAAAAATGTTCGATACACCCACATTTGTAGCTTTTACTTTTGGGTAGAAGATATAGAACAACTTGTTCACAGGGTTACCCAGTTCCCCAAATGGGTACACTGTGTGAATGATTTAAACGCCATAAATACAGTTATGTCACTCATTCATTTAAACCATAACATCTGTATTTGCTAACATAAAACCTAATTATGGACAAAGCAGGAGAGAACATCAGAAATGCCAGGACCGGATATTTTAGGCACTGCTGTATTTACCTTCTGTTCTACCTTTACTTTAGCACCAGTCCACATGAGTTGAAGACTTTATTGCCATCGAGTAATATACATGTATTCCTCAGGCTCTTTGTAAACCACTTGAAATCTACGTCTAAGGAAAGGAGCAAGTCATGGATGAAGAAACAGTACCCGGGGATAGAACAGTCAGATGGACACAGCTGTGGGATATTCGTTCTGATGGTAGGTTGGTTTGAAGCTATGTTTTTGATATGAAAGGCAACATGTGTCTCAAAAACCACGTATGAACGATACCTTTTCATTTCTAACCTTCATATTCTCAGGCTGCTGATGCAATTTTGTCGGAGAAGTCTCCAGGCATCATGAGGAACTGTCACGTTGAGAAATACAGGCTGTATGTACTTCAGAGGATACTACAGTATGCCAAGGACAAGGGAGATATGCATGGTGGACGAAATCACATGATGGCAGTTGATCGACAGGGTAATGTCACAAACGAAATTCAAACTGTAACGCTGGAGACAAGAGATGTACTGGAAAATAGCTGTACAATGACAACAGAACAAGGAGGTCCAACTATTCATGAAGAGGATGGACATGAAACACATGAAGGAACCGACTGTGCTATCGCCAGTGATGAAAGTATGCATTCTGGAGATCATTACTATGTTACGTAATTGTAAGGCGTTACGCAAGGTATTATATTTTAGATCTACATGTGCAATGTTGTACACTGCTTTCTTACAAACGTTATTTGTTTTCACAGATACAGAGGACTATCCATGTTTGGATCAGCACCTGTTGCATAAGCAGAAGATGGCATGCTTGTTAGTGGTTGCTTTGGCGGAGAATAACCTGGAGGAGAGGATGCTATGGGCAGGGTCTGACACAGGGACTCGCGTGGAAAGAGAAACCTACAAAAAATATATTGTTTGGGCACTCAAGGTTTTTGACATCAATGAAGAAGAATACACTGAAAATATGATGAAACCTATTTTATCCCAATTGGCGGGATGCTGTCTCCATCATGAATCAGGGTCATATAGAATAAGAAATCATGAAGTAGCAATAAAGCTAAGAGAAATACTGCTCAGTGATGTGGGACAGTTGGTTGAAAGGATGGATCTCGAGTTCATATTTCGTTATGTGACATTTAGAGGTGATCCAACCGAAGAGGAACAACTAGATGTGCCTTTTAAAATCGAATTGAAACATGATGATCTGCATATTGTAGCAAGGCGGTTTGTTGCAGCTGTACATGACAGAAAGTTTGCCTTTGTGTGCATGCATTCACTATTCCAGGTAGAGACATTTGTTAATATGGTTTGGGAGAATCTCTTGCATAATCTGAACAAGGACAGATCTGAACTGTTGAAAGTATTGTCAAAAAATGACATTATATATGGATATTCCTTTCTGTTTTGGGCGAGCGTCACAGGCAACTCGAATTTGCTGAAGAAAGCATTGAACAGTGTTCAGTTTAAGGTAAAGAACAGACAGGAAGCCTTGTTTGGAAGTTGCTTTGGGAGTAGTTTGGCCAACTTCGATTACTTGTGTTCCAAAAATAACTGGAAGTTGGATATGTTGTGTATGACGCTACCCGAGCTCCCAAGACCTCTTATCATCAAACTGCAGTTGGCAGTTGTAGATGATCTGAGAGTAAAGTTTGGTAAATGTTCACTTTTGGACATTGCCTGTATGGGTGGGTTGTCTACAGTGGCTTCCAGACTGTCACATTTGATGAAGACGAGCCAGAACAAGAACAGTTCAAGAAAGAATACTTATGTACATTATGCAGCCATGTGTCAAAAGGGCAAAGATATCATGGATATAGTTATAAAGAAGGGACAACGTAGCATCAATATCATAGGTCCTGAAGGATCAACACCTTTTCATTACTCATGTGCAGTTGGAAATGTTAGCAATGTAAGCTACCTGTTACAGGAAGTACTGGACATTGGTAAGCCAAACAAGAAGGGTGAAACTGGACTTCATTTGGCATGTATATATGGGAATGCAGAAGTTGTTAAAATGTTATTACAGAACAAGGGAATAAGTCATGTGACAGACAATTATGGCAGCACACCTCTACATGATGCAGCCTGGCAAGGACATAGGGAGGTTGTGGAGGTGTTATTACAGAACAAGGCAAATGTGGATGAGAAAGATAAGAAAGGCCGCACACCTCTACATCGTGCAGCCTCCCAGGGACATAGGGAGGTTGTGGAGGTGTTATTACAGAACAAGGCAAATATGAATGAGAAACGAATTGATGGCAGCACACCTCTACATGATGCAGCCAACAAGGGACACAGGGAGGTTGTGGAGGTGTTATTACAGAACAAGGCAAATGTGAATGAGAAACGTAATGATGGCAACACACCTCTACATCTTGCAGCCGTCCAGGACCATTGGGAGGTTGTGGAGGTGTTATTCCAGAACAAGGCAAATGTGAATGAGAAACGGAATGATGGCAGCACACCTCTACATGATGCAGCCTACCAGGGACATAGGAAGGTTGTGGAGGTGTTATTAAAGAAGAAGGCAAATGTGGATGAGAAAGATAAGGAAGGCCGCACACCTCTACATGATGCAGCCTACCAGGGACATAGGAAGATTGTGGAGGTGTTATTACAGAACAAGGCAAATGTGAATGAGAAACGGAATGATGGCAGCACACCTCTACATGATGCAGCTTACCAGGGACATAGGAAGGTTGTGGAGGTGTTATTACAGAACAAGGCAAATGTGGATGAGAAAGATAAGGAAGGCCGCACACCTCTACATGATGCAGCCGACCATGGACATAGGAAGGTTGTTGAGGTGTTATTACAGAACAAGGCAAATGTGAATGAGAAACGGAATGATGGCCGCACACCTCTACATGATGCAGCTTACCATGGACATAGGAAGGTTGTGGAGGTGTTATTACAGAACAAGGAAAATGTGGATGAGAAAGATAAGAAAGGCCGCACACCTCTACATGATGCAGCCTCCCAGGGACATAGGAAGGTTGTGGAGGTGTTATTACAGAACAAGGCAAATGTGAATGAGAAACGGAATGATGGCAGCACACCTCTACATGATGCAGCCTACCATGGACATAGGAAGGTTGTGGAGGTGTTATTACAGAACCAGGCAAATGTGGATGAGAAACGTAGTGATGGCAACACACCTCTACATCATGCAGCCTACCATGGACAAAGGGAGGTTGTGGAGGTGTTATTACAGAACAAGGCAAATGTGGATGAGAAAGATAAGAAAGGCCGCACACCTCTACATCGTGCAGCCTCCCAGGGACATAGGGAGTTTGTGGAGGTGTTATTACAGAACAAGACAAATGTGCATGAGCAACGTCAAGATGACAGCACACCTCTACATGATGCAGCCTACCAGGGACACAGGGAGGTTGTGGAGGTGTTATTACAGAACAAGGCAAATGTGAATGAGAAACGTAATGATGGCAACACACCTCTACATGATGCAGCCTACCAGGGACATAGGAAGGTTCTGGAGGTGTTATTACAGAACAAGGCAAATGTGAATGAGAAACGGAATGATGGCAACACACCTCTACATGATGCAGCCTACCAGGGACATAGGAAGGTTGTGGAGGTGTTATTACAGAACAAGGCAAATGTGGATGAGAAAGATAAGGAAGGCAGCACACCTCTACATGATGCAGCCGACCAGGGACATAGGAAGGTTGTGGAGGTGTTATTACAGAACAAGGCAAATGTGAATGAGAAACGGAATGATGGCAGCACACCTCTACATGATGCAGCCTACCATGGACATAGGAAGGTTGTTGAGGTGTTATTACAGAACAAGGCAAATTTGAATGAGAAACGTAATGATATCAACACACCTCTACATCTTGCAGCCTGGCAGGGACATTGGGAGGTTGTGGAGGTGTTATTAAAGAACAAGGCAAATGTGGATGAGAAAGATAAGAAAGGCCGCACACCTCTACATCGTGCAGCCTACCAGGGACATAGGGAGGTTGTGGAGGTGATATTACAGAACAAGGCAAATGTGAATGAGAAACGTAATGATGGCAGCTCACCTCTAAATGATGCAGCCTACCAGGGACATAGGGAGGTTGTGGAGGTGTTATTACAGAACAAGGCAAATGTGGATGAGAAAGATAAGAAAGGCCACACACCTCTACATCGTGCAGCCTCCCAGGGACATAGGGAGGTTGTGGAGGTGTTATTACAGAACAAGGCAAATGTGAATGAGAAACGTAATGATGGCAACACACCTCTGCATGTTGCAGCCTGGCAGGGACATAGGGAGGTTGTGGAGGTGTTATTACAGAACAAGGCAAATGTGGATGAAAAACGTAATTATGGCAGCACACCTCTACATATTGCAGCCTACCAGGGACATAGGGAGGTTGTGGAGGTGTTATTACAGAACAAGGCAAATGTGGATGAAAAACGTGATGATGGCCCTACACCTCTACATGAGGCAGCTTACCAGGGACATAGGGAGGTTGTGGAGATGATATTACAGAACAAGTCAAATGTGAATGAGAAACATCAAGACGGCAGCACACCTCTACATCTTGCAGCCTGGCATGGACATTCGGAGGTTGTGGAGGTGTTATTACAGAACAAGGCAAATGTGGATGAGAAAGATAAGGAAGGCCGCACACCTCTACATGATGCAGCCTGGCAGGGACACAGGGAGATTGTGGAGGTGTTATTACAGAACAAGGAAAATGTGGATGAGAAAGATAAGGAAGGCTGCACACCTCTACATCGTGCAGCCTCCCAGGGACATAGAGAGGTTGTGGAGGTGTTATTACAGAACAAGGCAAATATGAATGAGAAACGGAATGATGGCAGCACACCTCTACTTGATGCAGCCTGGCAGGGACATAGGGAGGTTGTGGAGGTGTTATTACAGAACAAGGCAAATGTGAATGAGAAACGAAATGATGGCAACACACCTCTACATCTTGCAGCCGTCCAGGAACATTGGGAGGTTGTGGAGGTGTTATTACAGAACAAGGCAAATGTGAATGAGAAACGGAATGATGGCAGCACACCTCTACATAATGCAGCCTACCAGGGACAAAGGAAGGTTGTGGAGGTGTTATTAAAGAACAAGGCAAATGTGGATGAGAAAGATAAGGAAGGCCGCACACCTCTACATGATGCAGCCGACCAGGGACATAGGAAGGTTGTGGAGGTGTTATTACAGAACAAGGCAAATGTGAATGAGAAACGGAATGATGGCAGCACACCTCTACATGATGCAGCTCACCAGGGACATAGGAAGGTTGTGGAGGTGTTATTACAGAACAAGGCAAATTTGGATGAGAAAGATAAGAAAGGCCGTACACCTCTACATGATGCAGCCTCCCAGGGACATAGGAAGGTTTTGGAGGTGTTATTACAGAACAAGGCAAATGTGAATGAGAAACGTAATGATGGCAGCACACCTCTACATGATGCAGCCTCCCAGGGACATAGCAAGGTTGTGGAGGTGTTATTACAGAACCAGGCAAATGTGGATGAGAAACGTAATGATGGGAACACACCTCTACATCTTGCAGCCTGGCAGGGACATAGGGAGGTTGTGGAGGTGTTATTACAGAACAAGACAAATGTGCATGAGCAACGTCAAGATGACAGCACACCTCTACATGAGGCAGCCTACCAGGGACACAGGGAGGTTGTGGAGGTGATATTACAGAACAAGTCGAATGTGAATGAGAAACATCAAGAAGGCAGCACACCTCTACATCTTGCAGCCTGGCATGGACATTGGGAGGTTGTGGAGGTGTTATTACAGAACAAGGCAAATGTGGATGAGAAAGATAAGGAAGGCCGCACACCTCTACATGATGCAGCCTGGCAGGGACACAGGGAGGTTGTGGAGGTGTTATTACAGAACAAGGAAAATGTGGATGAGAAAGATAAGGAAGGCAGCACACCTCTACATCGTGGAGCCTCCCAGGGACATAGAGAGGTTGTGGAGGTGTTATTACAGAACAAGGCAAATATGAATGAGAAACGGAATGATGGCAGCACACCTCTACATGATGCAGCCAACAAGGGACACAGGGAGGTTGTGGAGGTGTTATTACAGAACAAGGCAAATGTGAATGAGAAACGTAATGATGGCAACACACCTCTACATCTTGCAGCCGTCCAGGACCATTGGGAGGTTGTGGAGGTCTTATTACAGAACGAGGCAAATGTGAATGAGAAACGGAATGATGGCAGCACACCTCTACATAATGCAGCCTACCAGGGAGAAAGGAAGGTTGTGGAGGTGTTATTAAAGAACAAGGCAAATGTGGATGAGAAAGATAAGGAAGGCAGCACACCTCTACATGATGCAGCCAACCAGGGAGATAGGAAGGTTGTGGAGGTGTTATTACAGAACAAGGCAAATGTGGATGAGAAACGGAATGATGGCAGCACACCTCTACATGATGCAGCTTACCAGGGACATAGGAAGGTTGTGGAGGTGTTATTACAGAACAAGGCAAATGTGGATGAGAAAGATAAGGAAGGCCGCACACCTCTACATGATGCAGCCGACCAGGGACATTGGAAGGTTGTGGAGGTGTTATTACAGAACAAGGCAAATGTGGATGAGAAAGATAAGGAAGGCCGCACACCTCTACATGATGCAGCCGACCAGGGACATTGGAAGGTTGTGGAGGTGTTATTACAGAACCAGGCAAATGTGGATGAGAAACGTAATGATGGCAACACACCTCTACATCATGCAGCCTACCGTGGACAAACGGAGGTTGTGGAGGTGTTATTACAGAACAAGGCAAATGTGCATCGGCAACGTCAAGATGACAGCACACCTCTACATGATGCAGCCTACCAGGGACACAGGGAGGTTGTGGAGGTGTTATTACAGAACAAGGCAAATGTGAATGAGAAACGTAATGATGGCAGCACACCTCTACATGATGCAGCCTACCAGGGACATAGGAAGGTTGTGGAGGTGTTATTACAGAACAAGGCAAATGTGAATGAGAAACGGAATGATGGCAACACACCTCTACATGATGCAGCCTACCAGGGACATAGGAAGGTTGTGGAGGTGTTATTACAGAACAAGGAAAATGTGGATGAGAAAGATATGGAAGGCCGTACACCTCTACATGATGCAGCCGACCAGGGACATAGGAAGGTTGTGGAGATGTTATTACAGAACAAGGCAAATGTGAATGAGAAACGGAATGATGGCAGCACACCTCTACATGATGCAGCCTACCATGGACATAGGAAGGTTGTGGAGGTGTTATTACAGAACAAGGCAAATGTGAATGAGAAACGTAATGATAGCAACACACATCTACATCTTGCAGCCTGGCAGGGACATAGGGAGGTTGTGGAGGTGTTATTACAGAACAATGCAAATGTGGATGAGAAAGATAAGAAAGGCCGCACACCTCTACATCGTGCAGCCTCCCAGGGACATAGGGAGGTTGTGAAGGTGTTATTACAGAACAAGGCAAATGTGAATGAGAAACGGAATGATGGCAGCACACCTCTACATGATGCAGCCTACCAGGGACATAGGGAGGTTGTGGAGGTGTTATTACAGAACAAGGCAAATGTGGATGAGAAAGATAAGAAAGGCCGCACACCTCTACATCTTGCAGCCTCCCAGGGACATAGGGAGGTTGTGGAGGTGTTATTACAGAACAAGGCAAATGTGGATGAGAAACGGAATGATGGCAGCACACCTCTACATGATGCAGCCTACCAGGGACATAGGGAGGTTGTGGAGGTGTTATTACAGAACAAGGCAAATGTGAATGAGAAACGTTATAATGGCAGCACACCTCTACATGATGCAGCCTCGCAGGGACATAGGGAGGTTGTGGAGGTGTTATTACAGAACAAGGCAAATGTGGATGAAAAACGTAATGATGGCAGCACACCTCTACATCTTGCAGCCTACCAGGGACATAGGGAGGTTGTGGAGGTGTTATTACAGGACAAGGCAAATATGGATGAAAAACGTGATGATGGCAACACACCTCTACATGAGGCAGCCTACCAGGGACGTAGGGAGGTTGTGGAGGTGATATTACAGAACAAGTCAAATGTGAATGAGAAACATCAAGACGGCAGCACACCTCTACATCTTGCAGCCTGGCATGGACATTGGGAGGTTGTGGAGGTGTTATTACAGAACAAGGCAATTGTGGATGGGAAAGATAAGGAAGGCCGCACACCTCTACATGATGCAGCCTGGCAGGGACATAGGAAGGTTGTGGAGGTGTTATTACAGAACAAGGCAAATATGGATGAGAAAGATAAGGAAGGTTGCACACCTCTACATGATGCAGCCTGGCAGGGACACAGGGAGGTTGTGGAGGTGTTATTACAGAACAAGGCAAATGTGGATGTGAATGATAAGGAAGGCAGCACACCTCTACATGATGCAGCCTGGCAGGGACATAGGAAGGTTGTGGAGGTGTTATTACAGAACAAGGCAAATGTGGATGAGAAAGATAAGGAAGGCAGCACACCTCTACATGATGCAGCCTGGCAGGGACACAGGGAGGTTGTGGAGGTGTTATTACAGAACAAGGCAAATGTGGATGAGAAAGATAAGAAAGGCTGCACACCTCTACATGATGCAGCCTGGCAGGGATACATGGAGGTTGTGGAGGTGTTATTACAGAACAACGCAAATGTTTAAGAGAAAGACGATAAAGAAGAAACTGCTTTACAAAAAGCAGAGGCACAACATCACGATGATATTGCAAGGATTATAACTGAGGCAACAAATATACATGACCTGACAACCAATCATGGTACAATTATAGATAGGTAAGAGCAATGTGGAAATGATGCTTGAGTTGACAGCCCAAACACATATATTGTATACGCTGTTTTGCATAACAGTTTTGAAACCTCACGAAACCATATGATACCTCGAAGAGGACTGTACCATCAGACAATAAATCAAAATATCTATTTCAGCTAAATAAAGAATATAGACAGAGCATTTCTACAAGACCCCAAAACAACATACTAAAAGTCCCAAATCAATCAATCAAATATGTCATGAGAGAACAACAGTGTATTGATATTCCATGTCTGACCATGTCTTGGAGGTCATCTTGGAATTTTGGGCCAGTCAGTTAGTGTGACAAGTTTTATGCATATAAGTCCCAGCACACTGTTTCAGAGATAAAAGCTTCAACAGTCTAAACTCATATTTAGGAAATGTGTCGGCCATCTTGAAATTGCCGGCCATCTTGATGTTTTGTAGATTTGTCAATAGTCGAAAACGATCAATACGTGTGAATATCTTTTTAGAAACGTAATATGACTATTTTGCAACACAACACATGCTGTTTTTCATCAAAACATTGAACCTCATCTGAAATAAGGAAAATACTATTGAGAGATGGTTTCCATATTGAATTATGTAAATTAGACATATTTCCCAAACTGGGATTGCTTGGGACTTTAAGTATGTTGTTTTGGGGACCTTGTAGAGATGCATTTTGGTGAAATGAACTCTATTGCTATTTGTTCCAAGTGAAACCTTATTTTCCATGGGCTACATATGTCAGTGGGGACTTTGCAAAAACATTGAAATTATGTTAACCAATATTTTAACTGGATTAGGCTTCACTGTCTATAATAATGAATGATTCGTTGGTTTACGTTTATGAGTATGTGGGGCTTCCATTTAGTTGGAGTCTTTTTCATTAGATACGAATTCGAAAGCGCTGGAGGCTTTTACATCTTGATTTTGTATTATATGTCACAATAGCATCACTATTTTGATTAAGTCCTATTTTCTCTGAAATGTTGTGTCAAGTGCATGTGGTATTGTTTCAGGGTGACAACCGATGGCCAGTTTCTTATAAAATCATCGTCAGTTCCATACGGAAGCTATAACAATGGCGGTTGGCTTACATCCAACCCACCAACATCAACTTGTCCCGTGAAGCACACATCAGGAGAATTGCCAGGGGTTTATGTTCCGAGTCAACTGGGACAAGCAGTTTCCACAGACAGACAAAGTGTTATGGAAGAGATCGCCTTGCAGTCATCCCAACCATATCATATAGACGGAAATCTTAACAACCTCCATACAGATCCTGCACACATGGAGATACGTTCACCAAATCAAAGATCAGAAACCATATATGGAAACTCAAGTCATGTTCCCACTTGTTATTATGGTGTCCAGTGATACAGTATACATATACAGTTTTACAACCTCCATTAGGGGTCAGTCGTCTGAATTTGGGATGCAGAAAATAACGAGTTATTTGTCATTTGTGTCGATGTAGCATTGATGTTTCGGTAAGCATATCAATTCCATAGCTAATGGACCATAGCTAACTTCATGTCGAAAAAAGTCCTTTACGTTGCGTAGAGGATTACATAATAGATTCTTTCAAATGTTCCTAACTGGACATATGCACCTTTCAGTGTGTACCAAACTTTCCTGGGGCATTGTGTTAAGTTGAATTGAGTGAGTGTGCGAGTTGGATTTAACGCTGCTTTTAACAGTTTTCCAGTTATATCACGGCGTGACAGTTAAATATGGGAGGAAAGCCCGAAGTTATGCAGGTCTCAGACGTTTACCACTTCGGTGAAACCCAAGAGCACGGATATGGTGCTGACAAACCTAGATACATAATCTGGGCGAACCTGGATTCGAACCAACAATCATAGGTCTCTGGCGTGCCCAAGGGACGCAACTCTGCACAGCGAATCGCGGCACCTTAGACGACTGGGCCACTCGTGCCCCTGTGTTATGTTGAAAGTAGTGGGAGTGATTTGTGTCGATGTAGTTTTGGCGTTTCTGTATGGATCTCAATTCCATAGAAAAACCATTGTACTTTACAAATTCTAGGAACATGGCTAACTTCATGCCGACAAAATCATTTATGTTTAGAAAATTACATAACAGTTTCTTACAGTTTCCAACTGGACATATGCAGATTTCAGTGTGTTCCGAACTTTCTTAAAGCAAAGTGTTTTGTTGTAATTAGTGGGAGTGAGTTCAGATTGACGTACACAATGAATGTTTGCAGCTACATGTCACTGTGTAAAATATGTACTTGCAGGAACACGTTGGTGTCTTTCTATCATAGTCGGTATTGTCACTTTGATTTGTTTCTGCACCCTTTCCAGTGTCAGAGTTGTGAAGTCTCACACCCAATACGAAGCCATGTAACCTGTTGTACATGCAATATAGACTTTAAAGTATGTTCACGGTGACCACATATTCAGGAATATAATGATTGTTTTATTTCAAAGCAATTTATCCTATTAATTTCCATGATAGCATTTTCATGTTTGCCAAGACAAGATCAAATAGAATTCTTTGAGCTGTGTCCCTTGAACAAATACAGACTATATAGCCATTGGGAAAACCAACCTGTATTACATTCTTCCATGATATCAAACATATTCTTATGTGACATATTATGTGATAGATCACTGAACGAATTCCCGTAAGATATCGTTTTTATTACAAACATTGTATCTGAAAACGTATCTAAGGAGCGAACTATTCTACTAACATTCATGGTGTAATTAATATACTTTTATCATCAGATAACTCTTGTTAGTGCTGCATTAGTTAAATGGCCTGTTATGTATTGCCCATAGTTGACCCATTGTATAACCCCTTTGTGACTGTAGACCTACAATTATGTTTTTCAATAGAAGTTGTTTTTTGTTCATTTGTATTTTGTGCTGATTTACTGATTTGGCAATATAGTTTGAACCGTTTTCTATTATTGTTACCTGAATGCTCGAAATGGGTGTTTTGAGTTCAATTTACGGTCCCCAAAGTTAAAAGGTAGAACTAATCAAGATCCAGGTCGAATTCAAATATTTCGGAGAAGTCGAACTATTTCTTTGGTCCCCAGAAGTTCGAGGCAATTGGGTCCGATAGTTCCTTTATGTGTATATATCTGAATATGCATACAGGTAGAAAAAGGTGCTTATCCAAACGCAGTGAAGTCACACAGACTGAGCCATACCAGTGCAGCGTGTATCATAATCAGAACCAATCACAAACTATATTTACTAGACTTATCTAAATAAAAAATTCCCTGTGAAAAAGACAAATAAGTGTCTTTGTTTATTATAAGCAAATAAAGAAAATACGCAAAACCAAACCAAAACAAACTAACAATTGAAGGAAGTTATCCAGGTTACATGGCATAAATAAGCAGCATGTTTTGCAAGCACATTACATGTGTGATGATGAAGCCTGCTAGAATTGTCATCATACACCATTGCATTTGTAAATACCTTGCTCTGAAATAAAGTGGGCTAGACCGCCTCCATTGTCTTATGGATCGAGTATCAGAAAGATTTATTTCGTATGTGTGGCCATGAGGCCAATAGCACAATGACATTTTGTTGTAAAACAATCCGTCGTGAAGCAACACTTGTATACTGATTAGATTGTAGCTAAATATGGTGTACACAGTTTTATTTATATTCAATGTATTATCCTTCTTTCAAATATCTTATAAACACAAACTGCAAGTCTGAGAAGAATATGGCTATTTTTGCTGTTCATTAACTGTACAAATTTTCTTTGTGATGGATACGTGTAATAATAGTCAGGCAGGTATTTGATTCTTATATCCTCAAATACTGGACATATCAATAAAACATGGTATTCATTTTCTTGGTTATATTTGCAGAAAGGACACATCGATGTTAAAACCTCATTATCTTTGGAGTGTCTGTATACTTGTATATTGAGGGTATGTATACCACACCTGAACTTCGTTAAGCATCTGCGTAAAGGGAGAGAGTATCTGCCCAGTAACGTTTAATTGTGGTGCTCTTGTTACCCCGGCTGGCGCTCAGCATTAAGGGGATAAGACTGGTCCATTTGTGGTCAGTATACTGTGTCAGAGGTGAGTATTCATGTTAAAACTTCGGCATGGTGTATCAGTGGCTTGTTCTGTAAAAACGACATGAGCAGACACACATACATGTACACATACGCGTGCATGCACGTCACTTCATATAAGAGCAGTATTCTTGAACGCAACGTTAAACCTCAAACCTCATTTTGCCTTGCCTCACCTCTACAGAGAATGAAACAATTAAGGGAAAAAAATAAATAAAATGCCTGCTTATTTATGCTCGGCAAACGTATACTGAATATTGTTTGTGAAGTCAGGTCTGAAGATTTTCGGGGTACGAGTGGCCCAGTCGTCTAAGGCGCCGCCGTTTTCTGTGCAGAGTTGCGTCCCTTGGGCACGCCAGAAACCTGTGATTGTGGGTTCGAATCCCGGTGCGCCCAGATTATGTTTCTAGGTTTGTCAAAACCATACCCATGCTCGTGGGTTTCACCGAAGTGGTAAACGTCTGAGACTTGCATCACTTCGGGCTTTCCTGTCACATTAAGCTGACACGCCGTGATATAACTGGAATACTGTTAAAAGCAGCGTTGAACCCAACTCACTCACTCACACACTCTGGAGATTTAATTAGAAAGGAAATTAGATTCAGCCCCACTCACACCCGACATTGACGAAACATGGTGATTGTCCCTTGCCGATCTCAAATTATCAAGATTTCATTTCAATTACATGTTATCGCAAGCTGTACTACCAACGCCGTTACAAACATTATCCTGTCTTGTATCCAGTCAACAAAGTCAATTGTAGACAATGTCAGGGATAGATAGGGTTGAATAATGCATACCACGTTTACGGTAGCTGGTCAAAGGGAGGCAACTCTGTTTTCAGATATTATGTTAGCATTTGAAAAGTACGGAAGTTATCCTGACGAGACCTGGATACTGTGGGTAAAATGCTAACAGGCGTATTGTCAATAGAGGCATCACCTGTAGCTGTTCGTACTGGGCTTAAATGACTTTGTTTTCTGAATGTGGCAAATGTACGTAATAATGACGAAAGGTATAATGAAATGAAGTGCACTGATTTTTAAAAGGCTTTAAATGTTCTGTTTTGTGTTGAACTCATTTTCCAGAATGGAAATAGTATTTTCCTGTTTTAAATCATACCATGGAGCAAATTTGTTCTTCATCTCATGTGCATGAAATTTTGATCTTTTGATCACCACAACCATTGTACCTGTAACCTATTGTTCAGGTTGTGAGAAAGGGAGAGAAAACGTATACGCTTACTTATGCTATTTCTAGTGATATAAACAGAGGGACGGTTTGAATATTTTAAACGATGTACGATATGAAGGTTGTATAGCACTGTGATTACGAATTACGAATATGTTCTGATTACTGACTTGAATAATCAGTTTTTTATTCAATTTAATTTAGAAAGTATGTGAATTTCTGAGTAATTAATCATTGCTATCACTGTGAGGTGGAGGTATTTGAATTCGTCAGAGATGTTTGCATGGATAAGAGCGCCAAAACCCTTTGCATAATCACAAGAAATCTCTGTTGTAAGCAGACTCCATTTTACGATTTATTCTTTATTAAAAGCATCACTATCAACTGTCAGTATTTCCGGGAGATATTTCCCATGTAAGCTCGAATACGTAGCATTCTAAATTTAATAAATATACAACGCCAGAGAATAACCAGTCTTGATTATCTACCGAAACACATTCCATTGGGCGTAAAAGGCAAAATAGCGGGGAAAACTATAGGAATCGATTACTGATAATCACTGATGACACCACGTCTTCCGAAAGTGTACGCATGTCCTGCCCAACCGGTAGCAGCCGCGAGTGGTACAATCTGACTCCACGTGTTCTTGGGGTAAACTTGCAAATGCAGAAAACACAAAGAAACAGTGGTTTGATAAATATATTTCTTTCCCAAACATGATGACTGATGATATGCTCCCTGTTTACTGATTGCTGTATAGTAGACCTGAGATTACAATATTTCGGAACAAGGTAAAAAGGTATGGTCGAATTGATAAAAACACAGTTTGTTTTCATATTTATGTAATATTTCTTCTACCAAGGTGCAATTACACTGGCAAGGAGGACCGCCACTGCAGGATGTTGAGAATGTCCTCCCATTCGATCGTGCAACTCTCTTTACATGTCCATAGTGCTTTGACCAGGACCAGATAGGTGGCCGAACTGCCATTAAACTGCTTCCATTTAGTGAGCATAATCAAGATCTGCATATACATTGAACATGGGTGTGCAACTCTGCCCTGTTGGACAGCCACAATGCTGAGCCCAAGTTCAATCCCGACATGCTCAAATCCCATCCCGATATGTCTCGCAACAAGTCCGAGATCTCGTGGAGTTAAAGGAGTCTTCAGTCTCTCATTCACACAGCGTGTTGAACCTACACAGAAATCTGTATTACTTGATGTAACACCAATTCTACCACAAAGGCTCACATAAACAGGTTTCTTTCTGTTTTATGTGATTGACATGTGGTATCGAATTAACCTTTATTTATCTCCAATGCTCATCGATATTCCAAATAAGCAATACAAATTGACGGAAAAAGAAGTTGCACAAATCGTCCCATATACATATATGTCATCATAATAACGATCAAAATATGTTGAAAGTTATGCTGAACACATATGGCATATATTGCCAAATTTCTGAAATGAAATCATCAAATCATGATAAAGAATGTCGAACAAAATTATCAGTTTAATATGGGCAGTTATAATTAACGCACCTCTGCTTATGATCTGTTGGATGTAATACTCGATCAGCTCTTTGCTTGAAAGGTGCATTCTCTAGAACGAAAAACACACACTATCAATTGTGTGTTATATGATATGAACGAGTATTAGTATTTCCTGAAAGGCTTTGAACTCAAATACAGTATTGTTCGTCAGGTGGGATCAAACTTCCACATTATAACACTTGGTAACGTACCACCACTGAATATGGAATGATAAACAGAGACAATGTCTGCAGGAACAGTAGTGAGTATATAAAGACTTTGAACAGTATTTTCGTTACCTTATATCCACTATTTAGCATACAGAATGCCACTTGTTTAGTGTTAAACGATGTGTACATATATTACTACCATTAGTGTACGTTAATGAACATGTCTAAAAGGGAGTTATTAAGACGTACCTGATACTGAAGTCTGGAGAAGCACGAGGCAATATTCCCCATGCTGCCTATATATACTCGTATGACACTGATGTACACTACTCTGTCTGTTGAACTGATCTGACTGTATCAAGAGCTCTAAGTTACATGTGAGCACTGCGGGAAGCCCCTACACAAGAGGGGACACTACTTCTCACTCTCTCTCGCGATTGCTTCAACCAAAGATTTAGGAATTTCGGATTTTCGGATTTTTGGATATCCAAACTGATATAAAGGCGGAGTGGTGTGTAGTGGAGTAAGAGATTATAATAAACCTACATGGGGGTCATACCTCTTGCACTTTAAGTTTGTTGTTACATACTATGACCAACCATAATGAGGAAATAATATTACAGCAGTGTCGATAACTGACGCGTGGTCACAAAAGCAACATGCGTATGCCGCTTACACAGGGTTACGATGGTTTCTGAAGTAGGAGTGTTGTCGCCAATACAATCTATTACTGTAGTGTATAGATGAGAGAGCAGTCACAACTTCACCGAGATGCCTCTCTCCACTACGTCCAGCTGTTCAGTCAAAAACCAAGCCATCCCGTTCAAGGTGCCATGACTTATATGTTAGTCTTGCATGGTAGACCATAGACATGGGAATATTGTCACAAAAATGGTCTATTAAAAAGGATAATAGGTCTCAATCAAAATAAGTATCTAGAAATCATGACAATACGTGTGATAATGCAAGACAAAACTAAATAAATGTTGAATGCAAAAGCTGTGGTACATTGTTGATGCTGGGGGACCTGGTCAACGTGTAGGATATATGTCGGCGTTGTTTTGGCCTTGATATGGAATACCATCTAATATATATATAAATTAGGCTTTGTTTGTAAACTGCAATCAGCAGCCTTAAACTAAAAGAACAAGACCATAGAATGGAACAGAACTTGATGTTGAACGTGTCGGCAATACGAAAATGTCCATGATTGGACTATAATAATGCTTGGATATCTTCTCCAGCTGTAGTCAAGTCGTCTTTATGGACAGACAGACAGACAAACTATTCAAAACGAACACTACAAGGTCTACGCATCATGAATAAAGTTGACAATAATTTCACATACATTCTAATCGTTGACTTTCTTTGTGACGATCAACAACATCAGATCAGATTGTGGATGACAGAAGAACCTAATTAGTTATCACTTGCCCATTGAGGGGCGGTAGGGTAGTCTAGTGGTTACAGTGTTCGCTCATCACGCCTAAGATCCGGGTTCGAATCCACACATGGGTACAATGTGTGAAGCCCATTTCTGGTGTCTCCGGCCGTGATATTGCTGAAATATTGCTTAAAGCGGCGTAAAACATTACACCCTCACTCACTCACTCTTCCCCGTGAACACATGAGGCAGAGGACGGACGGACGGACAATAAGCAGTTGCTCAACTTTAATGTCTGTCTGGGATGATAATTGTAATATTGTGGTCTCCAGCTGGAGCTGCACTACAGCGTTTCTATTGCTGTTGATATGTAGAATATCCGTGAAACAACTGAATCTGTATGTTAAGCTAGGGCTGAACTACAGAAGACACAACATCTTCAGTTAATCAGGCATGCTTACAGAATCTTCTATAATTAGTGTAAAACGTAGCATTCATGAGATGTAATCTTCGATTCGCTGATGTTATTATTCAGTCGATCAGGAAAGATAAATTTCGTTGCACAGACCAAAACTAAGCACCCACCCATCGTCAACTACATAGAATTATAATTCTACTTCATTTGTTACATGTAGGTTATAGTAATTTTCGCATATCATATCACACACGAACTGAAGAAACGACATATATATTTATGAAATCCGGAAATCCTGTTTCTATATATGACATTTGTTCCTTTCTCAATACCAGCTTGTCATCAGTTGGTGTGTGGCATTGTAAAGGAATGACATTTGGAAACACACGTATACTTGACCTCATGGAAAGAAATCATTGTACCGCTCTTTGCCGGTCACTGGTGGTTAATATGAAAGGATGGGTTATCTTTCGTGCCAATTCTCGGGAAAGAAGAAAAGACTCAAACACATTCCTTGGTGTGTTGAACTCAAAAGTTGTAGACTTTTAAACTTTTATATTTATGAAATGACATTTGTTCCTTTCTCAATACCAGCTTATCATCAGTTGGTGTGTGGCATTGTAAAGGAATGACATTTGGAAACACACGTACTTGACCTCATGAAATACAATTCTTGAATTACGTCATCTTTAAATAGAACCCTTTCTGTAATTGGAATAGATCTGGACTTAACGCATATCATAAGCATGTGTTCAATTTGTTCAACTTCAATGAAAGCAAAAGAAAACGCTGGACACAAATGAAATCATTGTACCGCTCTGTGCCGGTCACTGGTGGTTAATATGGAAGGATGGGTTATCTTTCGTGCCAATTCTCGGGAAAGAGCAAAAGACTCAAACACATTGCTTGGTGTGTGGAACTCAAAAGTTGTAGACTTTTAAACATTTTTGATAGTTGTTATAAATAAATACCAATAATCACATCTTTACCAGTCTTTCATATGTACAAACACCAACAATATTCAGAAAGTCGTGCATTCATATATACATGTGCACACATTCGAACACATTCATGCACTGGAAACATATGATGCAACCCCTGACTTCCCTCTCTGATCCCAGCACATCCTTACCTTATGGCTGTATTATCAGCATGCTACACGTAGGTCACCAAACATTGTATTTCAGACACTACCGTAGCGTCATGTCTTTACATATGATAGTATGTCCCACCACACTTAACATGCATGACACGAAGTATGACCCTTATATGTGTCACACAGTGATGGCCGTCTCTTTCACATGCACTGCAGTTAATATAGAAGGCCTACCTGATATCGAAATCCTAACAAGCATGACCTAATATTCCCCATGATCATCATCCCAGCTACGAATCCGCAGCGTGTGGTGTTGTGACACAGTTAACACAACGTAGCCAGCCCAGTTTATACATGCATGACTGATGGGAGGGGACTCCCTTGTACAATTTACCGGCACATTGTAAATCTCAGACGTGTGTAACCAACAAATTACTGTCATTTCTCTAAATAACGGACTTCGGATTTCCGGGTTTTCGGCTATGAATCACCATGTCATTCAGTTACATAGATTGTCAGATGTGCTCCTGTCGTTTCCAGAGTGAATGAGCGTTTCAATTTCATTCGAAAATAGGACCCAATGTTTGTTAAGCAATTGGCACACTCTCACTGCAGATACTAATCTATCGGACTAGGACTATTGTTTGTCTGAAATGGGGGTTGCGCACTACGCAATAAAACGAAACGAAACACTTCGGGCATATCGCAGGGAGTTCATGCAAGATGTGAACAAGACAATCCGGCAATCCGACATAGTATATGACGTTTCGTTCATTTGTCAAAATCAGTTCATAACACTGTGGTTGAGACAAGCAGTTAGGTCTAGGTAGGATACGGACCTCATGTTATACTACTCATCAGGCATTTAGTACAGGCTGGGCCCTGAGGTATATATGAAAACTAAGTGGTATTAAATGTAATGGAGATGAAGGAAACTCCCTTACAAACAACATGAAGGTTTATCTGAAAGCGTACGACGCCGTTGGGTTCGGATGACACCCACACAGCTGAATGACCAACTCTGACCACCTGATTCGCTCCAGTCAGCTCTTGCAGCAACCATAGGATACTGGTGTCTTATTGATCACCGGAATATACACAGGGCAGATGCAATGTAGTATAATCACATGATCATCATCAGTAGCATAAGTTTGGACTCTTGGAACTACTACCGGACTGTCAGTAACACCACGTAGACTAACATAGACTCAAACATCCATATGTGCAATGTATAAATGAACAAAAAAAACTGTAGTTAAAAGCAACATTTATTCGTCAAACATAAGGAAATATCAAACATGTACGTTATTCTTAACATATACTAGAGCAGTGAGTCGACAGTGTTGTTGTTAGGTCAGGGGTGCACTACAAATGACACACTAAGTCGATGGTGATTGGAGAATGTTTAGTATGGCATCAATTTCGAGCGTACATCTACCTCTGCATCTCCACAACGCTCTGACGAGCACAAGGCCAGTGGCAGATCTGCCATTCCTCTCCTTCCACTTGGTGAGCATGTGTAGGGTCTGCATATAAAGTGAATTATGGTGTGAAACTTTGCCTTGTTCGATCACCACAAGATTGAGTCCAAGTTCGATTCCAATAGATTCAAACCCGATCCCAATATGATTTGCCACCAGGCTGACACCTTTCTGAGAAACAGGGATTCTCAGTCTTTCCTCATTTACAGGGCCTACAAAACAAATGTGAATGAAAATTATAGATGAGTCTTGAGTTTTGAGTAATTTTGTTTTTGACTTTTCAAAATTATATTTTAACAAACACTTTACAAATCAGAACAGATACGGAAAGTATGTTGCGAGACATAGTACATCTTAATATATGCAGAGGAGAATACATATTCTCTCCACGTCTACAGTATAGCATATGTGTACTTAAGATATTATTCGAAGTTCATATTGTATATTTAACATAATCAAATTGATCAAGATGAAAAGGACATATTGAATGACATTAAATAAACGAACCTGTCAATGTGACCAATGGATTATATGAACGGATCATCTGGTTGTGTGGCTGGTGAAGTCTCTGGAAGGGAGATGTTTATACCATCACATGTCATGTATAAAATTAAATGTTGCAAGCTTATGTCATATATACTTTTCGTGCTGTCATACACACACACACACACACACACACACACACCCACACACGCATACACGCACACACACACGCACACGCACACGCACACACGCACGTGCGCACGCACGTACACACACACACAGAAATAAAGACAGACTGTATAAGACCATGCAACCACAAACGCGCACATTGACATGCAAACAATGAGCTCGTTAGTTTCTAATAATTAAAGTTCACCTACCCGATACCTAAATCCAGACCAGCATGACACATAATTCCCCATTGTCGGCTCTGTACATACGTTTTACCCTCGGCTTTACTGATCTGCTGTCCGTTCAATCGCTTGCTATTTATATGTAGGCTTTGTGAAGGGGATTTCACTAAATTTGTCGACAATAATTTCTGTTGCAGAAAACCAAAACCGCCGAGTTTTTATTGACGGGCGTTTATTGAAGCAAAACGCATGCTATACATCATAAATCCGAAAATCCGACTTGTTGTACATTTACTTCACAATGTCAACTAGTTGGCGGAAACGTCTTTAGGCTGTGTGTGTGTGTGTGTTCTTTGTGTGTGTGTGTTCTTTGTGTGTGTGTGTGTTCTGTGTGTGTGTGTGTGTGTGTGTGTGTGTGTGTGTGTGTGTGTGTGTGTGTGTGTGTGTGTGTGTGTGTGTGTGTGTGTGTGTGTGTGTGTGTGTGTGTGTGTGTGTGTGTGTGTGTGTGTGTGTGTGAACGGACAAATGACCAACAACAACTTCAAACATTTCATGAAGATTTTCCTGCAGAATGTTTCCTTCGCAAAAATGAAATTTGAAAAGGAACACATTGTATTATATCCAGGAAATACTTAATGTGACAAAATTACGAGTTGAATGGGCTTGAAAACATGTAGAGCTACATAAGAGGGAACAATAGTGGTGGTGTGGATTTGCATACTGTGGAAATGATACAATCATGTTGTTCACCAAGTAAGCTGTCTCGTCATGTAAGTGAGCACCAACACACTTGAAGGTTGTCCTTTTCAATAGTACATAATATAAGATGAACATATATAGGTGAGTAAGTCAGTTCGCATTGAGAGCTCAATGGGATATAACAACATAGCGAAGAGCTTCACGTGAACTGATTGTGAAGGCCGAACCTTCTGCTGTTTGATTGACCTCGATGTGAACAGACAGCAGTTGAATCATCTCACATCAACTCCCTACACATCAAGTTGTGATTAAAGTGACATGCGTGATGATAAAGGAATATCTGCTATACTCTCATCCTGTTGAATTGAATGTAATGGTTACAAAGAGGAATATAGAAAAATGGCTATAGTGTACAACAATGTCACATAATACCAAATAGACTCAACATATTATGTTTTAGATATGGTACTAACGTTACAGTTGGTGAAGTGTGCTTTGGTTATTGCAGAGCATGTGTCGGATCTTAAATAACTGACAATTGAATAACTATTTTGAAATGCATTGATATTTTTGAATGGAATTGTGACATGTTAATAAATTAAGTTGGAACGGAGAATCTCTGACTGACTATGTCGGATTTTCGGACTAGCTAAGTCACGAGACAATTAAACGTTGTTGTCGTCTCTTGAATGACTTGGCGATCGATTACGCCTGTCCAATACTCTGAAGCGGAGATTTTTTTATCGAAAAGTACAGCATAAGTAGTATTTCATTTCAATGGTTTTCATAGTTATATTGCAGGTATTTTACATGAAGTAAAATTTTAAACTCCCGCTTTTGACAATGTTTTTGAACCCAAGGGGTAAAAAAACCCTTAACATCCACGTTAGTGTTCCTGGATATAATGCTAGTAATATGTGACGTGACGAAAATTTCACGTGGACCAATATGCCTGCAGCTTCAACTTATGGCATCTATATTTTCATGTTGTTTATGTACTTAAACGCATGTGCATATCATTCAAATTTCCTGGAAAGACACATTTTTCTTACAACTTAGCTTAAATTCAATCAAGGTTCGGCATCACAGGCCTAATCAAGTCATCCCAGAAATAGGAAATTAGGTATTTTTTTTACTAAATATGACATGCTACCTGTCAAAGTGATTTGCAATTATATCCCATACTATGACCTTTACAGGGAGATTTCACACCTCCTTATTCACTAACTTAAATGGATCGGGTGGTCATGCTTGGTGACTTGGTTGACAGAGTGGAGTAGTAACCCGACCACGTGAGTCATTGCTCATGATAGTGATCCCTGGATTCTTTGGTCGAGACTCGATACTTTACAGGCCACCGTGATATGTCAGGAGTATTGCTGGTAGCGGCATTTGGCAACAACAAATAGCTTTTATTAAATTTGTGAGAGTGGCGGGTGCTTGTGGTAGAGCATTACATGCTAATCATTCTGTGGATTACCTGGTGTCATCGCTGATTTTCACTGATTCATTCATTTACTTCTCATCACTATTTTGATCTTTTCCATGCATAAAGAAAGTGACAGTATTTCAGGCTTCTTTATAATTGAGACCGTTACTTGTAATTGTGTCATTCGAATTCTTTATCAAGCTAGTTGTAGAATCTAAAAGGGTATATTATTGAATTGTCTGTGACGGGTGCCACCAGTGGGACAGGATACCTTTTCGCGAACTTCTGGTATCATCTCTATTTGATTTCATACCTGAGAACCACTACAGCCCATGACCAGTATTTGCAAACTTCAAACCAGGAAATATTCTTACAAATAGAATACAGCTACTATAGAAAGTAAAACACAAATTGTCGTCCACAATCAATCAGCAGGATTCTACGACCGGCAAACCCTTGTGAAATTGTTCCAAAGAAGAGACAACAGAGAAACCGCTCATTTGGAACAACATAACACAAATATTTTGACTGTTCAATCGTGACGGGACACTGTAAAATCAAATCATATTGTGAGACGCAATTATGTCTCCGGAATTTCGGATTACGGATGACGTTTAGGGCGCATGTAATCATCCCTCGCTAGTTCTTCCTCAAATATCACAAGAGACAGAAAGACAAGTTTTTACAAAAGGCATCACAACAATTTATTAAAAGCATTTATTCTCAACACATACAAATTAAATCACAATGTATTACAAACGGAAAATAAAATAATGTTCAAATGAAGAGTGTTCAGTGTGCAACTTGAGGAAGCAGAAAATCAATCAGATCAGTCAGGATCCCAATTTATGTACAAAATCCTCAGTGAACCTAGCATCTCGACTCGATATTTCAAAGCGGGAACCCAATGAATCAATGATGACTGTACATGAGAAGAGTGTTCAGTGCAGCGCTCGTATATGAGAAAACATAAATGTAGGCATGATTTCTCTGTATGTGGTCGGGGAAACTCAGTGAAGCATTACTTATATACCCACTCGTGTATTCACAGCGTAAAGCAAGACAGTGTCAGGTGAAAACAGCTCTCCGACTTGATTACACAGACACAGTGGACGGTCCCTGAAGGATGTTGAGAATGTCCTCCCACTCAATGGTACACCTGTCATTGCATCTCCACAGTGCTCTGACAAGGACAAGGATGGTTGCAGTTCTCCCGTTCTTCTCCTTCCACTTTGTAAGCATGTGCACAACTTGCATGTATAGTGAATAAGGGTGTGCAAACGTGACTTGTTCGATAACCACGAGAGTAAGTCCAAGTTCGATGCCAACAGACTCGAACCCGATCCCGATGTGACTTGCAACAAGACTGAGATCTCTTCCAGATACTGGAGTATCCAACATCTCGTCATTTACAGCATATGCTTGGTTCCAGTGTGTTGGCCCTACAACATTAAACTCACAATAAACTACCAATAGACTTGTGTACATTTTGTTTGATAGATGATGTAACAACATTCGGTTCGCTTTCATTAATCCAAATTATTTCACTAAACAAAGAAAAATACGATACATACATACAGTAATTTAAAAAGAAATTAATGGGGTACACATAGAACTAAACTTCCTAAAATAGAATTATAAGACAAACAGATTGTTTAAATAAAGAACTAAAGGATGACTATGCTTGTCATAAGAGGCGACCAGCGGGATCGGGTGGTCAGGCTCGCTGACATGGTTGATGCATGTTATTGTATCCCAATTGCGTAAATCGATACTCATGATGTCAATCAGTGGATTGTCTGGTCCAGATTCGATTATTTACAGACCACCGTCATATAGCTGGAATATTGCTGCGTGCGACGTTAAACAAAAAACAAGCAAACCAAATAACAAACAATGTAATTTAACGTACATGTAACTCTCTCTGTCAGATTGGGTTCATTTTGGCAGTTTATCGAGTTCTCTGTGTTGGACAGCCTCTGGAATCGAATAAACACAGTTTAAAACACGATTGATAGCTACGCCATCACAGCAATAAAACAATAAAGATAATCTTACATAAACTAAACAAGACAATGCAATGCCAAATTCACGTGAACATGTACACACGCATTACACATATTGACACGCTAAAGTTCGAATAGGGAAAGCATGTGAAATATGCCTATATACATATGTATACATAACATCTTGACCCACCTGATATCGGGATATTGGCCAGCATGAAACAATATTACCCATGCTGTCTGTAATTATGCCTCTACTTCACACATGTGTATCCCACAGCCAGCTGACACAATCTGATAGTTTCGACTGTACTGACGGGCTTTATATATCGGACTAGCATAAGGGGATTCCCATTGTTGATTCACGTAGATTAGCAGTCACCGGCATATGCTACAGTCAACTTACAACCGATTTTCAGATCGCAGATCGCGGAGTTCGGACTTTAGGATTTCATATCAGGCTGATGGGTATGGGTAAAATAGGCCGGTGATGATGCAGGTGAAGGGACAAGAAGTAGTCCTGAAACGTCGTTACAAATAATAGAGAAATAGTGATCTCATGTCTGTCTTCTTGTAGGCTATTCAACAAGTCATATCGATATTTGTCCTTTCTTGGCCATTTATCATGTTCAGGTGCAGTAAATAATAAACCTGTTTATGTTGCCTTATGTTCAATGAAGTCATATTGTAAATTGACATTGGGATGGTTTTATATCCAAGTTGTTGACGCGTTGGCACAACACAACGAAGATCCAGTTAAAATTCCCATCAAGGGAACAATGTCTGACGTCATGTGTCTCTCGTCGTGTAATTGAATAAGGCTCCGTGTGCCACAAACGAATATTATATTTAGGCTAAAGAGTGGCAATGGTGATTGGGATTATTAAAGGTTGTGTTTACTTCGATAATAATTTGTCATAAACCTGGTTTAATACTTTTAATTCATCCAGAGATATTGACCCCTAGATTCAACCAAAATGAGCTGATTCCTTTTATAGCTACCATTTCACTACTTGGTGTATTCAGTTCACTTGTTCATTCGTCTCCTTCATCAGCTCAGGTGTAGATGAGCCTGTCGTCCTCATTTTCCTTATCAGCAATACACAGTATACAAGAACCATTAAATACATCCCATCACATTTCCTTCGAGGTTACGATTACAAATGCTTCTGTCTTCAGTCTATGTTACAGACAATAACTGAATAAATACTAAAATAGCCAACTAATAGTATACACATTCAGATATCATCCGACCTAATGTCTTCAGGGGTTTGCACATAATATTTTCGGCTCAAAGCAATATTACCAAGGAATACGATATGTATAAATCGGCATGTGCAGGAATCTGACACTGGTATATGATACATTAAAAGTGAACCTTGTTTAAACCGATCGATTACGATAAAAATCCTTCATCCGAAAATCCGAACAAGGCTATAAATACATGTCGCTGTAGGAACTGTTCATACCGGAATGTACACATTGTGTCAGGGCTATCCGGGGAGGTTGGTTGTCTATATAGTGTCATACTCAAGTTGATCACAGTACGTAGGAACAATTATGTTGCTGTGCTGATACAGAAATGATATACTATGAATTACATATGTCAGTAGCGGGGTGTATGCATTTTAACGTGCTACATTCATTTGAAAAGTTGAAGAAGAAATGAGGGCAAATATGAGCAATGATCTGGATTGGGATATTGAGGAAATGATATGATACGTTGTTATCTACATTCACATGTCTAATCATATAAGTGTTCACTAAAACACTTAAACTGGTTTAATTGTCGATAGTGCATAAGATAATCAGGCAGGGATCAATACGTCGGGTACAAATGACTTCCGCCAGAATATATACAAATGATATCTCACTGAGATATGAGTACATAACAAAGAACGTCCTTTGAACTAATAGTCTGATTGAACCGTCTTCTGCTTGATTGATGTCGATGTGCATGGGAAGCAGCTCATCACTTCACATCTACTCCCGAAACATCCCGCAAAGACTGATGGAGCATGTGTAGACAAAAGCAAAAGAAATCCTTTTCGTAATTATAAAAGAAAATCTGCTAAAACTTCATCATTATCAACCGATTGTGCAGGTTGCAAAGAGGAATGTGTAAAATGGTTATTGTATAGGACAATGTCCCATTATCCCAGCTAAACTCAATTTTATATGGCTACGATATCGTACCCACGATACACAGGCGAAGTGAGCATCAGAACAATTGGTTGGATGGGGGGGGGGGGGGGGGGGGGGGGGTTGGTGGGTGCGTGCGTGCGTGCGTGCGAGTGTTGCTGCTTGTAATAGTCCGGACTGATGCCGATTTATAGTGCAAGCTCAGTGAGATACCATGCCGCAGTTTAACATGAATACCCCACTCAGACACAGTATACTGACTCCGAGCCTACCAGTCCTTGTTTTATCCCATAATGCCGAGCGCCAGACAGGGTAACAAACTAGTACCATATTTTAACGTCTTTTGGTATGACGCGGCCGGGGATCGTACGCCGGACCTTCCGCTCTCCGGGCGGACGCTCCACCACAAGACCAAGGAGGCGGTTGTTATATTTAGGAGGTAGACTGTGCGTTCAGTTCCAAATTCAATTTTGCGCAGTTAAATCTAAGGTAAACTAGCCCTTCAATGTAAAAACAGTATGTTTATCTCCATTCTACCATATAAGCATATAAGGACGGCAACTTGGGAAGCTAACATGAGTTGAGCATCCCTAGAGAAAACTAAGCAAGCTTTGCAAGGCTTTTGTTCTACACCGCATGCCACCATTATGAAGTCATATCGTTCATTGTGACGCAAAACATATGACGTCACAGTCGTACATAGAAAAGCGCCAAATTCTAAGCTCTCTGTTGTCTCAAAAACTTAAATAGTTCTCTTTGTAGATTTCTATCGTCTTTTCTGCGCTAAATGTATTGGCACACACACTCTGTTTATTTTAGCAGCCGCAAGTTTGCATTTTGTAACCTGTAATTGTAGATGTTATTATTTAAATATGCCTACCGACAATGACCATGAATATTAGCTTCCGTGGTGATGCGACCGTCAAACAAGCTGTTTCAATCAGAGGGTTTTTCTTGTGATTTAATAGCCTTTGACTGACCCATCAGAATCGAGTAATTTACAAAATGATGGTAGAATTACTAATATAATGATTATCATTATAAAATGGGAATGATATTTGTACACCATGATAAGATATTCTGATCTACTTACGTTGTGTAACCGAAAACTCTTTCTTTCAAATAACCAGCAGCCAATCATCAGACGTTAAAATGAAATCTTTCCACTATGCATCGTTAACAATGCTGGCCCCCATTCACCATTTGTTTCTGAGATGAATACGCGAATTTTTTGTATACATTTGACCTCCTGAGCATGGCACTGTTGGTGAAGTGTTAGAACCTATCCCAATTTCACATCAAACCTCTCTTATCACATACATCACCCACTACATAGCACAATCTGCCATTTTCGTTGTTACATGGTTTTAACATGCCTCCAGTGTGCACTAATATACAAAGAAAATCGTAGATAATACATATTCAGTAATGTCAATGTGGGTTTGTGATAGCTGACGAAAAAGGGAGGTAACTCTATCGACTCTGTTTCCAGATTTTCGAACATGGATAGGGAAATGAGACAAATCCATATACACTTAGTGTAAAGTAGTAAGACTGGGACGCATGTTTATACAGGCACAGATACACATTGCACAATATTGATTCTGTATAACACCTTGTACACAGGAGGTAGATGATAATAATGTCCAAATTTGTAGGTTGATGTCACGTCCAATCAGCATATTTTCTTCATCTCTTTTGATACATAAGGAACATATGTGCGACAATCATGTGGCTTAGAAAACAGGAAACATACTGACGCACGCACGCACGGACACGGGACAAAATATACAGTTTCTTTTTCTGTCAGCTCGTATTGCTGATTAGGAATGTCAAATGGATAACAAGTAATTTCTTCAGGTGTATAAGCGTAAAATATACAGAAAGGATTGTGTAGATATTTGTGCTTGTCAAACTTTTTTTTGCACACAAAATCTTTCTCCGCACAACGGCTCTTTAGGTGAAACTTTAACGGGGTATAGGCGACGCCCAGCAGTATTTGTGACGTCATTTTATATGTATAAATAGATCAACGTTGAGCGCGTCAAATCGGGTCACACAGCCAGTCGTCTATCGGCTGTGTAAACATATCATTCTGAATGACTTAACCATATACAGACACTTATATATTCAGGGCATGTCCTCTTTATCATGTGTCGGTGTACTCTCTTCAGACATAAAAAAGTTATATACGACCTTACTATATAAAAACATTACAAATAATCATTTCGGTAGCAAACTATTTTCTATGTACTTAATCTAAATTTTTTAATAAACATTCAACAGTAATATCAGCCTTGTAACTATATCTGCTTGTGGCTAGTGACCTCATTCGTATGGTATGCGGAGATAAAATCACGCAGATATCCCCGACGCTTCGCCACTGAGGCCTATGCTTGCATAAGCTGCCGTAGAGTGAGAGAGAGAGAGAGAAAGAGAGAGAGAAAGAGAGAGAGAGAGAGAGAGAGAGAGAGGAGAGAGAGAGAGAGAGAGAGAGAGAGAGAGAGAGAGAGAGAGAGAGAGAGCAAGCAATAAGTGACATAGAAACAGGAAATAAATAGTAAAGTATAAATAGGTTTGTGGGGAACTCCATGCCAGTATGTTTCATCCAGTATGGGTGTCAGCGGGCTCCTAATTGTCGCTCTGCATGTTCTCGTGTTTAGAGCTAAGTGTTTGTAATTTTCTTTAATATTCAAACCGGAAGACAATCTTTTCATAAGTATCAATCGTGGAAAAATATGCATTTCATTTGAATAAATATTATGGTTCAACAATAGTGTCAACTCCCCAGAGGGACAGGTAAAACAATGTGAACTCTCCCTACCTCATATTGGCTTTCTATTGTGTAAGCCACACTCTATAAGTACACAAAATAATGAGGCTGTTATATAATTATTAACACGTTATAATGTTAAAATTTTCCCAAATAGTTACCCTGCAAAGCCCTGCACTGGTCTTCTATCACTGCCCCCCACGTGAGACGTATATAATCCATGTTCGGGGCCGTCATGTTTGTTCAGATTCATATATACGATCACATCAGTACAAATAAACTTGGAGAAATTGCTTCGCATCAAGATATAGTTTTATTGGATGTGCTTTTATTGACATATGTATTGATTATTTCCATGTCCACTGCAAAACATGCTTTAATGCGTACTTTACAACTGTCACGTGTCTGTGTACATGCATGTTTATATATTATTTTCTCTATGTCATTTTGGTGACTTCAGACTATTAGTCTGGTCTCTTGTTATGGTCAGGTATAAAGACGCTTTCTCTGATAACAGACATAGCTGTGCAGACTGTTTAATTATTCATATAATTGTGAACACCCGATGTCATCACTGATGTTCAGTGATCCTTCTACATGTATCATTCATCCTCATCCTGCCTCTTTACGCCAAATGGAATCTGTTTCGGCAGCTAATCGAGACTGGTTATTCTCTGGTGTTCACGTCTTATATTTAAATGTGTAACTTTTTAACATATGAATAATTACAGCACGTATAGATCATGATCTGATTTGTTACATGAGATCGCAATAAATTCTTCACTAATGGGATAAAATCTACCGATTTAGACATATTTGCCCTCATAGCATTGCGCTATCGCGTGTTGTCTGTGATAAACACAAACGAATACTCTTGACCTACTCAAAGGGAGTTTCCTCCTTCAGTCAATGGGCTGACAGTGGCCCACATTGTTTATCACAGATGTTGAATGGCATCCCATGCGTGAATACAGTCACGGAATGAGAGAGAGAGAGAGAGAGAGAGAGAGAGAGAGAGAGAGAGAGAGAGAGAGAGAGAGAGAGAGATAGAGAGAGCACTAAGTGACATAGAAACAGGAAATAAATAGTAAAGTATAAATAGGTTTGTGGGGAACTCCATGCCAGTATGTTTCATCCAGTATGGGTGTCAGCGGGCTCCTAATTGTCGCTCTGCATGTTCTCGTGTTTGAGAGCTAAGTGTTTGTAATTTTCTTTAATATTCAAACCGGAAGACAATCTTTTCATAAGTATCAATCGTGGAAAAATATGCATTTCATTTGAATAAATATTATGGTTCAACAATAGTGTCAACTCCCCAGAGGGACAGGTAAAACAATGTGAACTCTCCCTACCTCATATTGGCTTTCTATTGTGTAAGCCACACTCTATAAGTAGACAAAATAATGAGGCTGTTATATAATTATTAACACGTTATAATGTTAAAATTTTCCCAAATAGTTACCCTGCAAAGCCCTGCACTGGTCTTCTATCACTGCCCCCCACGTGAGACGTATATAATCCATGTTCGGGGCCGTCATGTTTGTTCAGATTCATATATACGATCACATCAGTACAAATAAACTTGGAGAAATTGCTTCGCATCAAGATATAGTTTTATTGGATGTGCTTTTATTGACATATGTATTGATTATTTCCATGTCCACTGCAAAACATGCTTTAATGCGTACTTTACAACTGTCACGTGTCTGTGTACATGCATGTTTATATATTATTTTCTCTATGTCATTTTGGTGACTTCAGACTATTAGTCTGGTCTCTTGTTATGGTCAGGTATAAAGACGCTTTCTCTGATAACAGACATAGCTGTGCAGACTGTTTAATTATTCATATAATTGTGAACACCCGATGTCATCACTGATGTTCAGTGATCCTTCTACATGTATCATTCATCCTCATCCTGCCTCTTTACGCCAAATGGAATCTGTTTCGGCAGCTAATCGAGACTGGTTATTCTCTGGTGTTCACGTCTTATATTTAAATGTGTAACTTTTTAACATATGAATAATTACAGCACGTATAGATCATGATCTGATTTGTTACATGAGATCGCAATAAATTCTTCACTAATGGGATAAAATCTACCGATTTAGACATATTTGCCCTCATAGCATTGCGCTATCGCGTGTTGTCTGTGATAAACACAAACGAATACTCTTGACCTACTCAAAGGGAGTTTCCTCCTTCAGTCAATGGGCTGACAGTGGCCCACATTGTTTATCACAGATGTTGAATGGCATCCCATGCGTGAATACAGTCACGGAATGAGAGAGAGAGAGAGAGAGAGAAGAGAGAGAGAGAGAGAGAGAGAGAGAGAGAGAGAGAGAGAGAGAGCACTAAGTGACATAGAAACAGGAAATAAATAGTAAAGTATAAATAGGTTTGTGGGGAACTCCATGCCAGTATGTTTCATCCAGTATGGGTGTCAGCGGGCTCCTAATTGTCGCTCTGCATGTTCTCGTGTTTGAGAGCTAAGTGTTTGTAATTTTCTTTAATATTCAAACCGGAAGACAATCTTTTCATAAGTATCAATCGTGGAAAAATATGCATTTCATTTGAATAAATATTATGGTTCAACAATAGTGTCAACTCCCCAGAGGGACAGGTAAAACAATGTGAACTCTCCCTACCTCATATTGGCTTTCTATTGTGTAAGCCACACTCTATAAGTACACAAAATAATGAGGCTGTTATATAATATAATATAATAACGGAATGAGAGAGAGAGAGAGAGAGAGAAAGAGAGAGAGAGAGAGAGAGAGAGAGAGAGAGAGAGAGAGAGAGAATCATAGAAACAGGAAATAAATATGCAAACAATGAACTCGTTAGTTTCTAATAATTAAAATTCACCTACCCGATACCCAAATCCGGACCAGCAGGAGACATAATTCCCCATTGTCGGCTCTGTACATACGTTTTACCCTCTGCTGTGGAGATCTGCTGTCCGTTCAATCGCTCGCTATTTATGAAGGCTTTGTGAAGGGGATTTACCTTCAAACTTCAAACATTTCATGAAGATTTTTCTGCAGAATGTTTCCTTCGCAAAAAATAAATTTGAAAAGGACCACATTGTATTATATCCAGGAAATACTCAATGGGAAAAAATTACGAGTTGAATGGGCTTGAAAACATGTAGAGGTACAGATCTAGAAGAGGGAACAATAGTGGTGGTGTGGATTGGCATACTGGGGAAATGATACAATAATGTTGTTAACCAAATTAAGCTGTGTCGTCATGTAAGTGAGCACCAACACACTTGAAGGTTGTCCTTTTCAATAGTACACAATATAAGATGAACACAAAAAGGTGAGTAAGTCAGTTCGCATTGAGAGCTCAATGGGATATAACAACATAGCGATTGGCTTAAATTCAATCAAGGTTCGGCATCATAGGCCTGATCAAGGCATTCCAGAAATAGGAAATTAGGTAGATTTTTTTACGAAATATGACATGCTGCCTTTGAAAGTTATTTTCAATTCTATCCCATACTATGACCTTTACAGGGAGATTTCACACCTCCTCACTCCCTTACTTAAATGGATCGGGTGGTCATGCTTGGTGACTTGGTTGACAGCGTGGCGTAGTAACCCGACGACGTGAATCATTGCTCATGATAGTGATCCCTGGATTCTTTGGCCGATACTTTACAGGCCACCGTGATATGTCAGGAGTATTGCTGGTGGCGGCATTTTGCAACAACAAATAGCTTTTATTAAATTTGTGAGAGTGGCGGTTGCTTCTGGTAGAGCATTACATGCTAATCATTCTGTGGATTACCTGGTGTCATCGCTGATTTTCATTGATTCATTCATTTACTTCTCATCACTATTTTGATCTTTTCCATGCATAAAGAAAGTGACAGTAATTCAAGCTTCTTTATAATTGAGATCATTACTTGTAATTGTGTCATTCGAATTCTTTATCAAGCTAGTTGTAGAATCTAAAAGGGTATATTATTGAATACATAAAATCGGATTTTCGAAACAACTAGAATTTTTACCACTACAAATCTGTTGCAATGGTGCATAGATATGAGTGCAGTCACAACTTTATTTACGCATGTTTCGTCATAACGCCAATCTTTTCCGCTATCCCTTTGCAGTCAGCATGCAAAAGCTTTCACATATTATCCTACGATAGTTGTCTAAATGTTTTATGGTAAAAGTGTAGAGGACTGGTTAGGATAATCATTTCCCTGTCTGTGACGGGTGCCAGTGGGACAGGATACCTTTTCGCAAACTTCTGGTATCATCTCTATTTGATTTCATACCTGAGAACCACTACAGCCCATCACCAGTATTTGCAAACTTCAAACCAGGAAATATTCTTACAAATAGAATACAGCTACTATAGAAAGTAAAACAAAAATTGTCGTCCATAATCAATCAGCAAGATTCTACGACCGGCAAACCCTTGTGAAATTGTTCCAAATAAGAGACAACAGATAAACAGCTCATTTGGAACAACATAACACAAATATTTTGACTGTTCAATCGTGACGGGACACTGTAAAATCAAATCATATTGTGAGACGCAATTATGTCTCCGGATTTTCGGATTACGGATCACGTTTAGGGTGCATGTAATCATCCCTCGCTAGTTCTTCCTCAAATATCACAAGAGACAGAAAGACAAGTTATTACAAAAGGCATCACAGCTATTTATTAAAAGCATTTATTCTCAACACATACAAATAGAATCACACTGTATTACAAACGGAAAAGATATTAATGTTCAAATGAAGAGTGTTCAGTGTGCAACTTGAGGATACAGAAATCATTCAGGTCAGTCAGGATCCCAAATTATCTACATAAGCCTCAGTGAACCTAGCATCTCGACTCGATATTTCAAAGCGGGAACCCAATCAATCAATGATAACTGTACATGAGAAGAGTGTTCGCTCGTACGAGAGAACATAAATGTAGACATGATTTCTCTGTATGTTGTCGGGGAAACTCAGTGAAGCATTACTTATATACCCACTCGTGTATTCACAGCGTAAAGCAACACAGCGTCAGGTGAAAACAGCTCTCCGACTTGATTACACGGATACAGTGGACGGTCCCTGAAGGATGTTGAGAATGTCCTCCCACGCAATGGTACACCTGTCATTGCAACTCCACAGTGCTCTGACAAGGACCAGGCTGGTTGCAGTTCTCCCGTTCTTCTCCTTCCACTTTGTAAGCATGTGTACAACTTGCATGTATAGTGAACATGGATGTGCGAAAGTCACTTGTTCGATAACCACTAGAGTAAGTCCAAGTTCGATGCCAACAGACTCGAACCCGATCCCGATGTGACTTGCAACAAGGCTGAGATCTCGTCCAGATACAGGAATATCCAGCATCTCTTCATTTACAGCATATGCTTGGTTCGGGTGTCTTGGCCCTACAACATTAAACTCACAATAAACTACCTATTTACTTGTGTACATTTGTTTGATAGATTATGTTACAACATTCGGTTCACATTCATTATACCAAATTAGCTTTATCAAACAAAAAGGTATGGTACATACATAAAGTAACGTAAACAGAAATCATTTGGTACACATAGAACTAAACTTCCTGAAAGACAAGCAGATTGTTTAAATTCAATAAAACTAAAACATCAAACTAAAAGGCGACTATGCTTGTCGTAGGAGGCGACTAACAGGATCGGGTGGTAAGGCTCGCTAACATGTTTGTTGCATGTCATCGTATCCCAATTGCGTAGATCGATACTCCTGATGTTAATCGCTGGATTGTCTGGTCCAGACTCGATTATTTAAAGATCGCCGTCATATAGCTGGAATATTGCTGAGTGCGACATTAAACAACAAACAAACAAAAAAACAAGCAAACAAAATAGCGAACAATGTAATGTAACGTACTTGTAACTCTCTCTGTCAGATTGGGTTCATTTTGGCAGTTTATCGAGTTCTCTGAGTTGGACAGTCTCTGGAATCGAATAAACACAGTTTCAAACACAATTGATACCTACACCATCATAGCACTAAACTAATAAGGATAATCTTCCATGATCTAAACAAAAAAATGCATTGACAAATTCTCTTGAACATGTACACACGCATTATAAACATTGACACGCTAATGTTCGAAAAGGGAAAGCACGTGAAATATGCCTATGGCTGTATACATACCTCTTGACCCACCTGATATCGGGATATTGGCCAGGATGAAACAGTATTACCCATGCTGTCTGTACTTATGCCTCTACTTCACACATGTGTATCCCAAAGCCAGCTGACACAGTCTGATACTGTCGACTGTTCTGACAGGCTTTATATATCCGATTCCCGATTCCCGTAGTACTCTTACATTGTATATGGCAGTAGCGTAAGGGGATTCCCCTACCGGTTTTCCGATCGCAGTTCGGATTTTAGGATTTCATTTGCCATATCAGGCCGATAGGCATGGGTGAAATACTTGTGCCGGTTGTATTAACACTTGCGTCAGTCGTGTGTTTATAGCCATTTAGAAGATAGAAGAATGTAAAAAAATGAAAGGTGTTTGGATGACAACTTCTTGCCCGTTCATCGTGTGACGATGCAGGTGAAGGGAGACGAAGTAGTCCTGAAATCTTGTTACAAACAATAGAGAAGTTGTGATCCATAAGAGTTTCATGTCTCTTTGGATGACACCTGCACGCAAGTCATATCGATACTTGTCTTTTCTGAGCCATCTGTCTTGTTCAAGTGCAGTAAATAATACACTTGTTCAAGTATATTCAGTTAATTGTTCATGTTGGCTTTCATCAGCTCATCTGTAGATACGCGTGTTCTTATTTTCCTTATCATCAACACACGGTATGCAGAAACTGATCAAGACAAGAACCATTAAAACCATTCCATCACATGTCTTTTGATGTTACGATTATAAATGATTCTGTCTTCAGTCTATGTATTTTGGCAAGGATGTTAAAACAAAAACATTTGCATATGATATATGTGTCTCAAAGCAATATAACCAAGGAACACGATATGTATATACATTGGTAAGTGTTGGACGCTTGCGCCGTAATATGATCAATTCGATCAAACCGATCTACCACACTAAAATCATCGATCCAAAAATCCGACAAAATGTTATACATGTAAAAGCATGTCGCTAGAGGAGCTGTACATGCCGGAATGTGTACATTGTGTCTGTGTTTTGCGGGAAGGTTGGTTGGATATATGATGTCATTCTCAAGTTGATCACAGTACATATGAACAGTTATGTTGCTGTGCTGATAAGGAATTGACATACTATGAGTTCGCGGCAGTGTCAGTAGGGTGTGTATACGATGTTACGTGCTGAATGGGCTTGAAAATATGAAGAAGAAATGAGTGGAAATATGAGCAGTGATGTAGATTGGTATATTGAGGAAATGATATAACATGTTGTCTACACTCACATGTCTCATCATATAAGTGTGCATCATATAAGTGTGCACAAAACACTTTAACTTGTTTAGTTGTCAATAGTGCATAAGATAACCAGGCAGTGATCAATACGTAGTGTAAAATTGACTTCCGCCAGAATAGATATAAATGATGTCTCACTGAGACATGAGTGCATAACGAAGAACTTCCTTTGAACTAATTGTCTAGTGGAACGTTCTACTGTTTGATTGATGTCGATGGACATGGGAAGCAGTTCAGTCACCTCGCATCTACTCCCGATATATCCCGCGAAGACTGAGTGATCATGTGTAGTTAAAATTCTGTTCATTATTATAAAAGGAATATCTGCTAAAACCTAATCTTCATCAGCTGAAGAGGAATATGCAGAATGGTTATAGTATACAACAATGTACGATTATCCCAGATAAACTCAATATGTTATGGTTAATATATCGTACCCAAGTTACACAGGCGAAGTGAGCATCAGAAAAATTGTCAGATGTTAAGTAATTGGTGATTGAATAAATTATACATTTGAACTATCGGACAGAACTGTTACACGTAAGTGTATCCGGTTTTCTAACGTACAATGACTGATTGAAGGTGTCGGGTTTTCGGACCAATGAAGTGAAATTTTCCATTTACAAAGAAAATATATTTACCTTCTCGTGTACCAGGACACAGGCTTACTTGAATGGCTTGACGATCGACTATGTCGGGTACGATTCTCAACATGACAATAACGTTTATGACAATTTGGATGCCCTTGTTATGTGGCTAAAATATATTAAACTGACTTACATTATGAGCAAAAAATGTTAAAAACCTTGGTATCACGACTGCATACAAAACAGTGGTTACATTTATTATTCTGTTTCGGGTGAGAATTATGCATCACCTGTGGAATGTGGTACTCTGTTAAAGTTAAATTGTGCGTAAATAGTAAAGCGGGCGGTACGACGTTTCAGGACTTTCGGATTTTCGGACTGCCGTCAAAAGGCGTATTGGAAAGAAATACATGGCGTTATGAATAAGTTCTGATTACTGTTTACAAACACTTGAATATTTTTTGTTATCATTGCTATCACTGTGAGGTGGAAGTATTATAAGCCTTCGGCTCGTGATATTTAACATAGGGCGGGACGCATAAAACAACATGAACCCCTCGTGGTATTGCTGAAACGAATTTATCTTACTGACATGTTTTAATTTGCACTTGTTAAAGAATTGAAGCAAATTCAAAATTGATAGAAAACAGATGTTTGATTGAGCTGAGGATAACTTGTGGTGCTATGTTACGTGACTTTGTTGACTCGGAAAAATGCGTGCAGCTTTTTGGTTCGAAGCGGGGTTGAAGGGATTCATTCTCCCGCTCAGGGATCACGTGATGCCTGTCTTCTTCGTTGCGGGGTATAAGCGATTATTCTCCCGCTGAGACATTTATGTTCCACCCAGGCAGAATACATAATATTTTATCAAGATCACGTGGACCAATCATATATCAACATTCTGAAATGGAGATATGATGGAACAGAACAGAGAATAATTGGAAAAGCAGATTTTTTATATCTGACTTTATCATAAGTATGTGTTATTTTATGCAGTGTCAACTTAACTTGGAGGAAAAATGAAGCGCAGATCATTTACTTTTACCACTTTGGCGGAACATCCGATCATTGGTATGTTCCTGACAAAACAAAAATCATAATTAGCACAAATCTGGGATTCGATCCCTCAATCATAGGATTTCGTCACGCTGATTATGTACAGCTATTTGCAACGCACCAGACTACTAAGTCACCATCTTGAGTCGTTGAAATGAAGTGTTGGTTATGTGACAAATATAGACTTCATTGTTGTTCGCATTACCGAGCTCATCACTGTAGTGTATGTTCCTTCCAATTGAAGTTAACTGAAATATGATAAAACAAAAGAGTACGATCTTTCATTATTCTTTGTATATATATATGAGAGATATTTCACAGATCAAATGGAATCTAAAGCATTCCCAATTTATTATTTCATATTATTACACAGGCCAGACAGGGAGCGGAGAAATCCCCCGATAGGTGTGATAACTATATATATTTGCTATACATGAAGGCAAATCACATAGCCACTTTTACCTCGACACATCTGATTGCTGTACAGGAGGGGTGATATCGATATCAAAATATCGTGATTCCACCACAAAATCAGTTGATGCTCCATTGAATGTTTATTATTACTGAGATTGCAGTGACTGCAGGATGTTGAGAATGTCCTCCTTTTCGATCGTGCATCTCTCTTTACATGTCCAGAGTGCTTTGACCAGGTCAAGGTAGGTGGCCGAACTGCCATTCCACTGCTTCCATTTAGTGAGCATAATCAAGATCTGCATATTTATACATTGAACATGGGTGTTCAACTCTACCCTGTTGGATAGCCACAACGATGAGCCCAAGTTCAATCCCAACATGCTCAAAGCCGATCCCGATATGTGTCGCAACAACGCCGAGATCTCGTCTCGTCACTGGAGTCTTGAGTTTTCCGTTTTCACAGTGTGCTGAACCTATATGACAAATACAAGATGCACAAAATGTTATTCACGGCTGTAATTAGATGTAGAATATAATATTAGTTCCCGAGAGCTGTTATTGCGACAAAACAGTTTAAGAGAAAAAAATAACTGAAATGATAACATGTGCATGGGAAGCTAAAACATATTACAGTAAAACAGTTAAAGAGAAATACAGGAAACCACAGGGGACAATCATGTATCAGCTTTACAAATAGAGCATTTCTATATGGAGCCTGACCAATTCCAAAGAAGCCTGCAGAAATCTATATATGATTCAACGTTTCGCAAATCATTTGAAAGGCAATTTCAGACCCGATGGCCTCACAAGCAGAACATAGATGTTGTTACCCAGGGATTCTCAGCTGAGGGAGTTTGAAGGAGTTGGTTTGACTTCTGATTTCACGAACACTTTTGTATTTTATTGATATATCATGTTTCGAATTAACCTAACTCAGTTACCGAACTATATTGTCAAACAGATTTAAAAAAACTACCAGAAAGTTTCAGAAGAAAATGCATTCATAGAATCTTCAAAACAGATATTATGAAGAATGAGTAAAACAAACCTTTCTTTACGACCTGCTGAATGTTTATGTCTATATATATCTCAGCCCATGCTGCATTGACGATGCACATCTCTCTATAGATGTGATCACACACCACAGAGGCTGCACAAGACGACCTGTCATAACCTGTCATCATTCCTGAAAACTACTACAGCCCATGACCTTACAAATAGAATAGAGCTAATGTATAAAGTCAGAAAATAATGGCGTCCTTAATGAATCAAAAACGATTCTACAACCGGCAAACCTAGTAATAGTGTTCAAAATCAGAGTCAACAGATAGACAGTACCCTTGAAATTACATTCTAAAAATAATTTTGAATTTTCAATCCTTAATACAGTCGGGACATTTGTTATGTGAGAGGCAATTATGTTCCCGGATTTTCGGACTACGGATGACGTTTAGAGCACAGCTTGTTATCCCTCGGTCACTGTTCCGCGAATATCACAAGAGGCAGAATGACCAGTTCTTACAAAGGACATCATAGCAGTTTATTAACATACAAATACAATCACAATGTATTATATACGGCAAATTAATGATAACTGTACATATGATGAGTGTTTAGTGCGCAACTTGCACGAGGAAAAACATCATCCGGTTCAGTCATGGTGAATCTAGTATCGCGACTCGATATTTCAAAGGGATTGTTTTGCACAATCTAAATGTGCAGGTGCATGGCTACGCAGAAATAGATGTTAGTACCTGAAGGATGTTGAGAATATCCTCCCAATGAATAAATCAGTGATAACTGTACTTGAGAAGGTTGTTCAGAGCAGCACTTTATTAACCTGACTTAGTGGACGGTCCCTGAAGAATGTTCAGAATGTCCTCCCACTCAATCGTACATTTCTCGTTGCATCTCCACAGTGCTCTGACGAGGACCAGGCTGGTGGCAGATCTTCCATTCTTCTCCATCCTCTTCGTAAGCATGTGTACAACCTGCATGTACAGTGAATTTGGGTGTGCAAACGAGACTTGTTCGATAACCACGAGAGTAAGTCCAAGTTCGATGCCGACACACTCAAACCCGATCCCAATGTGACTTGCAACAAGGCTGAGATCTCTTTCAGATACAGGGATATTCAGCCTCTCTTCATTCACAGCATATGCTTAGTTCCAGGGTGTTGTACCTACAAGAACCATTCCCAATAAGCATGTACTTCACATGTGTATGTGTGTGTGCATGAATGCATGTGTGTGTGTGTGTGTGTGTATGTGTGTTTGTGTTTGTGTATGTATGTATGTGTGTGTGTTTGTGTGTGTATGTGTATGTGTATGTGTGTGTGTGTTTGCGTTTGTGTGTGTGTGTGTGTGTGTGTGTGTGTGTGTGTGTGTGTGGGTGGGTGGGTGTTTGTGTTGTATATTTACTGTCAATGTTTAAATTCCCTATCAATATTCTACGTTATTTTAACTTATCTTAAGATTAAAATCACTCAAAAACCAAAGAGATATTGTTAATGTACCACAACGTAAAAAGAAAACGTTTGGGTGGATGCACAGACAATGGGAATAATGTCAAGCTTGCATCTGATAAAGCATAACGTGACGAACAATCGATATCTTACATTTAGTAAAACGATAAATGCGACTGAACGTACCTCTCAGTTCAAGCTGATGGTTATAATGGCAGGTTATGTGGTCGTCTGTCTTGGACATTTTCTGGAATCAAAATGAACACAATGAGGCATATTCCTGGTGACGCTTGGATCCCGCATATTGTAAACTTTAAACCTGTTTTAAACCACGTTTGAGAACTGTGACAGGCGTCACAAGAAGTAGGGTAATGTTACATAGACTAGTATACATAAATAAACATAAAGTCGCAATTGCACGTGTACACACGAGGACGCGCATATACAATGATGAACAGTGTCACGCTGACATTCATTAATTGTTGGGAAAATAGGCGAAGGGAATATTGACTTACCGGATACCTGAATCTTATCCAGTATGAAACAATATTACCCATGCTGCCATGCTGCTGCGGATTTTCGGATTTCATAAGCCGTTCCAATCTTGGGCTGTGTGTTGGTGAAATAGCAGTGTGAATACCTGTTTCCATCACTGGGCCTGCTTTCTAGTCCAGGTGCATTAAACGACACGCTGGTTTGAGTTGAATCATCAGTATGCACATCGTGTGCATTGATACTAGGGCGGTGGGTAGCCCAGAGTGTACGTGTAGGTAAAGGGGCGTCCGGATATGGTATGATATTGGCACTTATTTTCTATAATTAATAATATATTTGTTTTATTAAAGGATCTATTTGTTTACTTTGAGCGTGTTGCTTTCATCAACTCATGAAATCATTTGCCTGTTGTTCTCAGCACACGTTTCTTATCCTCCGAAAAATCCGACAGAACTGGGTCAGGTATTGACATATTCATTCACTACACACTTGACTTCGCCAGGAGATATATCGTCCGCCTGTCTATAAATAGCGGCCCATAAATAGGGATAGTCCCTGTCGCACAACTAATACGATCGAACCAATAGTGTACACATAGTGTCAAACTTGAGTTTCCAATACACAGAATGTAGGCCTCAAATGATGTAAGAGTCATTAGAGCTTGTGGTGATGTGACCTGGCAGTCTTTTCAGCCTAGCGCTGTGTAATAGATATATGCGAGCCCAGTGTATGGTGTCTTGCTGTGTTATCGCCCTTCATGTAAAGGAAGTTTAGTGGGGATTACATTACAGGCCATGGCACATTTTTCAAAAGTTTGTATTTGAAATCAGGAATAAATTTATGATGGAAATGTATCAAATAAGATAATGAGGAAAAACACACCCGTACGCATAACGATACTATTCTAATACAGAATAAATAAGGTGCTTTTTTTCAATGCAAACATACTCAACAGTCGGTAGTTAATTTGGAGCAGTCAAAGCTCTATTAGGATTTGGCTTACAGCCGTTCCTTGATGAAACTAATACGTAACACCTGATCACGAACTGCACATGCCCCTTTGACAACCACGGTACAGTGTTTGAACCGATCTAGGTCCGAAAATGCGACAAACGTCAACCTTGCAAGGCTATAAATATATGTCACTACATGGATGCACATACCGGCGTATATACATTGTAGCAGTGACTGGCAAAAGGTTCGTTGGAGTTATGATGTCACACTCAAGTGGTTTTCGTACACTATGACACCGATTGAGGTTAAGATCGAAGGTAGGGTTCCGTTCCACAATATATAATTGTCAATGCACGAGAATAAATAAATATATGAATGTACCACTGAAAATCAATGATGACAGCAGGTGTTCGAGGAAAGGGTAAGCATGTCCTGTCCTACCGGTAGCACCTGTCATTCATACAAAGCGATCGTAGCACCAGGACCAGGGCGACCGTAACTCACACACTTTAGCATAGACCTACGACAGTCGGAGCGCTAAGATCGCTCAGGGAAACGGGGCCTGCGAAGCCATACACAATGTAAAGGCGTCATTTGTGGACAATATTAAGCTGAACCTTTACGGCAGCTATGTTGTTTGGTTAATGTATGTGACAGCAGTGTGCATGCAGTATCCTTCCCGGGGAAGTGTAACTGACAATATTAACAGCTTCTGCACATGGCATTTAATTTATTTCATAATATCATTTAGTGGGCGAAAATATCCTTAGAGTGTTAAGGGCTGCATGTCATTGTGTGTGGGAAGTTGAAAATGACATTTAACAACTGACTCAAAGAAGTAAACATCCACAAGAAAATAATTGATTACAATACTGTTTAGGGTTCAGCTAAGATACTACTGCTGCATATTATGTCCAGGAAACTCATTGATTCCAGTATGGCTACTCGCTATTTCAACGTTTTAGAGTTTCCCAAGTGTAAACTACGTAGATACTTGGCTACATAACGCGATTGTTTACAGACCGCCGTTATAAAGCTGGAATATTGCTGAGTGTGGCGTTAAACAACAAACGAACGAACGAACGAGATCTACATCAATCTGGTCAACCCTGTCAACCCTGTCACCCGCCGCTATTTACCCACTTACCTTTTAATTCAAATCGTCTAAGCCAGATAATAACAGTCTCTCTTATGTGCCGAAACAGGTTCCTCAGCGCGTAAATGCAAAATTGTTCATATGATCAGAGACACAATCAATCAGGTATGACACCAGGTCCTCACGAAAGGGTAAACATGCCCTGCTGTATCTGTATAACTTTCTACTCACCTAACGCTGCATTGAAACAATACTTCTGCCACACGGCTCTATCACTAGCCCGCCTCTGTGGTCAAGTGATAGAGCATCCACACAGAGAGCGGAAGGTCCGTGCACGTCGCTATATAAGTGTACTAATCTTCGACGTGACCTTAAACCCAATTTCCATTCCCTACAGGTCTATCTTCGTGAAATAACGTCTACCTTTCGCATTGAATGCGTCAGCAGCACTGGGTTCACAGTGATCTTAAAGTATCCACATTGTCTGACCTGGTCATGTTTTAACGATGGGAACGATGGGTGCGTCCAAATCACTGAGATCAAAGTTTGTATATGATACCAGACTGCTCAAAGTCTACCCAGATCAGCTTCAACATCCTCCTGGAGCGGACATGGCACATGTCTTGTCTTGAAGAATCTGGGTACAGAATCATCTGGTAATTTGCCTTGAGGTGAGGTGAAATTGGGTTTAACGTTGCGTCCAAGATTATTGCACTTATATAGCGACGTGCATGTACGTGTGTATGTGTGGCTGCTTGTACTTGTCCTGACTGATGCCTATTTATAGTGCTAGCTCACTGAGATACCATGCCGCAGTTCAACATGAATACCCCACTCAGACACAGTATACTGACTCCGAACCGACCAGTCCTTGTTTTAGCCCCTTAATGTCGAGCGCCAGACTGGGTAACAACAAGTACCATCTTTTAACGTCTTTTGGTATGACGCGGCCAGGGATCGAACCCCGGACGTTCCGCTCTCCGGGCGGACGCTCTACCTCTAGACCACGGAGGCGGTCAAAATTTGCCTTTACTTCATTCAACTTTACCTTCCGACTCTTACTTAATCATTATCGTCTAAAACGTCTGAAGTCTAAATATATTGACTCCAATTAACAACAAAAACACATATTTCATAAACAACCTGTGAAATTTTTGATGAAATATTGATTTTTAGTTTACTTTTCATTTTTGAAAGTCAGATTGAAACAATTTTAATATCTAAGACAAAATTGTTATGGATGATATCAATAGCGAATGGAGTTGAAACAATGTTGATACAATGTTTTTCAAGTAAGCAAACTCAGATCCACCAAATTTCAACATTAGAACAATGACAATGTTGGGATACTTCAGTGGAGGGAGACATTATTATAAAGTATGAATATCTGTGTAAGTTGGGGCACAGGTGATTATGAAAATTGTAAAAACACATTTCTCGGTGACGTGGAGTTCATTTTGTCAGGGGGCGGTCGGGTAGCCTAGTGGTAAAAGCGTTCGCTCGTCACGCCGAAGACCCGGGTTCGATTACTGACATGGGTACAATGTGTGAAGCCAATTTCTGGTGTCCCCCGCCGTGATATTCCTGGAATATGGCTAAAAGCGGCGAAAAACCATACTCACTCACTCAACCAGGCAATAAAGATCAACAGAGGTCATTGTTACAACATCAGAAACCTTTGAAAACAATAGGTTTCTAACTGAGTAACATTTCTCTACTCATGTCGCTAGACAACAATATTGTAATTTGTAATATTTTGTTATATTTTGATCAAGACCTGATTTGAAACCACAATAAAGTATGTATATTAAGTATATTCACCTGATCACGAAGACTGACGCTTTTTTGGATTGTTACGCGGACATGTACAATGCTCATCTTGAAATATGGTCACACAGTGTACTATAGAAATAAGGCAGGGTAATAACAAATTCGAAGGGGGCTCGAACCACCTATTTTCCGCTCTCTGGGCAGACTCGCTTTATTTTTCCCCGCAAGCCACACACAGAACAACAAACCAATAACAGAACGTCCCCTGTGGTACAAGGAGAGACGTTTATGAAGCCCTGAGGCGTTATAACAAGACCAACACTGATACGTAGACAAATACAGGGTACCTAATGAATATTCATGCTTGGGTGTAGTTCAGCACATAACCTTTTGTCATCTACAGGTTCAAGTGAACAACCGATTTTATAAACCTCAGAGTGTTCATTTGTATTGATCATTAGGTTTCTTCAGACTTGAGAAAGACCCACATGAGGTTTTACTTGTGTAGAAAACCCGGGACTTACTGTGGAAGACCCGGGGACTTGATTTTCATCGTTATAAAAAGTTACATATTTCAGATCTAGTCGCTGGGTCTTCCACAGTAAGTCCCCAGGACTTCAATACCCTTTAATGTTTTTTTTAAAAAAAACCGCAATTCTAGATTTCCTGTACTTTAATTGAAGTTGGCATTTACAATGATATTCTTTGCAGGCCCAACTTCCTGCGGCAGCGCAGAAACGGTGTAGGTCGGCATTTTTAGTTTTCGTTTGTGTGAGAATAAATCGTCACCTTCCTCTCTTTCCCACATCTTGCCACTAAATGAAACTCGACTGTAAGCTGTCCACATTATGACGGAGACGCTCACGGGCAATGCGTGCGTGCATGACACCAGTAGTCGTCACACAACAAAGCTCACGGATGCGTTTATAGTCTCGTTATATCGCATATAAAATCCTCGTTATTGCGTATCTCAATTAGAATTAACTTTGTTGGTTTATAAGTCAGATAAAACACTTATCCTCGGTTTTGGTTGAAAATGTAAACCCGCCCGGTCGGAAAGATCCTGCGGGCCTTCGGCCCTTAGGATCTTCCCTCCCATGGTGTACCTCTATAAGGTGGTGTACCTCTATAAGATAACCTCGGGAATGAGAGAAGGTGAGGCAGTTGTGTTCAGGCTTAATATTACCACGAGTCAGGGATGAATACATATGAAGAATGTTAATATTTCATGGAAAGCTGATATTATTTATTACACAATTTGAATTCAAAGGGTTTGTTAAGCACACATGATCAATGTCCTCAAAGCCACATTAATATACACGTCGGGGTCACCCTGCCCTGGTATCAGCTTCCTTTTACAGCCCTGTGATAACCGGTTTTATGTTTGCTAATATTGTTGACAAGTGATTGTCGTGCAGTAAGTCACTGCATGAATTAAGTTTATTTGTCTGTATCATTATTAAAACGACTTCTTATGCAATATTTTCTATCTATGTTTTTCTTTTCACTCTTTCCATCACCTTTACAAAAATTGTGTACTTAAATAATGAACATTGTTTGATGTCAACTTGTAGAAAATCTATTGTTAGATTAATCAATATGGGCTAAACAAGAATCAAGTATCGTGTTGCATCTCAGGGAGGGAAAAAAAGGACATGGTATTCATCATCACAACCTCTAATACGACATATTTATGCATGACCTTACAGCTAATTTGGCATTGAGGTGGGTTGATTTTAGAGTTATGTTACACTATTGACTGTTCACAGTTTTATTAATTAACATCTACATCACAGGTGACACACTAACACACAAAGAATTTTCAGGGATAGTTCATCTTCAGGATTACAACATTGTTTGCAATGTTATGATGTTAATTTCTATTTGCAGATATCTGGAAGGATGACAAATATCACTTCAGAAGTGATGGAACTCGGAAGCAGCCTGGCTCAAGTCCAGTCATATTGAAGCAGTACCACAAGGCTTACACCGAGGACAAGACGACAACAAGGGCCTTTGTCAAAGAAGCTTCGTATCTGTACAACCAGCCTCTGAAACACGTTCTAGTGCAATATATCGGGGACCACACACAAGCACAGCCTGCTCCTCAACGAAAGAAGCGTGGTCAACAGACACTTCATTCCCCAGGTGACAGTAAATGTAGGAAAGTAGAATCAACTGGTGGAGCTGTGCAGTCAGGTGTCACGGAGAACACTAACTCCAACCTGGACCCTGAAGATCATTCATCACCGACAGAATTGGAAGACAACGGTAAATCAAACACTATTCTATGTGTAACATTGAATAAAGCAAAGGTGTCAGAGACTGAAACAAAGAATGATCAAGACACAAATCAAAAACGCTGCAGGACAGGAGATCACACAAGTGATGATGACATTGAATATTTTGCTACAACGTCAGGCTCCCCTGTCAAGAAACTTCGTTTGCAGTCTCAAGTTGACAATGAGAACACAATTGTAACCTGTGTCACTAACACACCCTACACTTATCTGTACACATTTCTTGAAGGCGTAGAAAGAAATCGTGATGTGATAAGGGTCGTGCAACAGGTTTTATCTTTAACAAGGTTCTGGAACAAGGACTGTACCAACAAAGACAATCCGTGCTTGTCACTCATTGAAGAGGTCGACAAGAACTGGAATGTAGATGTAATTAAAGCAAGGAACTGGGTTAAATGTTCTGTAAATACTGACGTGCTGAGCTTGAACCAAGACCAGTCAGTTTACATAAACCTCATCGCAGCAGTGCTTGTTGGAGCATGCCATACCAGGACTGAAGTACAGGACTTTGTGAAAACACTGAAGGATCCTCCTTCACACCTGAAGCATGTACAAGAGGACGTCCCCCTGTCACGTGACTGTACATACACAGTTGGCTGCTACACCATCAGAGGAGATGTTCTGTCTCGCCTGGAAACCAACGAGTGGCTGACAGATGAAGTAAGTAGTCCACCTGCAATATTTACACAATCACACAAACTACATGCCTAGTTAACCATCCAAGAAAATCATTTCATAGAGCATGGGAGGCTTTCGATTTCATCAAATGATGTTAGTATTAAATATAAACTGGGGGCGTGAGGGTGGTGAGTGTTTCAGTCACCTAATACTCATTGATAGTGCCTTGAGGTAGGCGAGCTAGAGCTTGAGTTTGATTAAACGCCTCTTTTTGACAGTAGTGTCATGGTGCGTTGGATTAAATTATGAAGAAAGTAATGCACATCTTTGACGTTAACCACTTTGTTGATTCCCATGGTGAATCTGCATAGCGAAATGCGGCGCCTTGGACCACTGATACCCCATCTTAAGATTAATACAGCAACTTTTGGCGGTTTCTTCTTTTTACACCAGTATTAGTTAACTATCAATTCATATAATGGTGCTAATTATCAACTCATTGCCATGCATCTCGATTCTGCAATGATGGCACTACTCACCTGCAATGGGCATTGTTCACAAAATCTAGTACATCACCAGTCAAATTGTCAGTCAATGCTAACAGCCGAGATATTCTCTTCATGATGGATATGTGATGTGCAGCGGATCCTGTTTTGATTTGAAATTACAAGCGTTCCTTTTGAAGCGAAAGCATTGGAGGATTAAACAGTATAATAAATATTCTAATAAATGAACTCTTACCTGTCCAGATCATGGACACATACCTGCACCTCCTGGAGGGAGAGTGGTGTTCCCGTGTCAGCTTCCACTGCCTGGTGCTGCCTACAGAGACAATCATACTTTGGGAGGCAGGACACTACACAGACAGGATAAGGGGGAAAGATGTGAGTGACGTGAGATTTTTATATTTCTTATAATTCTGTCATTCCGAGTGTACCATTGCATGTCCACCCTACCATGAACATGGGCAAGACTCGAAAGATATTTTGCAGTAATTGTATATTTTTTGTGATAACATATGATTCGTCTATGCCATGATTGCGTATTCAGTATGCTAGAAGTTGTCACTTGCAATTGTGCGCACGAAGCGACCATATGCTGCAATGGGTTTCAATTGAGTCAAAGCCAGTAACCCCATTGATCATAATGCTATTCGTTTTCAATATGCAGTTACAAAAGCAGATATTGCACATGAACATATTCGTCTTGCTACATATTATTTTATGAATTGAAAATCTGGTTGTCAGAGAGGGGTCTTTAGAATTTCTTAGTTCCAAGTTCATGATACCAATTCACTAATATCTCTGTTACTGCATCATATCCATCTTATGTGAAGCACGTGTTTCTGGATATATTGATCGTACACCGGAAAGGCATTTGTTGTGAACTTTCAGGAAAATTTGACAAACTACACGTGGATCTTAATGCCAGTGAACATGCCACGTAATCAACATTGGGTGCTACTGGTGGCTAATGTCAAGGATGGAACAGTGGGCGTGGTTAATTCTAAACCCTCCTTAGATGTTGAGGACAAGGTTGTACAACACTGGAGGTAGGTGGACAGAACAGTGGGCGTGGTCAATTCTAAACCCGCCTTATATGTAGAACACCCATTTGTACAACACTAGAGGTAGATACAAAAAAAAGAGGACGTGTGGCTGCACATTATAAATGTTAAAACCAAGCTATCCAATTTGAAATGTTGAAATGTTGATTTCTCAAAAACAAACATGAATATAAATAAGATCCATCGAAAAATGTTCGATACACCCACATTTGTAGCTTTTACTTTTGGGTAGAAGATATAGAACAACTTGTTCACAGGGTTACCCAGTTCCCCAAATGGGTACACTGTGTGAATGATTTAAACGCCATCAATACAGTTATGTCACTCATTCATTTAAACCATAACATCTGTATTTGCTAACATAAAACCTAATTATGGACAAAGCAGGAGAGAACATCAGAAATGCCAGGACCGGATATTTTAGGCACTGCTGTATTAACCTTCTGCTCTACCTTTACTTTAACACCAGTCCACATGAGTTGAAGATGTTATCGCCATCGAGTAATATACTTGTATTCCTCAGGCTTTTTCTAAACCACTTGAAATCTACGTCTAAGGAAAGGAGCAAGTCATGGATGATGAAACAGTACCCAGTGATAGAACAGTCAGATGGACACAGCTGTGGAATATTCGTTCTGATGGTAGGTTGGTTTGAAGCTATGTTTTTGATATGAAAGGCAACATGTGTCTCAATAACCACGTATGAACGATACCTTTTCATTTCTAACCTTCATATTCTCAGGCTGCTGATGCAATTTTGGCGGAGAAGTCTCCAGGCATCATGAGGAACTGTCACATTGAGAAATACAGGCTGTATGTGCTTCAGAGGATACTACAGTATGCCAAGGACAAGGGAGATATGCAAGGTGGAGGAAATCACATGATGGCAGTTGATGGACAGGGTAATGTCCCAAACGAAATTCAAACTGTAACGCTGGAGACAAGAGATGTACTGGAAAATAGCTGTACAATGACAACAGAACAAGGAGGTCCAAATATTCATGAAGAGGATGGACATGAAACACATGAAGGAACCGACTGTGCTATCGCCAGTGATGAAAGTATGCATTCTGGAGATCATTACTTTGTTACGTAATTGTAAGGCGTTACGCAAGGTATTATACTTTAGATCTACATGTGCAATGGTGTATACTCCTTTCATACAAACGGTATTTGTTTTTACAGATACTGATGACTACCCATGTTTGGATCAGCACCTGTTGCATAAGCAGAAGATGGCGTGCTTGTTAGTGGTTGCTTTGGCGGAGAATAACCTGGAGGAGAGGATGCTATGGGCAGGGTCTAACACAGGGACTCGCGTGGAAAGAGAAACCTACAAAAAATATATTGTTTGGGCACTTAAGGCTTTTGACATCAATGAAGAAGAATACACTGAAAATATGATGAAACCTATTTTATCCCAATTGACGGGATGCTGTCTCCATCATGAAGCAGGCTCATATAGAATAAGAAATCATGAAGTAGCAATAAAGCTTAGAGAAATTCTGCTACGTGATGTTAGGCAGTTGGTTGAAAGGATGGATATCGAGTTCATATTTCGTTATGTGACATTTAGAGATGATCCAACTGAAGAGGAACAACTAAATGTGTCTTTCAACCTCGAATTGAAACATGATGATCTGCATATTGTAGCGAAGCGGTTTGCTACAGCTTTACACGGCAGACAGTTTGCCTTTGTGTGCATGCATTCCCTATTCCAGGTAGAGACATTTGTTGATATGGTTTGGGAGAAATTGTTGCATAATATGAACAAGGACAGTTCTGTACTGTTGAAAGTATTGTCAAATAATGACATTGTACATGGATATTCCTTTCTGTTTTGGGCGAGCATCACAGACAACTCACATTTGTTGAGGAGAGCATTGTTCAGTGTTCAATTGAATGCAGAGAGCAGAAAGGAAGCTTTGTTTGGAAGTAAAGTTTGGTAAATGTTCAATTTTGGACATTGCCTGTATGAGTGGGTTGTCTGCAGTGGCTTCCAGATTGTCACATTTGATCAAGATGAGCAAGAAGAAAAACAGGTCAAGAAAGAATACATATGTACATTTTGCATCCTTGTGCCAAAAGGGCAAAGATACCATGGATACAATTACAAAAATTGGAAAACTGAATGTCAATATAAAAGGCCCTGAAGGAACAACACCTTTACATTACGCATGTGCAGTTGGAATTGTTAGCATTGTAAGCTATCTGTTACAGGAAGTAGTGGACATTGGTGAGCAAAACAAGAAGGGTGAAACTGGGCTTCATTTGGCATGTATATATGGAAACGCAGAAGTTGTTACAATGTTATTACAGAACAAGGGAATAATTCATGTGAAAGATAATGCTGGCCGCACACCTCTACATGATGCAGCCTGGCAGGGGCACAGGGAGGTTGTGGAGGTGTTATTACAGAACAAGGCAAATGTTTATGAGAAAGATAAGGAAGGCCGCACACCTCTACATGATGCATCCTGGCAGGGACATAGGGAGGTTGTGGAGGTGTTAATACAGAACAAGGCAAATGTGGATGAGAAACGTCAAGATGGCAGCACACCTCTGCATCTTGCAGCCCATCAGGGACATCGGGTGGTTGTGGAGGTGTTATTACAGAACAAGGCAAATGTGGATGAGAAAGATAAGGAAGGCTGCACACCTCTACATGATGCATCCTGGCAGGGACATAGGGAGGTTGTGGAGGTGTTAATACAGAACAAGGCAAATGTGGATGAGAAACGTGAAGATGGCAGCACACCTCTGCATCTTGCAGCCCATCAGGGACATAGGGTGGTTGTGGAGGTGTTAATACAGAACAAGGCAAATGTGGATGAGAAAGATAAGGAAGGCAGCACACCTCTGCATCTTGCAGCCCATCAGGGACATAGGGTGGTTGTGGAGGTGTTATTACAGAACAAGGCAAATGTGGATGAGAAAGATAAGGAAGGCCGCACACCTCTACATGATGCATCCTGGCAGGGACATAGGGAGGTTATGGAGGTGTTAATACAGAACAAGGCAAATGTGGATGAGAAAGATAAGGAAGGCCGCACACCTCTACATGATGCATCCTGGCAGGGACATAGGGAGGTTATGGAGGTGTTAATACAGAACAAGGCAAATGTGGATGAGAAAGATAAGGAAGGCCGCACACCTCTACATGATGCAGCCTGGCAGGGACATAGGGAGGTTATGGAGGTGTTAATACAGAACAAGGCAAATGTGGATGAGAAAGATAAGGAAGGCCGCACACCTCTACATGATGCATCCTGGCAGGGACATAGGGAGGTTATGGAGGTGTTAATACAGAACAAGGCAAATGTGGATGAGAAACGTCAAGATGGCAGCACACCTCTACATGATGCAGCCTGGCAGGGACATAGGAAGTTTGTGGAGGTGTTATTACAGAACAAGGCAAATGTGCATGAGAAACGCAAAGATGGCCGCACACCTCTACATGATGCATCCTGGCAGGGAGATAGGGAGGTTGTGGAGGTATTATTACAGAACAAGGCAAATGTGGATGAGAAAGATAAGAAAGGCCGCACACCTCTACATCGTGCAGCCTGGCAGGGACATAGGGTGGTTGTGGAGGTGTTATTACAGAACAAGGCAAATGTGGATGAGAAACGTCAAGATGGGCACACACCTCTACATGATGCAGCCTGGCAGGGACATAGGAAGGTTGTGGAGGTGTTAATACAGAACAAGGCAAATGTTTATGAGAAAGACGATAAAGAAGAAACTGCTTTACAAAAAGCAGAGGCACAACATCACGATGATATTGCAAGGATTATAACTGAGGCAACAAATATACATGACCTGACAACCAACCATGGTACAATTACAGATAGGTAAGAGCAATGTGGAAATGATGCTTTAGTTGACAACCCAAACCCATATATTGTATATGCTGTTTTGCAGAACAGTTTTGAAACCCCACGAAGCATATGAGACCTCGAAGAGGACAGTACCATCAGACATTTATCAAAATATCTATCATTTATCTAAGAATATAGACAGAGCATTTCTACAAGGCCCCCCAAACAACATTCTAAAAGTCCAAAATCAATCAATCAAATATGTCATGAGAGACCAACAGTGTATTGATATTGAATGTCTGTCCATGTCTTGGAGGTCATCTTGGATTTTTTGGCCAGTCAGTTAGTGTGACAAGTTTTATGCACATACGTTCAAGCACACTGTTTCAGATATAAAAGCTTCAACAGTCTAAACTCATATTTAGGAAATGTGTCGGCCTTCTTGAAATTGCCGGCCATCTTGATGTTTTATAGATTTGTCAATAGTCGAAAACGATCAATAGTTGTGAATATCATTTTAAAACCATAATATGACTATTTTGCAACAGAACACATGCTGTTTTTCATCAAAACATTGAACCTCATCTGAAATGTGGAAAATACTATTGACAGTTGGTTGCCATATTGGATTATGTAAATTAGACACATTTCCCAAACTGGGATTGCTTGGGACTTTAAGTATGTTGTTTTGGGGACCTTGTAGACATGCATTGTGGTGAAATGAACTCTATTGCTATTTGTTCCAAGTGTAACCTTATTCTCCATGGACTACATATGTCAATGGGGACTTTGCCAAAACACTGAAATTATGTTAACCAATATTTGAACTTAATTAGGCTTCACTGTGTATACTATTGAATGATTTCGCTGGAGGCTTTTACATCTTGATTTTGTATTATATGTCACAATAGCATCATTATTTTGATTAAGTCCTATTTTCTCTGAATTACTGTGTCAAGTGCATGTGATATTGTTTCAGGGTGACAACCGATGGCCAGTTTCTTATGAAATCATCGTCAATTCCACACGGAAGCTATAACAATGGCGGTTGGCTTACATCCACACCACTAACATCAACGTGCCCCGTGAACCAGACATCAGTAGAATTGCCAGGGGTGTATGTTCCGGGCCAACTGGGACAGGCAGTTTCCACAGACAGACAAAGTGTTATGGAAGAGAGATACATCGCCTTGAAGTCATCCCAACCATATCATATACACGGAAATCTTAACAACCTCCTTACAGATCCTGCACGCTTGGAGATACGTTCACCCAATCAAAGATCAGAAACCATATATGGAAACTGAAGTCATGTTCCCACCTATGTCCATGCTCCAGTAGTTGGTGACACATTGCCTAGTTCAGATACCACTAGTAATTCTGAGAATGTCATCATTCACTACACTGAGTCTGGGGAAAAGATAGAGCTGCAGCAGCTCTAAAAGTGGTCTAGAAAGGAGTTATCATTGTTATTATGGTGTCCAGTGTTACAGTATACATATACAGTTTTACAACCTCCATTAGGGGTCAGTCGTCCGAATTTGGTTTGCAGAAACAAACGTGTTATTTGTCATTTGTGTCGATGTAGCATTGATGTTTCGGTAAGCATATCAATTCCACAAAAAAACAAAAACATTTTACTCTACAAAGGCTAGGACCATAGCTAACTTCATGACGAAAACATCATTTATGTTGCTTAGAGGATTACATAATAGATTCTTTCAAATGTTCCTAACTGGACATATGCACATTTCAGCGTGTACCGAAGTTCCTGGGGCATTGTGTTAAGTTGAATCGAGTGAGTGTGTGAGTTGGATTTAACGCTGCTTTTAACAGTTTTCCAGTTATATCATGGCGTGACAGTTTAATATGGGAGGAAAGCCCGAAGTGATGCAGGTCTCAGACGTTTACCACTTCGGTGAAACCCAAGAGCACGGATAGGGTGCTGACAAACCTAGATACATAATCTGGGCGAACCTGGATTCGAACCCACAATCATAGGTCTCTTGCGTGCCAAAGGGACGCAACTCTACACAGCAAATCGCGGCGCCTTAGACGACTTGGCCACCCGTACCCCTGTGTTATGTTGAAAGTAGTGGGAGTGATTTGTGTCGATGTAGTTTTGGCGTTTCGGTATGCATCTCGATTCCATAAAAAACCCATTGTACGTTACAAATTCTAGGAACATGTCTAACATTAATGTTTAGAAGATTACATAACAGTTTCTTACAAATGTTTATAACTGGACATATGCAGATTTCAGTGTGTTCCGAACTTTCTTAAAGCAAAGTGTTTTGTTGAAATTAGTGGGAGTGAATACAGATTGACGTACACAATGAATGTTTGCAGCTACATGTCGCTGTGTAAAATATGTACTTGCAGGAACACGTGGGTGTCTTTCTTTCAAAGTCGGTATTGTCACTTTGATATGTTTCTGCACCATTTCCAGTGTCAGAGTTGTGAAGTTTCACTCCCAATACGAAGCCATGTAACCTGTTGTACATGCAATATAGACTTTAAAGTATGTTTCTCATATTCAGGAATATGATGATTGTTTTGTTTCAAAGCAATTTATCCAATTATTTTCCATGATTTCTTGGCAAACATGAAAATGCTAAAATCAAATAGAATTCTTTGAGCTGTGTCCCTTGAACAAATACAGACTATATAGCCATTGGGAAAACCATGATATGTGACATATTCTAATGTGACATATCATGTGATAGATCACTGAACGAATCCCAGTAAGATATCGTTTCTATTACAAACATTGTATCTGAAAACGTATCTAAGGAGCGAATGATGTTGGAAGCATTATTCTACTAACATTCATGGTGTAATTAATATACTTTTATTATCATATAACTCTTGTTAGTACTGCATTAGTTAAATAGCCTGTTATGTATTGCCCATAGTTGACCCATTGTATAACCCCTTTGTGACTGTAGACCTACAATTATGTTTTACAATAGAAGTTGTTTTTTATTCATTTGTATTTTGCGCTGATTTAATGATTTGGCAATATAGTTTGAACCGTTTTCTATTATTGTTACATGAATGCTCGACATGGGTGTTTTGAGTTCAATTTATAGTCCCCAAAGTTAAAAGGTAGAACTAATCAAGATCCAGGTCGAATTCAAATATTTCGGAGAAGCCGAACTATTTCTTTGGTCCCCAGGAGTTCGAGGCAATTGGGTCCGATTGTTCCTTTATGGGTATATATCTGAATATGTATACAGGTAGAAAAAGGTGCTTATCCAAACGTAGTGAAGTCACACAGACTGTGCCATACCAGTGCAGCGTGTATCATAATCAGAACGAATCACAAACTATATTCACTATCCTCATCTAAATATACACTTTCCCTGTAAAAAAGACAAATAAGTGTCTTTGTTTATTATAAGCAAATAAAGAAAATACGCAAAACCAAACCAAAACAAACTAACAATTGAAGGAAGTTATCCAGGTTACATGGCATAAATAAGCATCATGTTTTGCAAGCACAATACATGTGTGATGATCAAGCCTGCTAGAATTGTCATCATACACCATTGCATTTGTAAATACCTTGCTCGGAAATAAAGTGGGCTAGACCGCCTCCATTGTCTTATGGATAGAGTATCAGACAGATTTATTTCGTATGTGTGGCCGTGAGGCCAATAGCACAATGACAGTTTGTTGTAAAACAATTCGTCAAGATTTCATTTCAATTAAATGTAATCGCAAGAGCCGTACTGCCACCGCCGTTACAAACATTATCCTGTCTTGTATCAAGTCAACAAAGTCAGTTGCAGACAATGCCAGGGACAGAAAAGGTTGAATAATGCATACCACGTTTACGGTAGCGTGTCAAAGGGAGGCAACCCTGTTTTCAGATATTTTGTTAGCATTTGAAAAGTACAGAAGTGATCCTGACGAGACCTGGATACTGTGGGTAAAATGCTTACAGGCGTATTGTCAATAGAGGCATCACCTGTAGCTGTTCGTACTGGGCTAAAATGACTTTGTTTTCTGAATGTGGCAAATGTACATAATAATGACGAAAGGTATAATATAATGAAGTGCACTGATGTTGAAACGGCTTTAAATGTTGTGTTCTGTGTTGAACTCATTTCGAAATAGTATTTTCCTGTTTTCAATCATACCATGAAGGAAATTTGTTCTTCATCTCATGTACATGAAACTTTGATCTATTGATCACCACAACCAAAGTACCTGTTACCTATTGTTCAGGTTGTGATAAAAGGGAGAGAAAACGTTTACGTTTACTTATTCTATTTCTAGTGATATAAACAGAGGTACGGTTTGAATATTTGAAACGATGTACGATATGAAGGTTGTATAGCACTGTGATCGAACTACGAATTACGAATATGTTCTGATTACTGACTTGAATAATCTGTTTTTTATTCAATTTAATTTAGAAAGTATGTGAATTTCTGAGTAATTAATCATTGCTATCACTGTGAGGTGGAGGTATTTGAATTCGTCAGAGATGTTTGCATGGATAAGAGCGCCAAAACCCTTTGCATAATCACAAGAAATCTCTGTTGTAAGCAGACTCCATTTTACGATTTATTCTTTATTAAAAGCATCACTATCAACTGTCAGTATTTCCGGGAGATATTTCGCATGTAAATCGAATCCGTAGCATTCTAAATTCAATAAATATAAAATGTTAACGCCAGAAATAACCAGTCTTGGATATCCACCGAAACACATTCCATTGGGCGTAAAAGGCAAAATAGCGGGGAAAACTATGAGAATGGATTACTGAAAATCACTGATGACACCACGTCTTGTGAAAGTGTACGCATGTCCTGCCCAACCAGTAGGAGCCGCCATTGGTACAATCTGACTCCTCGTGTTCTTGGGGTAAACTTGCAAATGCAGAAAACACAAAGAAACAGTGATTTGATCAATATATTTATTTCCCAAACATGATGACTGATGATATGCCCCCCGTTTACTGATCGCTGTAAAGTAGAGGTGAGATTATAATATCTCTGAACAAGGTAAAAAGGGTATGACGATAGTCATGTTCGAAATGATAAAAACAAAGTTTCATTTCTTGTAATATTTCTCCGACCGAGGTGCAATTACACTGACAAGGAGGGCCGTCACTGCAGGATGTTGAGAATGTCCTCCCATTCGATCGCGCATCACTCTTTACATGTCCATAGTGATTTGACTGGATCAAGATAGTTGGCCGAGCTGCCATTCCACTGCTTCCATTTAGTAAGCATAATCAAGATCTGCATATACATTGAACACGGGTGTGCATGTGCCCTGTTGGATAGCCACAACGCTGAGCCCAAGTTCAATCCCGACATACTCAAAGCCTATCCCGATATGTCTCGCAACAAGTCCGAGATCTCGTGGAGTTACAGGAGACTTCAGTCTCTCGTTCACAAGGCGTGTTGAACCTACACACAAATCTGTATTACGTGATGTAGCACCAATTCTACCACAAAGGCTCGCATAAACAAGTTTCTTTCTGTTTTACAATATATCAAATACTCATCGATATTCTTAATAAGCATTACAAAATTAAAGAATCGAAATTGGCCTATGTCCTCCCATATTCATTTATGTCATCATAATAATGAGTAAAATATGTTAATAGCTACACTTAACACATTTGATACTAGTATATTACAAAATTCCTGAAATGAAATTATCAAATTATAATAAAAACAATTCTCACAAAATTCTCAATTTAATGTGGGGATTTAACACACCTCTCCTTATGATCTGCTTGATCCAGTACTCGAACAGGAGACCGTCTGAGACCAGCATCACTTCGGGCTTTCCTCTCACATTAAGCTGTCACGCCGTGATATAACTGCAATACTGTTAAAAGCGGCGTTGAACCCAACTCACTCACACACTCTGGAGATTGAATTAGAAGGAAATTAGATTCAGCCCCACTCACACCCGACATTGACGAAACATGGTGATTGTCCCTTGCTGATCTCAAATTATCAAGATTTCATTTCAATTACATGTTATTGCAAGCCATACTGCCACCGCCGTTACAAACATTATCCTGTCTTATATCCACTCAACAAAGTCAATTGTAGACAATGTCAGGGATAGAAAAGGTTGAATAATCCATACCACGTTTATGGTAGCTGGTCTAAGGGAGGCAACCCTGTTTTCAGATATAACGTAAGCATTTGAAAAGTACAGAAGTTATCCTGACGAGACCTGGATACTGTGGGTAAAATGCTTACAGGCGTATTGTCAATAGAGGCATCACCTGTAGCTGTTCGTACTGGGCTAAAATGAACTTTGTGTCTGAATGTGGCAAATGTACGTAATAATGAAGAAAGGTATAATGAAATGAAGTGCACTGATGTTGAAACGGCTTTAAATGTTCTGTTTTGTGTTGAACTCATTTTCCAGAATTGAAATAGTATTTTCCTGTTTTAAGTCATACCATGAAGGAAATTTGTTCTTCATCTCATGTACATGAAACTTTGATCTTTTGATCACCACAACCAAAGTACCTGTAACCTATTGTTCGATTGTGAGAAAGGGAGAGAAAACGTTTACGTTTACTTATTCTATTTCTAGTGATATAAACAGAGGGATGGTTTGAATATTTGAAACGATGTACGATATGAAGGTTGTATAGCACTGTGATCGAACTACGAATTACGAATATGTTCTGATTACTGACTTGAATAATCTGTTTTTTATTCAATTTAATTTAGAAAGTATGTGAATTTCTGAGTAATTTATCATTATCACTGTGAGGTGGAGGTATTTGAATTTCCCTCAGACGTTTGTATGGATAAGAGCGCCAAAACCCTTTGCATAATCACAAGAAATCTCTGTTGAAAGCCGACTCCATTTTACGTTTCTGACTTTATTAAAAGCATCACTATCAACTTTCATTATTTCCGGGAGACATTTCCCATGTAAGCTCTCATCCGTAGCATTCTAAACTTAATAAATATAAAGCGCCAGAGAATAACCAGTCTTGATTATCTACCGAAACACATTCCATTGGGCGTAAAAGGCAAAATAGCAGGGAAAACTATATGATCGATTACTGATAATCACTGATATCCGAGATCTCGTTGAGTTACAGGAGTCGTCAGTCTCTCGTTTACACAGCGTGTTGAACCTACACAGAAATCTGTATTACTTGATGTAGCACCAATTCTACTACAAAGGCTCACATAAACAGGTTTCTTTCTGTTTTGTGTGATTGACATGTGGTATCGAATTAACCTTTAGTTACCTCCAATGCTCATTGATTTTCCAAATGAGCAATACAAATTGACAGAAAAAGAAGTTGCACATATCCTCCCATATACATATATGTCATCATAATAACGATTAAAATATGTTGATAGTTATGCTGAACACATATGGCATATATTACCAAATTTCTGAAATGAAATGTTCAAATTATGATAAAGAATGTCGCACAAAATTATCAGTTTCATATGGGCAGTTATAATTAACGCACCTTTGCTTATGATCTGTTGGATGTAATACTCGATCAGCTCTTTGCTTGACTGGTGCATTCTCTAGAACGAAAAACACACACTATCAATTGTGTGTTATATGATATGATGGAGTATTAGTATTTCCTGAAAGGCTTTGAACTCAAATACAGTATTATTCGTCAGGTGGGATCATACTTCCACATTATAACACTTGGTAACGTACCACCACTGAATATGGAATGATAAACAGAGACAATGTCTGCAGGAACAGTAGTGAGTATATAAAGACTTTGAACAGTATTTTCGTTACCTTATATCCACTATTTAGCATACAGAATGCCACTTGTTTAGTGTTAAACGATGTGTACATATATTACTACCATTAGTGTACGTTAATGAACATATCTAAAAGGGAGTTATTAAGACGTACCTGATACTGATATCTGGAGAAGCACGAGGCAATATTCCCCATGCTGCCTATATATACTCGTATGACACTGATGTACACTACTCTGTCTGTTGAACTGATCTGACTGAATCAAGAGCTCTAAGCTATATGTGAGCACTGCGGGAAGCCCCTACACAAGAGGGGACACTACTTCTCACTCTCTCTCGCGATTGCTTCAACCAAAGATTTAGGATTTTCGGATTTTCGGATATCCAAACTGATATAAAGGCAGAGTTTGTCAAAGAGGTGTGTAGTGGTGTAAGAGATTATAATAGACCTATATGGGGTCATACCTCTTGGATTTTAAGTTTGTTGTCACATACTATGACAAACAATAATAGAGAAATAACATTACAGCAGTGTCGATAACTGACACGTGGTCACAAAAGCAACATGCGTATGCCGCTTACACAGGGTTACGATGGTTTCTGATGTAGGAGTGTTGTCGCCAATACAATCTATTACTGTAGTGTATATATGTGAGAGCAGACACAACTTCACTGAGATGCCTCTCTCCACTACGTCCAGCTGTTCAGTCAATAACCAAGCCATCCCTTTCAAGGTGCCATGACTTATATGTTAGTCTTGCATGGTAGACCATAGACATGGGAATATTGTCACAAAAAATAGTCTTTTAAAAAGGATAATAGGTCTCAATCTAAATAAGTATCTAGAAATCATGACAATATCTGTGATAATGCAAGACAAAACTAAATACATGTTGTGTACAATAGCTGTGGTCCATTGTGGGTACTGGGTGACCTGGTCAACGTGTAGGATATATGTGGGCGTTGTTTTGGCATTGATATGGAATACCGGCTAGCATAAATAGGTAGCATGTTTAAGGAACATATTGCTGTCTACAGCTATTTTCTATATATTTTAGGCTTTGTAAACTGCAATCAGCAGCCTAAAAACTGAAAGAACAAGACCATAGAATGGATCAGAACTTGATGTTAGACGTGTCAGCAATACGAAAATGTCCATGATTGGACTATATTTATGATTGGATCTTCTTCAGCTGTAGTCAAGTCGTCCACACGGACAGACGGACACACTATCATACCTCTTCCAAATGTCCACTGCAAGGTCCACGTATCATGAATGTTTTTGACAATAATTTCACATACATTCTAATCGTTGACTTTCTTTGTTCCTACACCTTGTAAAACATCTTTCAAACGCAGGTAATGTGATGATCAACAACATTTCTATTAACAGTTCGTTCGTTACATCAATTTCAGTTTCCGGAATTTCAGATGGCTAATGACAGAAGAACCCAATTAGTTATCACTTGCCCATTCTTCCCCGTGAGGGGCGGTAGGGTAGTCCAGTGGTTACAGTGTTCGCTCGTCACGCCTAAGACCCGGGTTCGAATCCTCACATGGGTTCAATGTGTGAAGCCCATTTCTGGTGCCCACCGCAGTGATATTGCTAAAATATTGCTAAAAGCTGCGTAAACATTACACCATCACTCATTCTCTCTTCCCCGTGTACATATGAGGCAGAGTGACTAGTTGTTTCGAAGGACGGATGGATAATTAGCAGTTGCTCAACTTTAATGTCTCACTGGGATGATAATTGTAATAATGTGGTCTCCAGCTAGAGCTGCACTACAGCGTTTCTATTGCTGTTGATATGTAGAATATCTGTGAAACAACTGAACATGTATGTTAAGCTAGGGCAGATAAAATGTGTAGCTCTGAAGCCCAGATGACAGTAAATCATGCATGCTGACGGTATCTTATATAATTAGTGTGAAACGTAGCATGCAGAAAATGTAATCTTCGATTCGCTGATGTTATTATTCGGTCGCTCAGGAAAGATAAATTTCGTTGCACAGACCAAAACTAAGCACCCACCCATCGTCAGCTACACAGAATTATAATTCTACTACATTTGTTACATGTAGGTTACAGTCAACGTCGCATATCATATCACACACGAGGTGAAGAAACGATATATATATCCTGTTACTATATATGACATTTGTTCCTTTCTCAATACCAGCTTATCATCAGTTGGTGTGTAGCATTGTAAAGGAATGACATTTGGAAACACACGTACTTGACCTCATGGAATACAATTCTTCTAGATATTTTCATTCATACTCAGTGGTTATAGGCTGCTTATCAAATCTTCTCAATGTCAACACCACGTGGAGTAAGCTGTCTACTTCAGACGCCGTAAAAGCGTGTTTGATCATAGTATTGAGACGAGAGAAGCCATATTATTACCAATAAAACTCGTATATATGATTTGTTTCTTTTGTATATATGTGTGATGAGGTTTTATTTTACTCGAAAAGCGTAAATTCGTGTGGGATAACACACAATATGTTGATGTTGAGCAGTATATCAATCAATATAAGTTATGGTGTATCAATTAATTGTCTCCTATCATGGGAATCCGGTAAAGTGGACAGGCACACTGACACGTATGCAGGATTTCTGCACTTTCCTCACTTTCTCCAGTAATAATGATGATATTAGTGTTAGATTGTCAGATGTTTTCCTGTCGTTTCCGGAGTGAATGAACGTTTCAATTTCATTCGAAAATATGACGCAATTTTGCATACTCTCACTGCAGATACTAATCTATCTATCGAACTAGGGACTATTCTGGTTTGTCTGAAATGGGGGTTGTCTGTGGGCACTACGCAATAAAACGAAACGAAACGAAACACACTTCAGGCAGCTATATGGCAGATAGTTCATGCAAGATGTGAACAAGACAATCCGACAATCCGACATAGCATATGACGTTTCGTTTGTTTGTCAAAATCAGTTCATAACACTGTGGTTGAGACAAGCAGTTAGTTCTAGGTAGGATACGGACCTCATGTTATACTACTCATCAGGCCTTTAGTACAGGCTGGCCCCTGAGGTATATATGAAAACTAAGTGGTATTAAATGTAATGGAGATGAAGGAAACTCCCTTACAAACAACATGAAGGTTTATCTGAAAGCATACGACGCCGTTGGGTTCGGATGACACCAACACAGCTGAATGACCAACTCTGACCACCTGATTCGCTCCAGTCAGCTCTTGCAGCAATCATAGGATACTGGTGCCTTATTCATCACCGGATTATACACAGGGCAGATGTAATGTAGTATAATCACATGATCATCATCAGTAGCATAAGCTGGGACGCTTGGAACTACTAGCAGTGAGTCGACAGTGTTGTTGTTATTTTAGGTGTGCACTACGAATGACACACTAAGTCGATGGTGATTGGAGAATGTTTAGTATGGCATCCATTTCGAGCGTACATCTACCTCTGTATCTCCACAACGCTCTGACGAGCACAAGGCCAGTGGCAGATCTGCCATTCCTCTCCTTCCACTTGGTGAGCATGTGTAAGGTCTGCATATAAAGTGAAGTTGGGTGTGAAACTTTGCCTTGTTCGATCACCACAAGATTGAGTCCAAGTTCGATTCCAATAGATTCAAACCCGATCCCAATATGATTTGCCACCAGGCTGACACCTTTCTGAGAAACAGGGATTCTCAGTCTTTCCTCATTTACAGGGCCTACAAAACAAATTAACATCACATTTTATGATTTAAAAAATGTGAATGAAAATTATAGATGAGTTTGCGTTTTGAGTAATTTTGTTTTTGTCTTTTCAAACTTACATTTTAACAAACACTTTACAAATCAGAACAGATACGGAAAGTATGTTGCGAGACATAGTACATCTTAATATATGCAGAGGAGAATACATATTCTCTCCACGTCTACAGTATAGCATATGTGTACTTAAGATATTATGCGACGTTCATATTGCATATTTAACATAATCAAATTGATCAAGATGAAAAGGACATATTGAATGACATTAAATAAGCGAACCTGTCAATGTGACCAATGGATTATATGAACGGATCATCTGGGTGTGTGGCTGGTGAAGTCTCTGGAAGGGAGATGTTTATACCATCACATGTCATGTATAAAATTAAATGTTGCAAGCTTATGTCATATATACTTTTCGTGCTGTCATACACACACACACACACACACACACACACACACGCACGCACGCACGCACGCACGCACGCACACACACACACACCCACACACGCATACACGCACACACACACGCACGCGCGCACGCACGTACACACACACACACAGAAATAAAGACAGACTGTATAAGACGATGCAACCACAAACGTGCACATCGACATGCAAACAATGAGCTCGTTAGTTTCTAATAATTAAAGTTCACCTACCCGATACCCAAATCCGGACCAGCATGACACATAATTCCCCATTGTCGGCTCTGTACATACGTTTTACCCTCTGCTTTACTGATCTGCTGTCCGTTCAATCGCTTGCTCTTTATATGTAGGCTTTGTGAAGGGGATTTCCCTAAACTTGTCGACAAAAATTACTGTTGCAGATAAGCGGCCGCGAGTTTATCGACGGGCGTTTATTGAAGCAAGACGCGAGAACGCGAGGTCTTTCCCAGGGTGTAGCAACTAAGAAGACTGAGAGGTAATGCATGCTATACATCATAAATCCGAAAATCCGACTTGTTGTACATTCACTACACAATGTCAACTAGTTAGCGGAAACGTCTTTAGGCTGTGTGTGTGTGTGTGTTTTTGGTTTTGTGTTGTTGTTTTTTGGTGTGTTTTGTGTGTGTGTGTGTGTGTGTGTGTGTGTGTGTGTGTGTGTGTGTGTGTGTGTGTGTGTGTGTGTAATAAAGGAATATCTGCTATACTCTCATCCTGTTGAATTGAATGTACTGGTTACAAAGAGGAATATAGAAAATGGCTATAGTGTACAACAATGTCACATTATCCCAAATAGACTCAATATATTATGTTTTAGATATGATACTAACGTTACAGTTGATGAAGTGTTATTATTAAATAACTGACAATTGAATAACTAGTCTGAAATGCATTGATATTTTTGAATGGACATGTGAATAAATCCAGTTGAAACAGAGAATCTCTGATTGACTGTGTCGGATTTTCGGACTAGCTAAGTCACAAGACAAGTAAACGTTCTTGTCGCCTCTTGATTGACTTGCCGATCGACTACGCCTGTCCTATACTCTTTTTTTTATCGAAAAGTTCAGCATGAGTAGTATTTCATTTTAGTTGTTTTCATAATTATATTGTAGGTATTTTACATGAGTAAAATTTTAAACTCCCCCTTTTGACAATGTTATTGACCCAGGGGGTAAAAAGCACTTAACATCCACGTTAGTGTTCCTGGATATAATGTTAGTATTATGTGACGTACATTAGTGTAGAAATAGTACAAACTATACAAACATCTCGTTCTAGTGATGTTTCAAAGTGAATGTCACGTGGACCAATATGCCTTCAGCTTCGACTTATGTCATCTACATTTCCCTGTTGCTTATGTACTTAAACGCATGTGCATATTATTCAAATGTCCTGGAAAGACACATTTTTCTTACAACTAAGCTTAAATTCAATCAAGATTCAGCATCACAGGCCTGATCAAGTCATCCCAGAAATAGGAAATAAGGTAATTTTTTTACGAAATATGACATGCTACCTGTCAAAGTCATTTGCAATTCTATCCCTTATAATTACTATGACCTTTGCAGGGAGATTTCACACATCCTTACTCACTTCCTTAAATGGATCGGATGGTCATGCTTGGTGACTTGGTTGACAGCGTGGCGTAGTAACCCGACGACGTGAATCATTGCTCATGATAGTGATCCCTGGATTCTTTGGTCGAGACTCGGGTATTGCTAGTATCGGCATTTGGCATACATACAGATAAAATAGTGTTTCTGTGTGTATGTGTGTGTGAGTGAGTATGTGAGTGTGTGTGTGTGTGTGTGTGTGTGTGTGTGTGTGTGTGTGTGTGTGTGTGTGTGTGTTCGTGTTTGTGTGTGTGTGTGTGTGTTCGTGTGTTCGTGTTTGTGTGTGTGTTTGAACGAACAAAAGACAAACAACAACTTCAAACTTTTCATGAAGATGTTTCTGCAGAATGTTTCCTTCGCAAAACTGAAATTTGAAAAGGATCACATGTTTTCATATCCGGGAAATACTTAATGGGCGTGAAAGCATGAATAGCTGCATAAGAGGAAAAATAGTGGTGGTGTGGATTGGCACACAGGAGAAATGAGACAAGCATGCTGTTAACCAAAGTAAATCGTCTCGTGCACCAATACACGTGAATGTGTTTGCTTTTCAATAGTACATAATATGATATGAACTTATACACATTAGCAGGTCATTTTGCGTTGAGAGCTCAATGGGATATAACAACATAGCGAAGAACTTCACTTGAACTGATTGCGAAAGCGGAACCTTCTACTGTTTAATTGACCTCGATGTGTACGTACAGCAGTTGAATCATCTCACATCTATTTTCTATACATCAAGTTTTGATAAAAGCGACATGGGTAATAATCAAGGAATATCTTCTAATATTTTCCTCCTGTTCAATTAAATGTACTGGTTACAAAGGAATATCTGGGTAATAATAAAGGAATATCTGCAAATATATCGTCCTGTTCAATTAAATGTACTGGTTACAAAGAGAAATATCGAAAAATGGTTACAGTATACACCAATGTCACATTAGCCAAATAGACTCAACATAATATGTTTTAGATATGGTACTGAGGTAACGGCGCTGCAGTGCGCATTGGTTATTGCAGAGCATGTGTCGGATCTTAAATAACTGACAATTGAATAACTATTTTGAAATGCATTGATATTTTTTTAATGGAATTTTGACATGTGTTATTATTAAATAACTGACAATTGAATAACTATTCTGAAATGCATTGATATTTTTGAATAGATACGTGAATAAATCCAGTTGGAACGGAGAATCTCTGATTGACTGTGTCGGATTTTCGGACTAGCTACGTCACAATCGCCGCCGACAAGTAAACGTTCTTGTCGTCTCTTGTACCGGGTCTCGACTACTTCTGTCCTATACCCTGAAGCTGAGATTGTTTTGTCGAAAAGGTACAAAGTAAATAGTATTTCATTTCAATGGTTTTCATAGTTAGAGTGCAGGTATTTTACATAAAGTAACATTTTAAACTCCCGCTTTTGACAATGTTATTGAACCCAAGGGATAAAATGCATATGTGACATACATTAGTGTAGAAATGGGACAAACTATACAAACATCTCGTTCTAGTGATGTTTCAAAGTGAATGTCACGTGGAATAATATGCCTTCAGCTTCAACTCATGTCATCCATATTTCCCTGTTGCTTATGTACTTAAACGCATGTGCATATCATTAAATTTCCTGGAAAGACACATTTTTGTTACAACTAAGCTAAACTTAAATCAAGGTTCGGCATCATAGGCCTGATCAAGTCATTCCAGAAGTAGGAAATTAGGTAGATTTTTTTACGAAATATGACATGCTGCCTGTCAAAGTGATTTTCAATTCTATCCCATACTATGACCTTTACATGGAGATTTCACACCTTCTTACTCACTTACTTAAATGGATCGGGTGGTCATGCTTTTTGACTTGGTTGACAGCGTGAAGTGTCTTTGGTCGAGACTCGATACTTTACAGGCCACCGTGATATGTCAGGAGTATTGCTGGTGGCGGCATTTGGCAACATCAAACAGCTTACATCTTTTATGAATTTTATGAGTGTGGCGGGTGCTTCTGGTAGAGCATTACATGCTAATCATTCTGTGGAATACCTGGTGTCATCACTGATTTCCAGTGATCCATTCATATACTTTTCATCACTATTTCATCTTTTCTATGCATAAAAAAGTGACAGTGTTTCAGGCTTCTCTATTATTGAGAATATGACTTGTATGTTTGTCATTCGTATACTTTGTCAAGATATTTGTAGAATGTAGGGGAGCATATTATTGAATACAAAAAATCGGATTTTCGAAACAACTAGATTTGTCATCCCTACAACTCTGTTGCAATGGTGCATAGATATGAATGCAGTCACTAATTGTCCAAATGTTTTATGGTAAAAGTGTAGAAGACTGGATAGGATAGCCATTTCCTTGTCTGTGACGGGTGCCACCAGTGGGATAGGATACCTTTTCGCGAACTTCTGGTATCATCTCTATTTGATTTCATACCCGAGAACCACTACCGCCCATAACCAGTATTTGCAAACTTCCAACCAGGACTATAATAGAGCTACTATAGAAAGTAGAACACTGATTGTCGTCCATAATCAATCAGCAAAATTCTACGGCCGACAAACCCTTGTGAAATTGTGCAAAAGAAGAGACAACAAATAAACAGTACACTTGGAACAACATAACACAAATAATTTGACTGTTCAATCGTGACCGGATATTGTAGAGGCAAATCGTTATGTGAGAGGCAATTATGTCTCCGGATTTTCGGATTACGGATGACGTTAAGACCACAAGTATTCATCCCTCGCTAGTTCATCCTCAAATATAAGAGACAGAAAGACAAGATGTTACAAAAGGCATCACATCAATTTATTAAAAGCATTTATTCTCAACATATACAAATAGAATCACAATGTATTACAAACGGAAAAGATATTACTGTCTAAATAAAGGGTGTTCAGTGTGCAACTTGAGGAAACAGAAAATCAATCAGATCATTTAGGATCCCAATCTATGTACAAAAGCCTCAGTGAACCTAGCATCTCGACTCGATATTTCAAAGTGGGAACCCAATGAATCAATGATAACTGTACATGAGAAGAGTGTTCAGTGCAGCGCTCGTATATGAGAAAACATAAATGTAGGCATTATTTCTCTGTATGTGGTCGGGGAAACTCAGTGAAGCATTACTTATATACCCACTCGTGTATTCACAGCGTAAAGCAAGACAGTGTCAGGTGAAAACAGCTCTCCAACTTGATTACACAGACACAGTGGACGGTCCCTGAAGGATGCTGAGAATGTCCTCCCACTCAATGGTACACCTGTCATTGCAACTCCGCAGTGCTCTGACAAGGACCAGGCTGGTTGCAGTTCTCCCGTTCTTCTCCTTCCACTTGGTAAGCATGTGCACAACTTGCATGTATAGTGAACATGGATGTGCACAAGTCACTTGTTCGATAACCACGAGAGTCAGTCCAAGTTCGATGCCAACAGACTCGAACCCAATCCCGATATGACTTGCAACAAGGCTGAGATCTCTTCCAGATACAGGAGTATCCAACATCTCATCATTTAAGGCATATGCTTGGTTCCAGTGTGTTGGCCCTACAACATTAAACTCACAATAAACTACCTATTTACTTGTGTACATTTTGTTTGATAGATGATGTTACAACATTCAGTTCACATTCATTATTCCAAATAGCTTCACTAAACAAAAACATTTGGTACATACATAAAGTAACGTAAACAGAAATCATTTGGTACACACAGAACTAAACTTCCTGAAATATAATAAGACAAGCAAATTGTTTAAATTCAATAAAACTAAAACATCAAACTAAAAGGCGACTATGCTTGTTGTAAGAGGCGACTAACAGGATCGGGTGGTAAGGCTCGCTAACATGTTTGTTGCATGTCAATTGCGTAGATCGATACTTATGATGTTAATCACTCGATTGTCTGGTCCAGACTCGATTATTTACAGATTGCCGTCATATAGCTGGAATATTGCTGAGTGCGACTTTAAACAACAACAAAACAAAATACAAGCAAACAAAACAACAAACAATGTAATTTAACGTACATGTAACTCTCTCTGTCAGATTGGGTTCATTTTGGCAGTTTATAGAGTTCTCTGACGTGGACAGTCTCTGGAATCGAATAAACACTGTTTCAAACACGATTGATAGCTACACCATCAAAGCAATAAAACAATATGGATAATCTTACATAAACTAAACAAGACAATGCAATGACAAATTCACATGAACATGTACACACGCCGACGCGCATTATATACATTGACATGCTAAAGTTCGAATAGGGAAAGCACGTGAAATATGCCTATGGCTGTAAACATAACATCTTGACCCACCTGATATCGGGATATTGGCCAGCATGAAACAATATTACCCATACTGTCTGTATTTATGCCTCTACTCCACACATGTGTATCCGACAGTCAGCTGACACAATCTGATAGTGTCGACTCTTCTGACAGGATTTATATATCGGAGTAGCATAAGGGGATTCCCCTGTGGTGTAGCACATTGTAGTACATTGTCAGTCACCGGCATATGTTACAGTCAACTTACTACCGATTTTCGGATCGCAGATCGCGGAGTTCGGACTTTAGGATTTCATATCAGGCTGATGGGTATGGGTAAAATAGGCCGGTGACGATGCAGGTGAAGGGACAAGAAGTAGTCCTGAAACGTCGTTACAAATCATAGAGAAAATTGTGATCCATAAGAGTCTCATGTCTGTCTTCTTGTAGAGTATTCAACAAGTCATATCGATATTTGTCCATTCTTGGCCATCTGTCTTGTTCAGGTGCAGTAAATAATAAACCTGTTAATGTTGCCTTATGTTCAATTAAATCAGATTGTAATTTGCCATTCGGATGGTGTGATACCTAAGTCGTTGAAGCGTTGGCTCAACACAACGAAGATCCAGTTAAAATTCCCATCATGGGGACACTGTGTGACGTCTTGTGTCTCTCGCCGTGATTGCTGGAATCTTAGCAGGGTAAAACTGTACGTCTCACTCAAAATATTATTTATTGATTATGGCGTCTTGTGCTGCAAACGATTATTGTACAAAATGTACTTAGGCTGGAGTGGTAAAGGTGATTTCAATTATTAAAAGTTTTTTTTACTTATAATAACTTGTCTTGAACCTCGTTTAATACTTTTAATTTATCTAGAAATATTAACAGCAAGATTCAACCAAAATTCCTTTTATAGTTACCATTTCACTACTTGATGTATTTAGTTCACTTGTTCATTCGTCTCCTTCATCAGCTCAGGTGTATATGAACCTGTCGTTCACATGTTCCTTATCACCAATACACGGTATTCAGGATTTTGATAAATACAATCACCATTAAATACATCCCATCACATTTCCTTCGACGTCACGATTACAAATGCTTCTGTCTTCAGTCTATGTTACAGACAATAAATAATAAACACCAAAATAGTCAATTTATAGTAGACACACTCATATGATATCATCCGACATAGGGCCTTGAAGGTGTTTGCACATAATATTTGTGGCTCAAAGCAATATTACCAAGGAAAACGATATGTATATATTGGTGTGTGTAGGAACCTGACACTGGTATATGATCCATTGAAAGTGAACCTTGTTTAAACCGATCGATCACGATAAAAATCCCTGATCCGAAAATCCGAACAAGGCTATAAATACATGTCGCTGGAGGAACTGTTAATACCGGAATGTATACATTGTGTCAGGGCTTTTCGGGAAGGCTGGTTGGATATATGATGTCATACTCAAGTTGATCACAGTATGTAGGAACAATTATGTTGCTGTGCCGATACAGAAATGATATACATGAATTACATATATATCAGTAGCGGGGTGTATGCAATTTAACGTGCTGAATTCATTTGAAAATTTAAAGAAGAAATGAGGGGGAATATGAGCGGTGAATTGTGATATTGAGGAAATGATATAATATGTTGTTATCTACATTCACATGTTTCATCAAATAACTTTGCACCAAAACACTTGACCTTGTTTAGTTGTCAATAGTGCATAAGATAATCATGCGGTGATCAATACGTAGTGTAAAATTGACTTCCGCCAGAATAGATACAAATGATACCTTTGACCGTCAAACCAGCTGTTTCAATCAGAGGGGGTTTCTTGTGATTGTGATTGAATAATTTACAAATCCATGGTAGAATTACTAATATAATGATTATCATTATTAAATGGGAATGATATTTGTACACAATAATAAGATATTCTGATATACTTAAGTGGTGAAACCGAAAACTCAAATAACAAGCAGCCAATCATCAGATGTTAAAAAATTAAATCTTTCCACTATACAGCTTTAACAATGCTGGTCCCCATACACCATTTGTTTCTGAGATGAATACGCAACATTTTTGTATACATTTGACCTCCTGAGCTTCACACTGTTTGTGAAGTGATGTCGTTAGAACCTATATCCCAATTTCACTAACCTCTGTTATCACATACAATACGCCGCACCATCTGCCATTGTCGTAGAAATCGTGTTCACATGTCTCCAGTGTGCACTAATATACAAGAACAATCGTAGAAAATACATTGTCAGTAATATCAATGTGGGTTTGTGACAGCTGATCAAAGGGAAGTAACTCTATCGACAAATGATACCTTACTAAGATATGAGTGCATAACAAAGAACTTCCTTTGAACTAATTGTCAAGTGGAACGTTCTACTGTTTGATTGATGTCGATGTGCATGGGAAGCAGTTCAGTCGACTCGCATCTACTCCCGAAACATCCCGCGAAGACTGGGGGAGCATGTGAAGATAAAAGCGACAGAATCTTTTTCATAATTATATAAGAAAATCGGCTAAAACCTCATCATTATGAACTGAATTTGCAGGTTAAAAAGAAGAATATGAAAAATGGTTTATAACATTGTCCCAGTATCTCAAATAAACTCGGCATTATATGGTTAAGATATCGTACCCACCTCACATGAGTGAAGTGATCATCAGAACAAGTGTCAGATATGAAGTAATTGGTGATTGAAGAAACTACAGGTAGGTAACTACAGGTTCGGTTTGAAAGTACAATGTCTGATTGAAGGTGTCGGGTTTCCGGTCCAGTGAAGTGAAATGTTCAATTTACAAGATATTTACCTTATCCTATACCAGGACACTGGTTTGGTTGAATGGCTTCGATCGACTACGTCTTTCATATATGTGCTCTCTCTTAAATCGAGGCTGCTTTATCGAAAATTTTATGTGAATACTATTTCCATTAATGTATCAATCCTTCTTAATAGTTCTACCACGTGTATATTACACAGAGTACAACGATATGTATTTATTTCTTTATACGCACAAGCGGATTATTGAACCAAGATATAGTGTTGGTACTATGAGACATATACTAGTGTAGAAGAAACCAAAGAGAGGTAAACCCCCAAGTGAGGCATTAGATAAAGTGAACCCCATTTGTATAGACAGATTTTGATAGCAAAATTGTCGCATACGATATGGAAACTTTGGGGATTCATAGTTAATACTTTTAGTCATTCACAGACATATGAATACATGTCTGGCTTGGCAATATCGGTCTACATCTGGACTGCCAACAGCATCACTGTTTGAAGAGATCACCATCACCTTCAATACATGTACCTCGATGAGTAATACATCCATATGGTAGAGTAGAGAAAATTGTATCTGGGAATGGGATATCCCGAGGTTGTCAAGGTTCAACTGAGGATGTTGGATTGAATAAAGTGAAATTTAATTATAACAAGTGATCTCAAATGACATGAATACCCCACTCAGATACAGTATACTGACTCCGAGCCGACCAGTCCTTGTTTTATCCCTTAATGCCGAGCGCCAGACAGGGTAACAACAAGTACCATCTTTTAACGTCTTTTGGTATGACGCGGCGGGGGATCGTACCCCGGACCTTCAGCTCTCCGGGCGGACGCTCTACCCCAAGACGAAGGAGGCGGCTGTTATACTTAGGAGGTAGACTATGTGTTCAGTTCCAAATTCAATTTTGCACAGTTAAATCTACAGGTAAACTAGCCCTTCAATGTAAAAACAGTATGTTTATCTCCATCATACCATGAGTAAATAAAACGCGTACTTTTTGGTGTAGCAAATATATCCAGTCCAGTGTTTTGAATGGGTTGTCAATCTCAATGACGGAATCACCTACATTAGCTTGTAAACAAAATACATATATCTTGAAGCAGTTTGTTAACACCTTAATATTTCACTCGAGCATATGACATGCATTGAAAGCATACAAGGACGGCAACTTCGGAAGCTAACTTGAGGTGGGCATGCCTAAAGAAAACTTAGCAAGCTTTGCAAGGCTCTACACCGCTTGTCACCATTATGAAGTCATATCCTTCATTGTGACGCAAAACATATGACGTCACAGTCGCACATAGAAAAGCGCCAAATTCTAAGCTCTCTGTTGTCTCCAAAACTTAAATAATTACATTATCTTTGTACATTTCTATCGTCTTTTCTGCACTAGATGTATTGGAACACACACTCTGTATATTGTAGCAGCCGCAAGTTTGTATTTTGTAACCTGTAATTGTAGATGTTATTATTTAATTATGCCTACCGACAATGACCAAGAATATTAGCTTCCGTGGTGATGCGACCGTCAAACCAGCTGTTTCAATCAGAGGGGGTTTCTTGTGATTTAATAGCCTCTGATTGACCCATCAGAATCGAGTAATTTACAAATTCATGGTAGAATTACCAGTATAATGATTATCATTATAAAATCGGAATGCTATTTGTACACCATGACAAGATATTCTGATATACTTACGTTGTGAAACCGAAAACTTTCTTTCAAATAACCAGCAGCCAAACGTAATTATAAAAATTAAATATTTCCACAATACACCTTTAACAATTCTAGTCCCCATACACCATTTGTTTCTGAGATGAATACACAACATTATTGTAAACATTTGACCTCCTGAGCTTTACACTGTTTTTGAAGTGATGTCGTTGGAACCTATCCCAATTTCACATCTAACCTCTCTTATCACATTCATGACCCACTACATAGCACAATCTGCCATGGTTTTCAATGTGGGCTTGTGATAGCTGATCAAAGGGAGGTAACTCTATCGACCTTGTTACCGGATTTTCGAACATGGATAAGGAAATGAGAAAAATCCATGTACACTTAGAGTAAAGTAGTAAGAATGGGACGCAAGTTTGTATACAGGCACAGTTACACATTGCACAATATGGAGGCTGTATAGCACCTTGTACACAGGATGAAGATGATAACAATGTCCAAATATGTCGGTTGATGTCACGTCCAATCAGCATATTTTCTTCATCTCTTTTGATACATAAGGAACATATGTGCGACAATCATGTGGCTTAGAAAACAGGAAACATATTGACGCAGGCACGCACGGACACGGGACAAACTATACAGTTTTTTTTTCTGTCAGCTTGTATTGCTGATTAGGAATGTCAAATGGATAACAAGTAATTTCTTCAGGTGTATAAGCATCAAATATACAGAAAGGATTGTGTAGATATTGTGCTTGTCAAAACTCTTTTTTGCACACAAAATCTTTCTCCGCACAACGGCTCTTTAGGTGAAACTTTAACGGGGTATAGGCGACGCCCAGCAGTATTTGTGTCGTCATAATATCTGTGACGTAACGGTTTATGACAATAGAGGGTGACGTTAAAACGTAATCATAGTTGACGGATATCAGTATGTTTGTGACGTCATAATACCGTTGATATACTGCTGCTACACTGCTAATACATACTGCTTCGTCAAATGTGACATCGATAAATTACATAGTATTTTATCAAGATCACGGGAACCAATCAGATCTCAAAATCCTGACATGGGAGGTATGATTGAATACCTCCAATTGAACTTGGCAGATATTATTATAGCAACAAAACCCTTTCCAGAATAATTAGAAATATCTGCTAAACGGAGAGTTGATTGTACGATTCTGACTTTATCATAAGTTTGTGTTATTTAATGCAGTGTCAATTTAATTTCGGAGGAAAACTGTAGCGCAGGTCATTCACTGATGATAAGAAAAGGGGTGTTCTGCCCCAGGTGCCCAGGTGCGTGTGACGTCACGCTATAAACAGTTCACCGGCGACAGCTTTTCAGAGGACAGGTTGTTGGCAAATGTCGGGATCATCTGTGTTATAAATAGATCAACGTTGAGCGCGCCAAATCGGGTCACACAGCCAGTCGTCTATCGGCTGTGTAAACATATCATTCTGAATGACTTAACCCGAACAAACACTTATATGTTCAGGCCATGTCCTCTTTATCATGTGTCAGTGTACTCTCTTCAGACACAAAAAGTTATATACGACCTTACCATAAAAACATTACAAATAATCACTTCGGTAGCAAACTATTTTGTATGAACTTAATCTAAAGTTTTTAATAAACATTCAACAGTAATATCAGCCTTGTCAAAGTAACTATATCTGCTTGTGGCTGGTGACCTCATACGTATGGTATGCGGGTTTATGAGCACGCACAAATCCCCGACGCTTCGCCACTGAGGCCTTTGTTTGCATAAGTTGCCGTACCGAGGAGAGAGAGAGAGAGACGCACATACACATACACACACACGGATGCACAGCCACAGTAATACGTATCAGCACACCATGTCGGACTGATTGCGGGGAAACAGTCAGAGAGACACACAGAGAGCACTAAGTAACATAGAATCATAGAAACAGGACATAAATAGTAAAGTATAAATAGGTTTGTGGTGAGCCCAATGTCGTTTTGTTTCATCCGGTATGGGTTTCAGCGGGCTCCTAACTGTCGCTCTCCATGTTCCAGTGTTTAGAGGTAAGTGTTTGTAATTTTCTTTAATAATCAAATCGGAAGATACTTATTTTCATACGAATGAACTATTGGAAAATATGCATTTCATTTGATTAAATATTATGGTTTCAAGAATAGTGTCAACTCCCTAGGGAGTTGAGAATAAAAAAGCTATGCAAGCTTTATGTCGTGCCGTCCACCCTTCCTTGTCCTCATCTGCAACACTTGCGCCACTCTTGATCACAGGCGGCTACAGATTCATGTTCATTCTGACAAGATATATGTAGTGGCGTCCGTCCGTTCTCATTAACAACTGTAATACTTGCGCCACTCTTGATCAGAAGTGCGGCTACAGATTAGATAATGTATAAACAACATGTAGATCAATCATCAAACCTTTTCAGTCATGGAACTAACCGTATTGTCAATGACAATGTATTCGTATGGATGCATTGTATTGGTATCATGCACAATCCGAAAATACACTCCACCCTGGCAGGTATTTCCACTCCAATTATCCGTACTAATTGCAATTGCCAGGTGACTGTAGTTCACGTCCCTATATTTTCAGTAAGTAGTTGGTGCGGTGTGGGGAACATGTTGAGGCACCCAAGGTCTTAATACACAGTGTGTATCATTTAACTGTATCATTTACCTAAGCACAAAAGGGGGCAACAACTTTAATATTAACATATACTGTGACGTCAATGGGATGTATTCTTGTTGCAGTGTAGTCTGCACTGTCATTTATCATTTCAGATCCACGGACCAGGCCAAACTACGTAGGTATCATTCATTGTGTCATGGAAGATCAGCATATGTCTGTGCACATGAGAATTGGACATGTTGCCATTGGAATCAACAACAGTGCTTATCATATTTCTCTAAATATGATCTTGTCTTGGAACAGCATGGTACTCCTGCGCATCTGACAGTCCGCAGGTTGTGATTTTGACATATGTCATCACTCTTGGACATCCTATGATAGTTACTTGATGGATGAAAAGAAACAGTTGGTGTCTGACGAGGACCAGTCTGGTGGCAGATCTCCCGTTCTTCTCCTTCCACTTGGCAAGCATGTATAAGATCTGCTTATAAAGTGAGAAAGGGTGTGCAGCTTTGATTTGCTCCATTATAATGAGAGAAAGTCCAAGTTGTGCTCCGAGGACGTCAAACCCGAAACCGATATGTCTTGCCACAAGATTGAGATCTGCTCTTGAAACAGGAATCTTTAGTGTTTCCTCGTCAATATCGGATGGCAAGTTGCGGTGTGATGAACCTAGGAAAACATGTTTTTATTAATATGTGATTAACATTATATGGAATCTTGCATGATCAAATGATTTGAAAAATGCTACATGAGCAGTAACCTCATTTTGAGTATCTTTCGGAACGGCTACAGTGTAGCTTGCATGAAATGTAATATTACCAACGCAGTGTTTCATCTAACAAGTCGAACCAGAAATATATTATTTATAACGAACCTTGTCTGTCTCTCTGTAATGGAAATGTTAACAGTATTATAAATGTAAATATGGAATATTAGATGTACAAAATGTACGAATAGATTGTTCAGTATAAGTGAGTAGGGTTAAAAGGGTTCATGTTATAGTAGTGAGTGTGTATTGGTTAACGGTATTACATTTATTATAAGACGTGGGGCCCAGTCGTCTGAGGTGCTGTAATTCGCTGTTCAGAGTTGCGTCCATTGGTTCCTATATGTTTCTAGGTTTTGTCAGCGCCATACCCGTGCTCTGGGTAAACGTTTGAGACCTGTATCACTTCGGGATTTCCCCCCACACTAAGTCGACACTCCGTGATATAACTGGATTACTGCCCAAAGTGGTGTTAAAACAATTCACGCACTGAAATTAAGCCTTTATCAATACGTGTCAACTTAGGGAGGTAAGCCTGAAGTTATTGTGGTGTGTGTGTGCCATTCTGAAAATGCGAGTGGTGTATCCACACTGCGGATTCAACTTGATTATTTTCCTAGGTTTTCCAACACTAAGCTGTCGAGCCGTGATACAACTGAAATATTGTTCAAACATTTAAAAAAACCACGCTGCGTCACAGCGCAATTTGGGAATTCCCCCAATGCGGAAGTGTCTGACTATATCTTGACACACACAGAGTTTATTAGATTATATACCTCGTAGTCAACATGTGGCATTGTGTGGTCATGCTGTATCTACTACCTGTATACTGTGAATATAATTGTCACATGACTAACATAAGTATGTGTGTGTGTGTGTGTGTGTGTGTGTCTGTCCTTGCGTGCGTGCGTGCATGCGTGTGTGCGTGCTTGCGTGCGTGCGTGTGTGCGTGCGTGTGTGCGTGTGCAGGCCATTTTGAAAATGCGAGTGTGGTATCCATCTTAATACTGCGGAAGAGTATCAAACACACACACATCACATCCGTCTCTATATAATCGTGTACGCAGCGTTAAACCCCACAGAGTTTATAAGATTGTTTACCTCGTAGTCAACATGTGGCGGTGTTTTGTCACTCCTACCCGTATACTGGGAGTATAATAGGCACATGAATACTGTCTGTCTGTTACATAAGCATAAAAGGGGGCAACCACTTTAATATTAACATATACAGTGACCTCAATGGGATGTATTCTTGTTGCAGTGAAGTCTACACTGTCATTTATCATTTCAGATCTACGGACCAGGCCAAACTACGTAGGTATCATTCATGGTGTCATGGGAGATCAGCAGATGTCTGTGCACATGAGAATTGGACATGTTGCCATTGGAATCAACATCAGTGCTTATCATATCTCTCTAGGGCGGTCGGGTAGCCTAGTGGTTAAAGCGTTCGCTCGTCACGCCGAAGACCCGGGTTCGATTCCTGACTTGGGTACAATGTGTGAAGCCCATTTCTGGTGTCTCCCGCCTTGATATTGCTGGAATATTGCTAAAAGCGGCGTAAAACCAAACACACTCACTCACTCATATCTCTCTCAATATGATCTTGTCTTGGAACAGCATGGTACTCTTTGCGCATCTGAGAGTCCGCAGGTTGTGAATTGGCGATACGTCATCACTCTTGGACATCATGTGAGAGTTACTTGATGGATGAAAAGAAACAGTTGGTGTCTGTGAGCAGATCCCCCAAGGGAATGCTATTTGGACTGTATGGCCTTCCATATCATCTGTTGTGAGATCAGGATTTCAACTTCATTTTTATAACAGACACTTGCACACATGGGACATCTACCACAGACATTGTGTCTGGACGCCCCCATGGTGTGCAGGTTAAAATAGACCCCAAGAGTCGATATTGTACAGACCACCGAAACATAGATGGGATGTAGCTACCTGTGGCGTTTAAACAAAGAAATAAAGTATACTTTTCAATATCAGTTTAACGCATTGGGTACATGTTATTATACCCGGTGTCTGAAAATGATGTTATAACCTTACCTTTATGATTTATCAATAAACATATGTAACATGAAGTGTAGCCCTTAATTCCCATTCGTTTACTGCTACTGTCTGTGTCATATAAATGACAAAAGAAAAAGCCATCACAGTAGATACAACAAAACAAAAGAAATTAAACTTTACTCAAATAGAAAATTGATATATAAGACATGATAGTTTTACAAAAGTTCACAAAAGACTCTTCACTTCCTTCGTTAACGTTGGAGGTTGAAGGAGAGCGTTCGCCATGAACAAATCCCATTGAGAAGGACACACAAATGTTTATGGAATGTTACAACTAAACAATTCATCTCAAAGAATGGGATCCTTTTAAGTTTGGTGTTTACTTGGCCCTGGGTATAATATAGGTGCCCGGAATATTAAACCGGAATCCCCACGGGGCACAACAATATTGTGAAACGAGATACTGGAGTATCTGTCAAAATGTAGCAGTTGTTTATTTCATTGAAATGCTGTTAACTATTTTCATATTGATGAGATATTAGAAGCCTTTGTTTGCGCCTTGATATTTGAAGTGATAGGCCAGTTCCGTATCTTTCAGGTTTCTTCGTTGAATTAACATAAACATACATTCGGATATTTCGAATTGTACACATATATATAGCGCCATCGAAACATTCCTGAAATAATAAAATAATTCGGATAGCTCTCCGTCATTTACACCTGAGATTGAATCATTTTCTGTTATAACTCGCCACCCCAGTGCTGATGGCCATGTAAGACATGTCAATGTATTTGTACGTAAAAGATCCTTTATTTTTTAGTGTTTGGCAGGGTAATTCGTTGACGCATTGCTGCTCGGAACAATTACCTTGTATTGATAGACTTGCCGAAATCGTTTCGACTTAAGTCATGATTGAATTGATATACTGAACAACATTCAAAGATTGATTAGAAGCACATTAGAGATACACTTTTTTCAACGGTAATTAAGAATATACCCTGGACACAAACAATACCGTGTTAAAACCATTTTCCATTTGATGTTGATGAACATGATTTATGTGGTTTGTAGGATAATATTACCAACGCAGTGCTTCGTCTAACAAGTCGAACCAGAAATATATTATTTATAACGAACCTTGTCTGTCTCTCTCTTGGATGTGGTTAACCGGCTCAGTGTCTATTCTCTGTAATGGAAATGTTAACAGTTATCTAACTGTATATATGGAATACTAGATGTACAAAATGTACGTTTTGATTGTTCAGTATAAGTGAGTAGGGTTAAAAGTGTTCATGTTAAAGTAGTGAGTGTGTATTGGTTAACGGTATTACATTTATATCAAGACGTTGGGCACGGGGGCTTCCAGTCGTCTCAGGTGCCGTAATTCGCTGTGCAGAGTTGCGTCCATTGGTTCCTATAGTTCTAGGTTTTGTCAGCGCCGTACCCGTGCTCGTGAGAAACGTTTAAGACTTGCATCATTTCGGGATTTAGTACACGCCGTGATATGACTGGAATACTGTTCAAAGTGGTGTCAACACAATTTACACACTTAAATTAAGCCTTTATCAATACGTGTCAAGTTGGTGAGGGAGGTAAGCCTGAAGTTATTACTAATATACACACGAGCACAACACCCAATTCAAATTTTGCGATAGTGCAACTGACCTAATACAGTTTTGGTTATGTAAATATTACACTGTACCTCAAAACATTAACAGGTAAATGAAGCAATGGTTATTTAAGAATGTCTTGGACCTACCTGATACCGACATCCAGGCCAACATCGAAGAGTATTTCCTATTTAAAATGTATACACTATGACTGCATCTACTCCTGATATTGAAAATGTTGATCACTTATAAAGCTGGAAATCTGGAATGACACAGACTGTGCACTAGCGTACTACTTATAGCGGTTAGAAGTGGATTCCCCTTCGAAGGTGAATATAGCTTTGGACGGGACATAGCGGATTTCAGGTCCCGGATACAAGTCTATGATCTTGGATTTGAGGTGAGGGGAGTAAATTGCGTGTGTAGTGATGGTATAAAAAAGCGTTGGATATTGAATGTAATCATTAAATTGTCTACTACGCGATTTCATGTTTGCGTACATTAGTACGGTTCCTGTCACATGTGCAATCAATTCAGTTACTTGTTTAGTTGCTTATCTTAATGATCGGCTGTAGAGTAAGCTTTACTCACGCCAATACCTGTCTTTGAGTACTTAATATGAGTCTGAAGGTCACAGGCCAAGATTGCTACTTTATAAGACAACATTTTAAATACTATCACACATATCATCCTGTCCTGAAATGTTGAAATTTAAGACCTGCATAATTAATCAACAACAACAAAAATCATTTCAGTTACGCAGCTGTAAGCTGTAATATCATTGACATGTTTATTTTTCAACTACAATTTCACAATTGTCCACGCCATCATAAAGCATAATAAACTCCTTTTATAATATATTGGATATAACTAGATTGTCACATTTAAGGCTATGATATATTATTTCTTCACATAATACATTTGTTGGTGATATTTATCTTCCTATGCTTCATTTTTTGCAATATTTGCATCACCTGTCGTCAAAGGATTTTGTTAACCTCAAACCCGAAACCGATATGTCTTGCCACAAGATTGAGATCTGATCTTGAAACAGGAATCTTTAGTGTTTCCTCGTCAATATCGTATGGCAAGTTGCGGTGTGATGAACCTAGGAAAACATGTTTTTATTATTATTTGATTAACATTAAATGGAATCTTGCATGATCAAATGATTTGAAAAATGCTACATGAGCAGTAACCTCATTTTGAGTATCTTTCGGAACGGCTACAGTGTAGCTTGCATGAAATGTAATATTACCAACGCAGTGTTTCATCTAACAAGTCGAACCAGAAATATATTATTTATAACGAACCTTGTCTGTCTCTCTGTAATGGAAATGTTAACAGTATTATAAATGTAAATATGGAATATTAGATGTACAAAATGTACGAATAGATTGTTCAGTATAAGTGAGTAGGGTTAAAAGGGTTCATGTTATAGTAGTGAGTGTGTATTGGTTAACGGTATTACATGTATATTAAGACGTTGGGCCCAGTCGTCTGAGGTGCTGTAATTCGCTGTTCAGAGTTGCGTCCATTGGTTCCTATATGTTTCTAGGTTTTGTCAGCGCCATACCCGTGCTCTGGGTAAACGTTTGAGACCTGTATCACTTCGGGATTTCCTCCCACACTAAGTCGACACTCCGTGATATAACTGGATTACTGCCCAAAGTGGTGTTAAAACAATTCACGCACTGAAATTAAGCCTTTATCAATACGTGTCAACTTAGGGAGGTAAGCCTGAAGTTATTGTGGTGTGTGTGTGCCATTCTGAAAATGCGAGTGGTGTATCCACACTGCGGATTCAACTTGATTATATTCCTAGGTTTTCCAACACTAAGCTGTCGAGCCGTGATACAACTGAAATATTGTTCAAACATTTAAAAAAACCACGCTGCGTCACAGCGCAATTTGGGAATTCCCCCAATGCGGAAGTGTCTGACTATATCTTGACACACACAGAGTTTATTAGATTATATACCTCGTAGTCAACATGTGGCATTGTGTGGTCATGCTGTATCTACTACCTGTATACTGTGAATATAATTGTCACATGACTAACATAAGTATGTGTGTGTGTGTGTGTGTGTGTGTCCTTGCGTGCATGCGTGTGTGCGTGTGTGCGTGCGTGTGCGTGCGTGCGTGTGTGCGTGCGTGTGCAGGCCATTTTGAAAATGCGAGTGTGGTATCCATCTTAATACTGCGGAAGAGTATCAAACACACACACATCACATCCGTCTCTATATAATCGTGTACGCAGCGTTAAACCCCACAGAGTTTATAAGATTGTTTACCTCGTAGTCAACATGTGGCGGTGTTTTGTCACTCCTACCCGTATACTGGGAGTATAATAGACACATGAATACTGTCTGTCTGTTACATAAGCACAAAAGGGGGCAACCACTTTAATATTAACATATACAGTGACCTCAATGGGATGTATTCTTGTTGCAGTGAAGTCTACACTGTCATTTATCATAACAGATCTACGGACCAGGCCAAACTACGTAGGTATCATTCATGGTGTCATGGGAGATCAGCAGATGTCTGTGCACATGAGAATTGGACATGTTGCCATTGGAATCAACATCAGTGCTTATCATATCTCTCTAGGGCGGTCGGGTAGCCTAGTGGTTAAAGCGTTCGCTCGTCACGCCGAAGACCCGGGTTCGATTCCTGACTTGGGTACAATGTGTGAAGCCCATTTCTGGTGTCTCCCGCCTTGATATTGCTGGAATATTGCTAAAAGCGGCGTAAAACCAAACACACTCACTCATATCTCTCTCAATATGATCTTGTCTTGGAACAGCATGGTACTCTTTGCGCATCTGACAGTCCGCAGGTTGTGAATTGGCGATACGTCATCACTCTTGGACATCATGTGAGAGTTACTTGATGGATGAAAAGAAACAGTTGGTGTCTGTGAGCTATTTGGGAATGCTATTTGGACTGTATGGCCTTCCATATCATCTGTTGTGAGATCAGGATTTCAACTTCATTTTTATAACAGACACTTGCACACATGGGACATCTACCACAGACATTGTGTCTGGACGCCCCCATGGTGTGCAGGTTAAAATAGACCCCAAGAGTCGATATTGTACGGACCACCGAAACAGAGATGGGATGTAGCTACCTGTGGCGTTTAAACAAAGAAATAAAGTATACTTTTCAATATCAGTTTAACGCATTGGGTACATGTTATTATACCCGGTGTCTGAAAATGATGTTATAACCTTACATTTATGATTTATCAATAACCATATGTAACATGAAGTGTAGCCCTTAATTCCCATTCGTTTACTGCTACTGTCTGTGTCATATAAATGACAAAAGAAAAAGCCATCACAGTAGATACAACAAAACAAAAGAAATTAAACTTTACTCAAATAGAAAATTGATTTATAAGACATGATAGTTTTACAAAAGTTCACAAAAGACTCTTCACTTCCTTCGTTAACGTTGGAGGTTGAAGGAGAGCGTTCGCCATGAACAAATCCCATTGAGAAGGACACACAAATTTTTATGGAATGTTACAACTAAACAATTCATCTCAAAGAATGGGATCCTTTTAAGTTTGGTGTTTACTTGGCCCTGGGTATAATATAGGTGCCCGGAATATTAAACCGGAATCCCCACGGGGCACAACAATATTGTGAAACGAGATACTGGAGTATCTGTCAAAATGTAGCAGTTGTTTATTTCATTGGAATGCTGTTAACTATTTTCATATTGATGAGATATAAGAAGCCTATGTTTGCGCCTTGATATTTGAAGTGATAGGCCAGTTCCGTATCTTTCAGGTTTATTCGTTGAATTAAAAAAAACATACATTCGGATATTTCGAATTGTACACATATATATGGCGCCATCCAAACATTCCTAAAATAATAAAATAATTCGGATAGCTCTCCGTCATTTACACCTGAGATTGAATCATTTTCTGTTATAACTCGTTACCCCAGTGCTGATGGCCATGTAAGACATGTCCATGTATTTGTACGTAAAAGATCCTTTATTTTTTAGTGTTTGGCAGGGTAAGTCGTTGACGCATTGCCGCTCGGAACAATTACTTTGTATTGATAGACTTGCCGAAATCGTTTCGACTTAAGTCATGATTGAATTGATATACTAAACAACATTCAAAGATTAATTAGAAGCACATTAGAGATACACTTTTTTCAACGGTAATTAAGAATATACCCTGGACACAAACAATACCGTGTTAAAACCATTTTCCATTTGATGTTGATGAACATGATTTATGTGGTTTGTGAACAGAAATGAAATGTATCATTTGTACTTAACAGACCCCAGACGATAGGGTAGAGGCAATATGTGATACAAACAATATTCGGGCAAGATATAGCGGATTTCGGATTTTCCGATTTCCTACTTAGTAGGTATAGGAGTCGCGTGGGTGGGTGTTCAGGAAACTATTCTTGCCTTACATCAAAAGCTTACGTTTAATTCAAACTCGCTCTGCGTTGGCGAATAGTCATGACATGGATCGACTTCACTTTGGACAGACACATCGATTATTACTCAACGTCTCACCACTGCAAGTATGGCTCCATCAACACTGTGCTAAAGACATATAACTCCCACTTATTGAAGCAATGATGTGTGGTATGATTAAGTATAATGACTTATGCTGCATAGACACAAGCACAGTAGGTATCTATGACATACATAGAAAATATGGATTGTATGGGTTGTCAAATTCTGGATTGTGGATCCCGTCTGCATCACGTAAACATATCCCCTCAGGGACCAGCTTATCCGTGTCAAAACAATTAGACACAATGCTATTATTAATTTATACCTAATTTAAACTGTTCTACATATTGTGTTTCTTTTAACATGACATGAACACATATTTACTCGTAAACAAACTTTATTTGTTGGGGAAAATACAAATACATACAATATGTGTAAAGATCAGCAAGTCATACACAAATATTTACACGAAAACAATCTTTATTTATGAGACATTAAAATTCTTTGTGGGAAGAAATCATGAGTTCTATGTACAAAACACGAAACCCACCTCCTCCACTTAACTTGTAAAGGCATGGCAAGAGTTAGTGCACACCTCTGCTTTGTTCCGCCAATGAAACAGGCAAATGTTCTATGTTGCCGCTTGTTTTCCCAAGAAACCACAGGACAAGGGGTCAGTTATGCCACAAGGTAATCGGTAGATGGGGTAAAGAAGGCCCTCGGGCAACATTCCTAGATTTAGTTAACTGGCACAGATGATGATGCCTGAAGGATGTTGAGAATTTCCTCCCATTCAGTTGTACATCTGCCATTGCATCTCCACAACGCTCTGACGAGGACTAGTCTGGTGGCAGATCTCCCGTTCTTCTCCTTCCACTTGGCAAGCATGTATAAGATCTGCTTATAAAGTGAGAAAGGGTGTGCAGCTTTGATTTGCTCTATTATAATGACAGAATGTCCAAGTTCTGCTCCGAGGACCTCAAACCCAAAACCGATATGTCTTGCCACAAGATTGAGATCTGATCTTGAAACAGGAATCTTTAGTGTTTCCTCGTCAACATCGTATGGCAAGTTGCGGTGTGATGAACCTAGGAATACATGTTTTTATTAATATGGGATTAACATTAAATGGAATCTTGCATGATCAAATGATTTGAAAAATGCTACATGAGCAGTAACCTCATTTTGAGTATCTTTCGGAACGGCTACAGTGTAGCTTGCATGAAATGTGATATTACCAACGCAGTGCTTCATCTAACAAGTCGAACCAGAAATATATTATTTATAACGAACCTTGTCTGTGTCTCTCTTGAATGTGGTTAACCTGGTCAGTGTCTATTCTCTGTAATGGAAATGTTAACAGTATTCTAACTGTAAATATGGAATACTAGATGTACAAAATGTACGTATAGATTGTTCAGTATAAGTGAGTAGGGTTAAAAGGGTTCATGTTATAGTAGTGAGTTTGTATTGGTTAACGGTATTACATTTATATCAAGACGTGGGGCCCAGTCGTCTGAGGTGCCGCAATTCGCTGTGCAGAGTTGCGTCCATTGGTGCCTATATGTTTCTAGGTTTTGTCAGCGCCATACCCGTGCTCTGGGTAAACGTTTGAGACCTGCATCACTTCGGGATTTCCTCCCACACTAAGTCGACACTCCGTGATATAACTGGATTACTGTCCAAAGTGGTGTCAAAACAATTCACGCACTTAAATTGAGCCTTTATCAATACGTGTCAACTTGGTGAGGGAGGTAAGCCTGAAGTTATTACTAATATGCACACGAGCACAACACCCAATTCAAATTTTGCTATAGTGGAATAGACCTAATAAAGCTTTGATTATGTAAATATTACGCTGTACCTCAAATCAGTAACAGGTTAAGGAAGCAATGGTTATTTAAGAATGTCTTAGACCTACCTGATACCGACATCCAGGCCAACATCGAAGAGTATTTCCTATTTTAAATGTATACACTGTTACTGTATCTACTCCTGATATGGAAACTGTTGATCACTTATAAAGCTGGAAATCTGGAATGACACAGACTGTGCACTAGCGTACTACTTATAGCGGTTAGAAGGGGATTCCCCTTCGAAGGTGAATATCGCTTTGGACGGGAAATAGCGGATTTCGGATCCCGGATACAAGTGTATGATCTTTGATTTGAGGTGAGGGGAGTGAATTGCATGTGTAGTGATGGTATAAAAAAGCGTTGGATATTGAATGTAATTGTGTTTCATTAAATTGTCTACTACGCGATTTCATGTTTGCATGAATCATTAGTACGGTTCCTGTCACACGTGCAATCAATTCAGTTACTTGTTTAGTTGCTTATCTTAATGATCGGCTGTAGATTAAGCTTTTCTCGAGCCAATACCTGTCTTTGGTACTTAATATGAGTAAGTACTATCACACATATCATCCTGTCCTGAAATGTTGAAATTTAAGACCTGCATAATTAATCAACAACAACAAAAATCATTTCAGTTACGCAGCTGTAAGCTGTTATAAATTTGACATGTATATTTTTCAACTGCAATTTCATCATTGTCCACGCCATCATAAAGCATAATAAACTACATTTTATAATATATTGGATATAACTAGATTGTCACATTTAAGGCTATGATATATTATTTCTTCATATAATACATTTGTTGGTGATATCTATCTTCCTATGCTTCTTTTTTTGCAATATTTGCAAACATCACCTGTCGTCGAAGGATTTTGTTAACATCTTTAAAAAAAGTAAACATATAAATCTATTTTGTTTTGGTTAGAAAATATCCTATTGTATAAAAATCAAAACGAGTTGCACTTTATTTTGCCTTTTTACCACAGTGCCTGTGACTAATTTCCTCCATTTGAACTGCTCATACAAACAAAATACTCACATGCAAAGACATACTTCAATAGTCAATAATTATCAATAACTTACACATAACCATGAAAATAAGGAAGTATTCATAAGCGAACTGTAAATTGTATTCCGGGTTTGTTCCGGGTTTGTTCCGGATATCATAGGCATTAAATCCATGAAAATAATTAAACGTTTTACATAAACATGTCTATCTGTATTACAGGGGTTCATGAATCTGAAGCTATAGTCCGTTGCCTGACGTCAAATGTTTCCTTGTTTATTCAAACCGTTCTGCTTTGGGATATGATGACATGGATGTGTATAATGTATACTGTGAACAGGGCGTTACAGCAGAGCGGTATTCATTGATTGTACCCGTATTACAGGCAGCCAATCGTCATGTCGTATATCAAGTGCCACGTCACTACAGTCCTAGTTTCTCTTTCCTTATGCGTTGTACAAAAGGATGCGCGGACATAGTCATACAGCAGACATTGAGTAGACAGAGCTATGGATAGGGAGGACAGAGCGGTGGCAGCTCCGTACTTCACGAGGAAGAACAAGGCACTGAAGCTCACTGAAGTGTTGGAGATACTGGAGAACCCTGATGACACACGGGCTATAGTAACACCCCCTGCTAAACCCCATGGAGGAGACGGGTACTTGTACAGGGTGGAGGCAGACTCGGCGGAAGGTAGGTTAAAGAGTGCATGTCTTGAAGTTTAAACATAAATAAAAATGCATAATCTGATGAGTATTAATAAAGGGAGCATTAATAATGAAATAGGTATTAATGAAACACTAAATGTTATTATTTGTATTATTTATTGTAATGTGACATGTTGTGGGTTGTGGTGTGATGGGGTCGTATGGATGGGTATTGGGAGCAAGTAGCAGGTGTCAAATAGTCAAAGGAGCCACAGACCAGTGAAGATCCGGAGAAGAATTTATAGGTCTTCAGCAACCCCTGTTTGCCGTAAAAGGCGACAACACTTGTAGTAAGAGGCGACTAACGGGATCGGGTGGTCAGGCTCACTAACTTGGTTGATGCATGTCGTCGATCCCAATTGCGTGTATCGATGCTCATGATATCAATCACCGGATTGTCTGGTCAAGACTCGATTATTTACAGACCGCCGTCATACAGCTGGTCTATTACTTGGTGCGGCGTTAAACAAAAAACAAGCAACCAAAAAACAAAAAAACCCGGAGCGGCAATTGGAAGGAGAGTAGTCATTGTTTCTAAAATAGTCGTGGGTTCGAATCTCAGATTTGTCCTTTTTGTGATTCTAGGCTTGTAAACGTCGATGACCTATGAAGACCTACGCCATTTTACGCCACCACTCCACTTTACCAAATGTTACTTTACTCATGCTTTAGCCTTCACAATGTAGAGATGACCTACTAGACTCACTGATCCCAATGAAAAATACAAATATAGTTGACTAAACGTTCACATACTAGAATGCTGTGATCGCGATCGTGATATCAGTTAAATTTACACACACGTAAGGTTTAAATATAACCCGCTATTGACACAGTCAACACGTACATAGGGAATGACAGCTCATCGATCGCGCTTCGTGGCCATGAGCCGGATCTTGCAAGGGAATATACGTACTCGTGTTACCTGTAATGAAAAAAACGTTCCCGACTGCAACTCGTAAATAGCACCCCGATCTGAGGCCATGCAACGCACTACCAAGCTCTTTGTATTGATTCAGGTTGCAGATCAATGCACGTAGCTACGCAGTGATAATGAAAACATTGTACGCTGAATAGCATTGGCAGTTTCTCTTTCGCGACGCTACTTTTGATGCAGAAAAACAAAACAAGTCAAGAATTGCACTAAAAGAACATACGAGGAAGTTGATTGTCAATGTGTTGATTTTTTGGGCCGAAAGCTATGTAAATATTCACTAAGAAAGTTTGATTGCATGTGCGGTACTGATCAGGTAGCAGTTGTACTGTAAATCCCTTGTACATAATATTGTGGCAACATTATTTAACATTTTGTGATATTTGTTACATTGTCTCATATTTACAAGTTTCAATTTATTCATCAATTAGAACGTGTTCTTGTCATCTTTGGTCTGAAGAAAGCCACCTTGAATTTAAATGTAAACTCACAATTTTTGTCGACTTAGAACCGTTTAAATTTGGATTGAGACTGTTTGCCGTGAACAACGTTACATCCAGATTCGTCATTAGTAGACACTGTCTATATCCTTCCCATTGTGTCCTTAATAATATTTCGTTATTGATAATTCTGTTGATGGTGGACATGGATGAAGGCTTGATTCTGTGTTTATATTAAATTATGTTCATTGCAGCAGATACCAACTATAAACCAGGAAACATTGAATCAACTAACGCGAATTTTAGGGGGAAAACATGATCGAATCTGTATGTATATTATATGAATTATTTTTATTGCAGCAGATCCCAAATATATAACCCAAATATATATCCCAAATAAATAACCGAAACTAACACCTAACCGACCGAAATGACGTCTTTTAATCATTAAGTTAAGTTATTATTGCTCTACAGATTCCTGGGAAAATGACAACTGCTACTTCAAGCACAATGGTTCTCGTGAACAGCCTAAACCTGCACCCAAGGTTCTCAAGCAGGACTTCGTGGCTTATAAAAGTGATGGCACCACCACCGAGGCTTTTAAACGACTTGCTCGAGGGAGACGTGAAATATATATTAGTACACTACATTGGGAAATGCACAGTAGCATTATCCGATCCAAAATATGAGAAGCGTTTGGATACATCCCTCCACCATGAATCCCAGATAGTGAACAGTTACGCGAGAATAGCTGGTTCTGGAGATGAAGATGGTGGAGATTCGGAGACCAGGGATATGGAATGTGATCATGATCGTGCAAATACTAACTCTCCTACTTTCCTGGCCTCCTTAGATGAAGTTAGCTCAAGGAAAAGGACACATGACCCTGATATGGTAAATCGTGTGAAAACTCCTAAACGTTCAGAAAACGAACGAGTAATTGAAAACAATTTGATAGACATCATAACCACCGAAAGTGTTAGTCATCAACATGATGAAAGACCGACCAACTTCAGGTCACTCACCGAATATTTGCTGAACAAACGTACTCATATCTTTATCGCAAGACGTGTGTTGAACCAGACAAAATACTGGGAGAAAAGCACCAGATTTCCTACCTTTGACAGTCCATGTTTATCATTAATCGCTGACATCGACTGTAAATGGAGAAATGACCTCACAGAAGTCAGTGGCAGGTTGAAGTGGTCACGACTTAACCCGGATGTTCTCGGCGAAGACCAGTGCAAGGAGACGTATGACAGACTGGTATCTGCTGTCATAGTAGGTGCATATCACATGAAGACGGACATCACAGAGTTTGTTGACACCCTCTATATGTATCCACCGCATGTGATGGGTGACAAAGCCGTGACAGATGACGACGATGGGACGGATCCTCAGATGTGCAAGGTGGGGCCCCACAACATACAGAGGAATCATCTCCTCGATCAAACAGCATGGCTTGGCGATGAGGTAATTTTTACGATTTCGTAGCTTATATTTTGCTCTTTATGTATTATATAATTTTAATCCTTTCTAAAAGTTTAACATTACTTGGACAAATCAAAGGTGTAAAAATCGACCAGGACCATCTTCCTTCTCGGTCGTGGTCGGTCAAATGTCAAATAATGATATCAGGAATAACATTATTAAAGATGAAAATTGTACAATATTGATAGATGATAAAAACATTTGTTCCAATAGTTAAAATTGCTCATAGACCAAGTAACATTAACTCGCTTAATCGTTATTTGAGCAGTTCAGACAGGATATATGTTGCCATAATGTTTTTCTAAATTGCTGGTTGTAACACGTGACGAAGGGGTTTTGTATACAGTAAACTACGGTTATAACGAACTCAAAGGGACTGCTAATTTTAGTTCGTTATAACTGTAGTTCGTTATAAGCATTATACAGCATAACTACAGCAAATAGTCGGGACCAAAAAAAGTTCGTTATATCCGTCAGTTCGTTATAAGCGTGTTCGTTATAACCGTAGTTTAACCTCCATTGCAGGTGATGAATGCATACATGCATGTCCTGAAGACCATGTGGAATAGGATCCACAGCCGTCACTGCGCTGTACTTGATTCCTTCCTTGTCAACCATTGGGAGAAAGACGAGTATGACGTGCACCCCTTCAAGGTATGGACGAGCATAGTCATGTACATTGTATAAAGGGATGAGTAAAGTACTGGTATAAGGTTTTCGTCCAAAGATGGAAATTAAAGAGACATTTGAAGATCTTCGATTCGGTTATGGATCCTTGTTTAGCATCTACTTTAGGCTCAAAGAGATATGAGGTCAGTTTTGTAGACAGTTCATCGAAGGTCTAGAGCAGCAGTTTTCCTTTTTCAAGAATATCCTCACTGGACATATGTCAACATGCTATGTACAGTAAACTACGGTTGTAACGAGGTTTAATGACCGCTTTGAAAAGTGTTCCAATTATTTCACAGTGTGTCAGATTAATGAGGGAGGAAAGCAAGAAGTGATGCAGGTCTCAGACATTTACCACTTTGGTTATTGAGTTTGAAATGTTCAATATTATAGCCATTTCAACATAAATACCATGCGCGTTTATCCAAATCAGAGGAAAGTAATCGTATGGATATGCTAATATCAGTAAACTTGGTCAAATGGAAAAGAACTTATTGTTAATTATAATATAGTAGTCTGTAGATAGACATACGCCTATGTGTTTAAAGAGCATCAAATGAATCTTGCTTGATCAGGGTAAAACATTCAAGACAATATTATTTTCCTTTTCACCAAAACCTTTACTGTAAATTAAAGCGACATAACCCTTTGAACATTCTAGCTTGTCCCCATCTCAGTGGAGCTCCTTTTTTAAATATAAATGCATGTGCTTCTTTCCTGTTTTGGAGACTAGGCATTAGTCTAAAAAACATTAAAATGTTTTGCATCAGTGACAAACCCGATGCAATTCCATGTTTTGACTTGTACAATAATTATGTCCCGGTGTTTCTCGGGCGACCGGTTGACTTGTCTTTGCATGTGTTTGTGACGGGTGCCACCGGTGGACAGAATACGGTCACCTTTTTGCGAACTGGTATTTTCACTATTTGCTAGTGATTTATTAGCACATGCTCGTGATATAGTCGGTATCATTCAAGGTGTTTGTTTTAATTATGGCAATGATTTTGCGGATTTATTGTATATTAGGAGGAACTTGGAACTTACACGTGGATCCTGATGCCAGTGAACATGCCACTGAATCAACACTGGGTGCTTCTGGTCGCCAATGCCCAGGATGGAACAGTCGGCGTGGTCAACTCTAAGCCTGTCCTTGATGTAGGGGACAAACTTATACAACATTGGAGGTAATTTGAGGGCGTGGCCAGCTATATGTAGATATAAACCTTTATCATCCAAAACTGATATCACTTGGGTGAGATCAAGTGATATATATATACTGTAGAAATTGCTGCAACATTAGTGCATCACACTGTTTTGCATCCATAGTGACGTCATTGTTACCGTGACGTCACATCACTAATTACTGCTACTGAAGCTGTTAGCAATACTTTTTACACTTAAGACACTGCTTATAACTGCTCCAAACTGAAACTGCTGGCAGAATGATGTTGGGTGATAAATTTAATCTCACCCTTGTGTCTTTTGATGTCAAATATATCAACACTCGTTGATATGTTTTACTCTAAAAGACACTCGGGTGAGATTCTCTATGAACAACACTGTAGGTGGGTTGGCCGAACAGGTGATGTGGTCAACTCCCAGCCTACAATTGATGAAGACTACTGCGCTGACCAGAGCTGAGGTACACACTGATGAAAGTCTGCTACCGATTTTGTAACAAAAGCTGCAATCTGGCTCAGCTACAAACATGTATAGTTAATCAGTCCTAAATGTATAGCGCTAGGTTGTAGGTGGGTTTGAGGCAGCGGAAACAAATAGATTTCGTTAACTAAATCCTATATCTATTTCAGAAAATATACTCGCAGTTTGAGGAGAGGTGATGGGTCAGTGGTCACATGGACAAAGACAGAATATCCAGTACTGAGTCAAAGAGATGGACATAGCTGTGGCGTGTTTGTGAATATGGTACGTAAACTAGATGAGAACAAGATATATAATTCTCTTTCATAATTGCATAATATCAATAATAAGAGCAATACACAACCAAATATGATGAATCGTTACTATTCAATATACAGTCTGAATTTCTCCACATTTACTCTTTTTTCACTAAATTTTCTGAAATTCCACCCAGCATTGGAACTATATTACAATTGTCAATCGCATGAGCATGCTTGGGTACTTGCCATTCAAATGTGTCATTATCAAAACTGAATATTTCTAGTAGTATCTTAATCAGTATTAATATACTGATCAGTTTCTACGATATGTGTTTACTTAAATTTCCATAGTTCTAACAAGTTTTGGGATACAGTACGTTTGTATTAAAAACAAAAGCAAAATGACAATGTGGGCTTTTATTTTTAAATATAATATATTTCCATGTGTACAATGTATTCTGGCACTCTAAATCGAGATTGGACTTTTTTGCGTTCATATTCAACGGGGTCATGCTGTTGGAAAAAGGCTCTGAGTGAGTGAGTGAGCGAGGTTGGTTTCACGCCACCTTTAGCAATGTTCCAGCAATAGCGCGGCAGGGGACCCCAGAAATGGGCTTCAAACATTGTACCCGGGAATTGAACCCGGATCTTCGGCGTGATGAGTGAAAGCTTTGACCACTGGGCTACCCCACCCCACTGACCTGATATGAGACCGTATACCGTCAGTAACAGCCATATTGGATTTTCATACACCCACTTCACATATTTCACAAGAATATTCTGGTACAGAAATCCGTTATTTGACACGGTTTTGTGTATTAATAAAATTAATTGTGATGTGCAGAGACATCAATTCTTAGAACTACTTTCGTGACTTTATTACTAAAATTATAGAGGAAAAAGGCTCACAACAGAGGTCACTGATTTACGAATACACACTGATTTACAAATACCAACGTCATTGAACATAATAAAAGATGACGTCACGAACAAAAAACGCGACGCCAATGACGTCACATAGCAATAGACCAGATAGAAGTCCATTGTTAGGGATAAGCGGACTGCTATCAAGTTACAGTTGACAGCAGACTCCTGTTAACACAGGTCAGTTTTATTATAATTCTATCTTGTTTATCATTATTTATTCCATTGTTAACGTTTGTGATTACATTAGAGGGTTGTATCGGAAACACGCCTTGCCCAATATATTTCTCCTTACCTAATATGACACCGTATACTGCCACTATAGACACCTTAGGGGTCAAACACTGAAGAACAGTGCTTTATTTTTTTGTCAATTATTCGTCACCAGTGGCTCTATATTGTTACAGGCAGCAGAAGCTGTACTGTCGGAGGTGCCTCCCAGTGTCATGAGAAGCTGCCACACTGTCTGGTACAGGAAGTACATCTGGCGCAGGTTGCGAGAATATGCTGGTGAACATATTCCGCCTGATACTGACACACATAGTGAGTATAAATATTGTTTTCCAAATATACCTCAAAACCTAAATACATACAAAAGACAAAACCCATTCCATATTCATGGTACACAATCAGAGTCGACCATATCATGGGCATGTGTTTATGAATCACTACCAAATAGTATGTTCACGACAAGGTGAACATATCCTGCCAATAGCAATATATATCCCACAACAAAACTAGAATGTCCAAACCCACGTACCACTGTGCGTACTTCTTATGTCAGCAAACTTTGTTATTATTCGTTTCCCGTTAAATCTAGCATTGTCGTACCACGTTTATGTACTGTAAGACGCAAGTTAGGGACAATTCCTAAAGCGGTTCAGTTAAAATGTTTGTTTAACGCCCCACTCAATACGCCCCCAGCAATATTCCAGCTATATGACGGCGGACTGTAAATAATCGAGTCTGGACCAGACAATCCAGTGATTGATATCATGATCATCGATTCACGCAATCGGGATATGCTGACATGCTTAACCAAGTCAGAGAGCCTGACCACCCGATCCCGTTACAAGCATAGTCGCCTTTTACAGGCAAACATGGGAGCTAATATTTGTTACATGTGTTGTGCTGAACTGAATATCAAGCATGTTGATGGTTAGGTTTTTAAGTAGTTCAATACTACTGAATAATTATATATTAGACAAATTGCATTAAAATGCTTAGAGACATTAACGTGAGTTATTAGATTGACACCCGCTGCTGGCTTGTTTCCAGCTATTCGAAAAACTAAAAAACCAGTAGCGAATCCACTGCTCCTGAATTAGCTATATTACGCTGAGTCATTCGCCGGTCGGTCATCACCACAACGTGGGTTCTCGGGATCAGTTCTGGTGTTGCTGACTTCACAGGCCTTCGAGGACGGGGGTCGTCTTCAAGGCACTCCCTGTTACACTCAAACTCTGCTGCCTAACTCGTTATGTTGGCAAAGAAGGGACATACTTCCCTAGTGCTGTATTCATATCTTCATGGATGGCTTTTGGCGTTGTTATATAAATCCTTTTTTTCTGCAATTCCACTTGACTGCACATTCCTAAAATTTGTCCATTTTCCAAAGGTCACAGACCTCTGCTTGTTTTGATTACTTTTGCGCAATTCCTTCTATCAGAGTCTCAGATATCAGTCAACCATCGTTGCTGACACATTGCTGAGAGAATATTGTCATTCACTCACTCACTTATTATTCACATGCTATTAATGATGAAGTAACGACTGGTATTATTTCCAATGTTGAAGTGAAATATTAAAGCAGGTACATCGTACATGTTACAGGTTTTTGTGAAATGTTTGTAATATTTCTTGTTATTCAAGTACGAGTGAAGCCTGGCAAACTGGAAAGTGTCCGGACATCTATATTCGCAATGGGCAAAAAGTTAATATTAATATTGCTATCACAGGACATTTAACAAATCCCGATTTGACAAAATAGAGGGGTTGTATGTCGATTATGATAAAGGAAGACAACTATTAAAATATGTTCCTAAATTCCGTGTTTTCACTTGTACCATATGTTACCATGTTTCGCAGATTACCAATTGAATTGCCTTTGCATGTGTTTGTGATGTGTATCACCAGCAGGACAGGCTATGTTCGCCTTTTCGTGGACACCTGATATTTGATAGGGATTAAAAAACACATGCTCATGAACGGTCATAGAGGATCATCCAATATATGTGAATTTTATATGTTGGCAAATGGTGTTTATTGTTGATACATAGATTTACAAAGAAAACAGCATGTACAAAAGCCAAAATCTCTTTAATGTCGATTCAAGGATTCAAGTACTAAACATTGTAAGCGTTAAAAGATATAATGATTAAAAGTGTGTTTATTTCAAATATATTGCTAAATGATGAATTAACCTGTTTGGTTCTGTATTTGAAATATCGTTGTCCTTCTTGCAGTGCTTGAGTCTCAATGTGAAAAGCTGACAAATAATCCAGCGTCAACGAATGCCAGAGCGTTTGCGTATACAATAGTCAATATGTCGACCAGCATAGATGATACGAGATACAGTTTGCATAAAGCAGCCGGCCTCGGTGATATTAGACGCATGCACTTGTTGATAGACCAGGGGGAGGATGTAGCAGGTACCGATGACCGAGGATGGACGCCTTTGCACTGTGCCTGTGAAAACGGTCACGTTGAAGCTGTCTCTGATCTGAGATCCAGGAGGACGGGCGACGTACAAAATAGAGCTCAACTTACATTGTACAATCCTGTCTTGGGTACGGAGTATATGTATCTAGCAGGAACATATCCACTCCACATTGCTTGTTTAAATGGACATGAGAATGTAGCGCACATTTTGATCAATAGCGAGGCAAATGTTGACGACAAAAGTGAAAATGGAACAACAGCTCTTTTTCTTGCTTCTGCTAACGGACATGAAGCTGTAGCCTCACTTCTGATCAAGAGTGGTGCAAGTGTTACAGCTGAGAGAAAGGACGGACGGACGGCACTACATCGAGCTTGTGATAATGGGCATGACTCTGTAGCCGCACTTCTGATCAAGAATGGTGCAAGTGTAACAGCTGAGGACAAGGACGGATGGACGGCACTACATCTAGCTTGTTTGTATGGACATGAATCTGTAGCCGCACTTCTGATCAAGGATGGTGCAAGCATTACAGCTGAGGACAAGGACGGATGGACGGCACTACATCTAGCTTGTTTGTATGGACATGAATCTGTAGCCGCACTTCTGATCAAGAATGGTGCAAGCATTACAACTGTTAATAAGAACAGACGGACGGCATTACATCGAGCTTGTCGGAATGGACATGAATCTGTAGCCGCACTTCTGATCAAGAATGGTGCAAGTGTTACAGCAGAACAGAAGGACGGAAGGACGGCATTACATCTAGCTTGTGACAATGGGCATGAATCTGTAGCCGCACTTCTGATCAAGAATGGTGCAAGCATTACAGCTGTTAATAAGAACAGACGGACGGCATTACATCTAGCTTGTAAGAATGGACATGAATCTGTAGCCGCACTTCTGATCAAGAATGGTGCAAGTGTTACAGCTGAGGAAAAGGACGGATGGACGGCACTATATGTAGCTTGTCACAATGGACATGAATCTGTAGCCGCACTTCTGATCAAGAATGGTGCAAGTGTTACAGCTGAACACAAAGACGGATGGACGGCATTACATCTTGTTTGCCAGAATGGACATGAATCTGTAGCCGCACTTCTGGTCAAGGATGGTGCAAGCGTTACAGCTGAAGACAAAGACGGAAGGACGGCATTACATCTAGCTTCTCAGTACGGACATGAATCTGTAGCCGCACTTCTGATCAAGAATGGTGCAAGTGTTACAGCTGAGGACAAGGACGGATGGACGGCACTACATCTAGCTTGTGACAACGGACATGAATCTGTAGCCGCACTTCTTGTCAAGGGTGGTGCAAGTGTTACAGCAGTAACGACACATGGAGTGACGGTACTACATCAAGCTTGTCAGAATGGACATGAATCTGTAGCCGCACTTCTGATCAAGAATGGTGCAAGTGTTACAGCTGAGGACAAGGACGGATGGACGGCACTACATCTAGCTTGTCAGAATGGGCATGAATCTGTAGCTGCACTTCTGGTCAAGAGAGGTGGAAGTATTACAGCTGAGGACAAGGACGGATGGAATAAAGAGTAAATAATAGCCAACTTTAGTACTACTATTACAGTCTGAAGTACGTGTAACACATGTGGCGTCTCCTTGGGCAAGTGACTTTGTTCGAATTGTGCCTCTTTCCACCCAGCAGTGAGCGGGTACCCGGTAGGATGAGATGGCAATGTGGTTGTTAACCTTCTAGCGGCTTACAGGTACTTTTGATTGTCTACTCTCCATTGAGCTGAGAATGATTTTTGAGTGAAGACTTTTCAATGTCTAAGCTTAGAGTATGCTTGTGCATGGAGAACAGCGCCATACAAATAACGTGGATTTTATGTCCGCTTTCGGGTTTGATTTTTATTTGTTGCAAGAAGGTGATAGGAGTTGCCTACCATGTCAGTTTTCGCAACTGTCCTTGTTTCATGCACAGAGGTTCATATAAAACATGAAACGTTCCCTTAAATACTTGTCTGATTTGTATTACTGTTCAATGCTTTGAATAGTAAAAAGAAATATTCAGAGAATGTTTTTGGTGCCCTTCAGCTAAATTACAAAATGTTATTGAGTTACTTGTGTCTAATACCTGAACATGACCTTCTTTCAGTTATGTTATCAATGTCAAATATTGAGTTATAGATTCAGTGCCCAGGGGACGCAACTCTGAACAGCAAATCGCAGCGCATCCGTGCCCCCCGAGTTATAGATTCATGATTGAAATCATTCTTATAGCGCCCAATAATTGCTTTTATCCTATGAGTCATAACTGGTTTTGTAAAACTCAAACTAAGTGCATACTTTTAGAAAATAAATACCATGTTGAACATTTCTTCTTCTTTTTTGGATATTTTAAATAAAACTTTAAATGTTTATACGATTCTGTTAAATCATTTAATCTTCTGGGGAGAAGAGGTGGCTCTGGGAGTTCGATTCCCCACATTGGTACATTGTGTGAAACTCAAGGCTGGAATACTAAAAATAAGATTGTGTTCTTTAATCTGATTGGTTGAAAAACATGATTTATATCAATTTGTCTGACTGATAACCGAACTTACTTAAATTTAAAATGAATAAGTTACCAAGACCAGAACACGCCAGTAGAGACAATATCCGACCCGTGAAGATCTGGTAGAATTAGGTCTTCAGCAACCAATGCCTGCCATAAATGGCGGCTTTGCTGTCGTAAGACGCGACTAACGGAACGGGTGGTCAGGCTCGCTGAGTTTGTTGATGCATGTCATCGTTTTGTTTGTTATTAAACGCCGCACACAGCAATATTCCAGCTATTTCGCGGCGTGACAGATTAATGTGGGAGGAAAGTCGAAGTGATGCAGGGCTTAGACGTTTACTACTTCGGTGAAACCCATCTAAGCATCGATCCATGCAATCGTGATCGATGATATGCGACAACAACGTCAGCTACCCGATCCCGTTAGTCGATTGTGACAATAGCTAGATATTTTTCACCAGTCTATATATAGCATTAAGTGACTCCTGGTGTGCCATTATTCGTTGATTATTAAATGCATCATGTTGAGGCAAAACTACGTACACGATGTAGGGACAGTTACAGCTTTGTCTTAATAAAACGAACGGTCGATCAAAACGTGATGGTTATAAGTCTTATTAATCAAAACCTTATTGCAATAATTTTTTAATTAGAAGTTTACACGATATACGGCTTTTCCATTGGACGAGAGGTCGGTCACATGACCGCGAAATTGACGTTCATTAGTGTATGAACGACACAGTTTGACGTTCATACCTTTTTCACGAGACCGTGTCCTTGAAATGACGTAAACACTGACGAACTACTTCCACATTCCTGGGGAAACCCCTGGGAATTCCCTAGCTCGAAAACATGCATAACCGTTCTTTCTGATCAATTAGAACCTTTATTTTTGGTCTCAGCGTTTCACTATACATTGAGAAATGTCAGAGAGCGTGACTGCATGATTGTTCACAAATATACTCGCTACGGCCCATCCTAATGAACAAACGAAGAAATGCATATCTAAACTATCGTAGTATCGACTCGATCCGTGATTAGGCTGACATTGTGTCTGTTTGGCGCATCTTTATTCACCTTTCAATGATCGGCCAGTTGATCAATGATGACTAACACATGTAACCGCCACAGGTTCATTAACAACTTAGGAAATCTCTCCCGTCACGTTTATCGCGTCAGCCATTTTGACGTCTGCTACTTAATGTAAATTTATTACGACGCACTGTCATTGTGACTGACTTACTGAGGTAGTTCTTTACAGACCTTTCTCATCTAATGAGGATATGATTTGAACACATGTGCTGCGTAAGATGTTTCTGAAGAGTAAGTTGTGCATCCATACGCCCATGTCACCTCTCTTTTTGAGGAACTATTTTACTCCGCGATATAGCTGGTTGTTGTATGGCTGTCAGTGTAAACATGAAGTCACACGTACTAAATAAAATTGTGTTTAGATCTTGGCCTCCATCCTTTGAGGTAAGAAATTGTGATATTTCTTTTAATAATACAGTTCATACAGTTCATACAGTTTGGCCCTCACTCTATGAAGGTTCATACTCCAATGAACTCACACAAAGTGAAGGTCATTTCTTAATTGAATGCATTGAAATTCATTTCCAAAATATAAACCACATAGTGACCAAGAATTACATCCATCGGGCACTCACATTAAAAAAGGGAAGCCAAATACTTGGGAATAAGTTTTAAAGACCATCTTAATTTCTAGCCATATGTTAAATATCTTAGCAAATGGCTGAAGTAACTTGATTTATCAGGTCGGGGAAAACCCCCAACTGGTGACAATAAACCCAACTGGTGACAATGAACCCAACTGGTGACCATGAACCCAACTGGTGACCATGAACCCAACTGGTGACAATGAACCATGAACCCAACTGGTGACCATGAACCCAACTGAGAATAAACTGGTCCTGTGTGGCTACAAAAACATGCGTTTTTTGTCCGTGCGTTGTCTGTACTACTTGGCGCATGATGGTGGGTATAAAATACATTATGAAAACTTCTTTCATTCATCGATTCTTATAACATTACCCCGTTTGTTGCGCAGGTTATTGTGAACCCGAGTACCTTTTCGCCATTTGGACGGTTCATTCGCGTTACGCCGACTTTCAGAAAAGATTATTCGCGTTACGCGGTTTTTCTTTGATGTGTGCGTGTTATGTTAACACACGAGGTTGTTACAAGCAAGCAATGAATGGTGTTTTTGGATGGTGTTCACGACACATTCTAACAGTAGAAACAACAGATTTATGATGCATTTTGTGTCGTTTATTCCACACATTATATAGTATCAAAAGCAGCGACATGACACATTTCAATTTGGTACAACGAACAGAACATGATTTACATGAATTATAACATTTTTTTAACTTGATTAGAATGGCTGATGGAACATCGGCAGAGTGGATGATGTCGATTTCTTGCCTCTCCAGCCTCATCTTCAAATTGGCGATGTTGCGGTCGACTTCTGAGTATTTCTTCTTCTTGGGAGGTCTCTTCTGTACTGCTTCGTACTGCGCTCTGAATGTCCGTTGACTTCTGCTCTTTGGAAAGGAAGGTAATCATCTCGAAAATGTTTTGATGTGCCTTTCACGTGATCTTCGGTCGACTGTGCCATCCCTCCAGGTAGTTGTTTGTGCGTGGCCGATCATTGTTGAAGTGGTTCCAATGATTGATGTGGAGATCGCTCTCGATCCACTTGCTGGTCATGTAGTCTGCAAGTCTTTGACATCTTTGATCGTCTGGAACGCGCTCCATTAGCTCAAGGAAGTAGTCTTCAACCTTAAGATAAAAAAGTAAACCTGTCAGTTTTACACATTAACATGCATATTGAATATATTACACATTAACATGTATATTACGTATATCAAGTTAATAGAGTCTAATCTAACGGTCTGGTTACTACTTACATTGCCAACAGGAATGAGTGGCATTATTGCACACTGCTTGACGAACTTTGTAATCTCTGGTCTGTCAGTATAGTCTTTCTGCATGTTGCACTGTTGGGTCTTCCGCCATACACACTGGGCAAAGTGGAAGAAGCATCCCTTTCATGTGGCACGAGGTAACCGCGATGTGGCAGCATTCCTGGCAGCGACTTCGAAGTCCATCTGATAAAAAAAATTGAAATTTATTATGATTTTTAAAGTTAAAATCACACGCGCTCATCCCATCGTTCTTTTAATCCTCAGTTAGCAACCAAACTGCAACTATTCGCGTTTTGTCGACCTTAATTTTGACCCCAAATGTCTAAAGGTCGGCGTAACGCGAAGACACCATTTGGACACATTCTGTGCTTTAAATCAGTCAAAAACAATACATTGAAAGTCAAAAATTACCTGAAATGTACTTTGTCAACCACTCTCTCCGTCCACCATGCTTCCTACTCTGACCCGCCACCTGCAGTCCAGGCAGTCAGGTAACGCTCAAATCTGGCCTTCGGGTCAGTGATGAATGGTCACATTTTGAAATAGTTCGCGCTGCATTGCTTAAAGTGGCAATATGTGTAGGCAATTCATAGTCTTTGTGCTATATCATAATGTTTTTACGGACACTTAACTGTTGAATATACATGTGTATGTATTACCAATAAATTCCGTTGTCATTTATGAAAAGAAGTGTAAAATATTGTTATGTTGGTAAGATTTGTTTCAGGATGTTAAAGTTACAAAACCCACAAAGAGGAAGCAATGGCAGAACTCAACCCCCCCCCCCCCCCCCCCCCCCGCCCAAAAAAAAAAGAAGAAGAAGAAAGACAATGTTGGTAATGTCCAGCATACAACCCTTTTTTCGGATCCTGTAAAGATTACAGACCTTAACGAAGGCCCTCCTCCTCCTCCTCCTCCTCCTCCTCCATATTATGGTCAATTTTCGTAAGGAAGTGGATCACATCGGTACTCTGTAAATGAAGGTTCTATATAATGATTTGATTTCATGGGTTTTCAAAGAGCATATATCATAGTACATAACTACAAATATTGAATTTGAAAAAAATATTTTACTGAATATTGCCACATTTTAATACGTCTGTATAACCCTTAAAACAAACCGGAATGCATTTAAGTTTCTCCTGAATGATTTCCACCAATTGTGTTATTGTCATTTTGGTGGGCTTTTCTGACTCTTTGCGATCTTCTGGCGTCATGAAGAGTTTCTTCACTGTGGGTCTTCTACCCTTTTTCTAGAAGATTCTTCTTAATAATTAATTCTCTGAAATAATTTCTGAAATAAATGTAACTATTTTCCTAACAAAACAAATAAATCTGGGTGTGTGTGCGTGCGTGCGTGCGTGCGTGCGTGCGTGCGTGCGTGCGTGCGTCAGAGTCAGAGAGAGAGAATAGCGTCGTGCCACTGCAATACATCTGGATCTAACACGTGATTTTGTCCAGGCCTGTCAGGCGGGGTGTGTAAGGGCTTGCCTCTAAATGCTTGCTTTTTCTAAGCCAAGATATCCACCCTGCTATCTCCGGCGACAGGGAATTGTCAGTAGCTCATCACGAACTGGCATCAGTATGTTGGTTTTCATCTGTTATACAAAATTATTGATTATAGAAGCCTACTTGGAGATCAGAGGATCTGATGCAAGTGAAGCCCATCAGATGGCTACACCGGGGTATCAATGAGTCCCAAAGGTATTTCATATGTTGTGATATACTATAAATTTTACCAACTTGTTATCAGTTTAAAACACATTATGTAGGTTAAATGAACCGCAAATATGCATATATTAATGTTTTCATTTTCTTCCAGCTTAACAAACGCGTTCCAATTTACAATGAAACGATTCATTTAATGAAACCCACACATCTTTCGCAAACTCAGGCTGCACCAATTTCAACAACCTCTCATGTTAGTACCCAAACTTCTCCTGAACCACTTCCAACACTGTATGGTCAACTTCAAACCACCAAACATCTACTTCTATCACTTACGCCGAGTCAAGAACTCCCACGGTTGAAACCACAACTGACATCACAAAAAAGGTCCAGCAAAAGACGTAAACAAAAACAAAGCAGTCATTACCAAACTATTTGCCTATTTGTGACAGTTTATATGGCTGTACTGTGGACAATAATGCCAAGTGGATTGGTTGTGACTCAAAGAAATCCTTTGCAATTATTGGGTGCATTGTGAATGCATCGGGAGTTACATGAGGAAAGTTGGTGATTTACAAAACATCACCTATCTATGCCCAGAGCATAACAGAAAGGAAAGGTGTAAATAAAATGAGGATTATTAATATGATTTTTGTTATTTTTGTCCCATAAAAGTTTTTTTGTGTGCATAATACTTGTTTTTATATTAAAATCATCCATTAGAATCGGATTGGAACTCGTATTCCCTTCACCCGCAGTCAGCGACATTACCAAAGGAGCTGAACTGCACATGTGAATGAAGCAGAATAAAAAGTACATACTTTTACAAGAGATTGCTATGAAATAATTAAAAAATAACACTTATACATCGTTATGTATATATTATATTATAATTTACTTCATTCTTACCAAATGATTGTTAAGTAATTGATGTGTCTTTCTTATATTTTATTTATACCACTTCAAATTACCCATAATCATTCGTCATTGTACCTATAATTAGTACTTGAGACGTGCTTGACCATTTCTTACCTGTTCCAATTTGGAAAGTTGTCTGCAGCTTCTCAGCCATGCATCATCTGTGGGTACACCTGGAAGCATCCACACTTTCACTTTTCTGTTGTGATTGTCCGATACAACGTCACCACTTTTACCTTTGCTGTGATGACCGGAGGGAGAAATTACCTCACAGTGATTAAGATAAGTGACAATTTCTGGTGGGGCTTGAAGTCTCATTTCATCTGTAGAATGAGTTCTTGACAGGAGGTGTTATTCATTGCATAATAAAGCCTTTTAAATGAATCCCGGCTGTGTATCATTGCTTGGCTGTTGTTTCTCCTAACAGCAGAACGATATATGAATAATGGAATGATGAGTTCAAACAATATGGCAGACAGGAATTCGACATTGGGATTTTTATGTTGCTTCAGTCAAGCATGAAATGCAGATAAAGTGCACAAATGATGCCTTTGACAGCAAGAAACAATACAAAATTTCGTCAGTGATCTGACATATTCGTATGTGACATATTATGCGAATGATGTCGGAAGCACAATCATGGTGTAACTAAGATACTTTTATCATTAGATAACTCTCGTCAGTGCACTGATGTTTGTTAAATGTCTGTTATGTATTGCCTATAGTTCGCCCATAGTATAAACCCCTTTGTATGGTGGCCGAGAGGGGACATTGCTTTTTCGCTTTCTCGCTTTCTCGCTCTTTCACTTTATCGCTTTATCGCTCCTTCTCTTTATCGCTTTCTCGCGGGAATGCAATGTCCCCTCTGGACCACTATAGTGGCTGCATGTGCTATCTGCTTCAATTGGGAGGGAATGTTGAACTTTTGTCACTATTTACTTAAAACATTATTTAACTTTACAGACGTAGGTGATTGTAAACGTTTCACAGATTTGTGCATACAATGTAATTGATTGGTTTATGGCCCTATGTAGTTTTATTTGACCATCACGCCGAAAGCGCGTGGCGGATCAAGGCAATACACTCTAAATAAACAAGTTAAAATCTAAACATATACTTTTCAAAAGAAGTTAAGAAGACTATGGTTAATTAGTCAAGGCTGATTGTATTGCAAACTACAATCTTATAATTGTGGGTGTTCTATAACTTGTTTTCGGTAGCATATGATGTTACAGTATGTCATACTGTTGTCCGTAAATATTCATTTTGACATTTGATGTATGATCAATTTGAATTGTGTCTCTTGTCTTATGCACACCTACAAGTATATGTACTTGTATATAGTAATTGATAAACACCGCTGTGAGTGAGTGAGAATGGTTTTACGTCGCTTTTAACAATAATCCAGCAATATCTCGGCGGGGAACGCCAGAAATGGGCTTCACACATTATACCCATGTGGGGAATCGAACTGGGTCTTCGGCGTGACGATCGAACGTTTTAACCACTAGGCTACCCCACTGCCCCCCATCGCTGTGGCGTAATCACTTTTGATATGTGTACTTGTGTAAACTACACATATGGAGAGACATCCTAATTAGTGTGGCAACATAGTTAATGTTGATAACAATATGAAGTGCATTACTATGATTATCTATAACATATGTTAAATTAGCTATCATTGTAATATTATATGTATATAATAAGTATAGTTTTGTCATAATTATGTATGTGTGTGTGTGTGTGTGTGTGTGTGTGTGTGTGTGTGTGTGTGTGTGTGTGTGTGTGTGTGTGTGTGTGTGTGTGTGTGTGTGTTTGTGTGTGTGTCGGACTCATTGTCTGTGTACATATACCTAATATATAACTAATCGATCTGTATTCAGAAGGGAAACATAACTGTGTACATGTATCACGTTTTGCCTGCATGATGTACATGAATCTTTATCAATACAGTTGTTATCCCGAAATCGGACGAACACCCATTTGGCTTCAACTCTAAATTTGATGACCGACAAAATAATTCTTTGGACGTTACAAACAACACAAACAGTGGCTGATAATACTGACAATTATTTGCCAATATATGATTCATATGTAAATCATTATTTATGCCATTTCAATTTAACCTTTAAAGTTTCAATTTTTAAGATTGATGAAATAATGTGTGTGTGTGCGTTTGTGTGTGTGTGTGTGTGTGTGTGTGTGTGTGTGTGTGTGTGTGTGTGTGTGTGTGTGTGTGTGTGTGTGTGTGTGTGTGTGTGTGTTTTATGAACAAAATGATAATGTAAACAGCGACTATTCTGTTGTAGTCTCTGAATCTTGCTTATTTACTATACAACAAGAAAATAAACGCGTTTATATACAAACTAAACTAGATAACATTATGTACATGTATGCATATGTAACATATTTATCTACTACAAGATGTTGAAAACATCTAATTATAAGAGGCAAAATAGCAGTGATAGTTATAGGAATGAATCACTGAATATCAGTAAACACCGTTTTAATGTATGGCATTATGGGAAATATTGCTTTCTCGCTCTATCGCTTTTTTGCTTTCTCGCTCTATCACTTTCTCTCTCTATCGCTTTATTGCTTTCTTGCTATCTGGCTCCATCGCTTTCTCTAATGACTAACCATGAAAGAATGGGGTTTTCGTTTTGAATAGTATGTACTGGAAATCTTGAAATAAACGTAAGAGTTAATTATAAATGCAAAAATTTAGTGTAGACTTAATTAATTAAACTTTGCATTTATGTCTGAGAAATGACTGCCTCACTGCACACTTTGAATAGCGGAAATACCAACTTGAATATAAAACCAAGCAACTATCTCATTCCACATTACGGTTTACTGAGAACAATATGGCATTCAAACACTAGAAATTACATAGTGGACATCCGGTAGTAATACCATTGCTTGGGTGAGGACTTCCAGTTATCCATGTTCCATGGCATAAATAAACATCTTGTTTTGCAATCACAATACATGTGTGATGGTCAAGCCTCCTAGAATTGTTATTTGTTAGGCTTCAGTTGTGGAAAATATGCAGCATATATCATGTGCACCATAGCATATGTAAATACCTTGCTCTAAAAGACATAACAGAATGTCTAAAGTGGGCAAGACGGCCTCCATGGTCTTATGGACAGAGCATCTGCTCGGTGACGTTACTCTCGTTACCCTGCCTGGCGCTCTGCATTTAGGGGATAACACAAGGACTGGCCGGCGAGTCGTCAGTGTACTGTGTGTGAGTGGAGTATTCATTTTAAACCTTCGGCATGGTGTACCAGTGGCTAGCTCTGTAAAAATGGCATGAGTCCGGATTAATATGAGCAGACATACATGCAAATACACACACGTGCATACACGTCGCTGTAAAGGGCAATAATCTTGGACGCCACGTTTACCCCATTTCACTTAAAGAGACTTAATCAAATAAAAAACCTGCTTATTTATGCTTGGCAAACGTATTCGTACTGAATATTGTTTGTGAAGTCATAGCTGAAGATTAGATTGGGAAGGAAATACGTTTTCAGCCCCACTCACACTAGCCATTGACGAAACATGTCTCTTGCCGATCTCAAATCATTCAAGATTTCATTTCAATCGCAGGTTATCGCAACCCATACTGCCACTGCCTTTACAAACAGTATCCTGTCTTGTGTCCTGTAAACAAAGTCAGTTGTGGACAAAGTTGACAACGCAAACCACGTTTATGGTAGCTGGTCAAAGGGAGGCAACTCTGTTTTCAGATATTATGTTAGCATTTGAAAAGATTTGAAGTTATCCTGACGAGACCTGGATACTGTGGGTAAAATGCTAACAGGCGTATTGTCAACAGAGGCATCACCTGTAGCTGTTCGTACTGGGCTAATATGACTTTGTGTCTGAATGTTGCAAATGTACGTAATAATGACGAAAGGTTTAATGAAATGAAGTGCACTGATGTTTCAACGGCTTTAAATGTTGTGTTTTGTGTTGAACTCATTTTCCAGAATTGAAATAGTATTTTCCTGTTTTAATTCATACCATGAACGAAATTTGTTCTTCATCTCATGTACATGAAACTTTGATCTTTTGATCACCACAACCATTGTACCTGTGACCTATTGTTCAGGTTGTGAGAAAGGGAGAGAAAACGTTTACGCTTACTTATTCTATTTCTAGTGATATAAACAGAGGTACGGTTTGAATATTTGAAACGATGCACAATATGAAGGTTGTATAGCACTGGGATCGAACTACGAATTACGAATATGTTCTGATTACTGACTTGAATAATCTGTTTTTTTTTATTTAATATAATTTAGAAAGTTTGTGAATTTCTGAGTAATTTATCATTATCACTGTGAGGTGGAGGTATTTGAATTCGTCAGAGATGTTTGTATGGATAAGAGCGACAAAACCCTTAGCATAATCACAAGAAATCTCTGTTGTAAGCCGACTCCATTTTACGTTTCTGACTTTATTAAAAGCATCACTATGAACTGTCATTATTTCCGGGAGATATTTCCCATGTAGGCTCCAATCCGTAGCATTCTAAACTTAATAAATATACAGCGCCAGAGAATAACCAGTCTTGATTATCTACCGAAACACATTCCACTGGGCATAAAAGGCAAAATAGCGGGGAAAACTATAGGTATCGATTACTGATATTCACTGATGACACCGCGTCTTCCGAAAGTGTACGCAAGTCCTGCCCAACCGGTAGCAGGCGCGAGTGGTACAATCTGACTCCACGTGTTCTTGGGGTAAACTTGCAAATGCAGAAAACACAAAGAAACAGTGATTTGATAAATATATTTATTTCCCAAACATGATGACTGATGATATGCTCCCTGTTTACTGATTGCTGTATAGTAGACCTGAGATTACAATATTTCGGAACAAGGTAAAAAGGTATGGTCGAAATGATAAAAACACAGTTTGTTTTCATATTTATATAATATTTCTTCTACCAAGGTGCAATTACACTGACAAGGAGGACCGTCACTGCAGGATGTTGAGAATGTCCTCCCATTCAATCGTGCATCTCTCTTTACATGTCCATAGTGCTTTGACCAGGTCCAGATAGGTGGCCGAACTGCCATTCCACTGCTTCGATTTCGTGAGCATAATCAAGATCTGCATATACATTGAACATGGGTGTGCAACTCTGCCCTGTTGGATAGCCACAACGCTGAGCCCAAGTTCAATCCCGACATGCTCAAAGCCGATCCCGATATGTCTCGCAACAAGGCCGAGATCTCGTCTAGTCACTGAAGTCTTGAGTTTTCCGGAGTTACAGGAGTCTTCAGTCTCTCATTCACACGACGTGTTGAACCTACACAGAAATCTGTATTACGTGATGTAGCACCAATTCTACCACAAAGGCTCACATAAACAGGTTTCTTTCTGTTTTGTGTGATTGACAAGTGGTATCGAATTAACCTTTAGTTACCTCCAAACCTTCCAAATAAGCAATACAAATTGACAGAAAAAGAAGTTGCACATGTCCTCCCATATACATATATGTCATCATAATAACGATTAAAATATGTTGATAGTTATACTGAACACATGGCATATATTACCAAATTTCTGAAATGAAATCTTCAAATCATGATAAAGAATGTCGCACAAAATTATCAGACTGAGTTTAATATGGGCATTTATAATTAACGCACCTCTGCTTACGATCTGTTGGATGTAATACTCGATCAGCTCGTTGCTTGACTGGTGTATTCTCTAGAACGTAAAACACACACTATCAATTGTGTGTCAAGATGATATGCTGGAGTATTAGTATTTCCTGAAAGGCGTTGAACTCAAATACAGTATTAATCTTCAGGTGGGATCAAACTTCCACACTTCAACACTTGGTAACGTACCACCACTGAATATGGATGATAAACAGAGACAATGTCTGCCAGAACAGTAGTGAGTATATAAAGACTTTGAGCAGTATTTCGTTACCTTATATCCACTATTTAGCATACAGAATGCCACACGTTTAGTGTTAAATGATGTGTATGTATATTACTACCATTAGTGTACGTATCTATGTATAAACATATCTAAAAGGGAGTTATCAAGACGTACCTGATACTGACGTCCTGAGAAGCACGAGACAATATTCCCCGTGCCGCCCCTACATATGACGTACGCCACTCTGTGTGTTCAACTGACTGAATCCAGAACTGTAAGCTATGTGCGGGCACTGCGGGAAGCCCCTACACAAGAAGGGACACAACTTCTCACTCTCTCTCGCGATTGCTTCAACCAAAGATTTAGGAATTTCGGATTTTCGGATTTTTGTTTTTTAGAAAACTGATATAAAGGCGGAGTTTGTCAAAGTGGTGTGTAGTGGTGTAAGAGATTATAATAGACCTATATGGGGTCATACCTCTTATCGTGCATTTTAAGTTTGTTGTCACATACTATGACCAACCATAATGAGGAAATAACATTACAGCAGTGTTGATAACTGACGCGTGGTCACAAAAGTAACATGATGGTCAGTATGCCTCTTACACAGGGTTACGATGGTTACTGAAGTAGGAGTGTTGTCGCCAACACAATCTATTACTGTAGTGTATAGATGAGAGAGAAGTCACAACTTCACTGAGATGCCTTTCTCAACTACGTCCAGCTGTTCAGTCAATAACCAAGCCATCCCTTTCAAGGTGTCATGACTTATATGTTAGTCTTGCAACCAAGACACTAGACATGGGAATATTGTCACAAAAATAGTCTTTTAAAAAGGATAATAGGTTTCAATCTAAATAAGTATTTAGAAATCAAGACAATATCTGTGATAATGCAAGACAAAACTAAATACATGTTGTGTACAAAAGCTATGGTACATTGTGGGTACTGGGTGACCTAGTCAACGTGTAGGATATATGTGGGCGCTGTTTTGGTATTGATATGGAATACCGGTTAACATAAATAGGTAGCATGTTTAAGGAACATATTGCTGTCTACATATATTTTCTATATATTTTAGGCTTTGTAAACTGCAATCAGCGGCCTTAAACTAAAAGAACAAGACTATAGAATGGATCAGAACCTTTTTAATTTTTTTTGTATTATTCAGTCACATACACAGGATACATATGCAGTTGAAAACAGTACAGATTCATGTATAAAGGTACTTGTCAAAAGGATGTGGTACAGAGGAGGCCTAATCCACAGCATGGTACAGATGAAGGCATATTTATGTATACAGTTGAGAAGATGCGGTATTTATGGTACATCAAATTATGCTGCAAGCATCAAGTGAATAAGTTATTTTGCAGTTTGAGTAAACAAAGCCCATTTTCTATTGAAGGCAGAGAAGTAGTTATTTCTACGTGCAATATGAAATTCAACGTCATAAATACTTCTTATTGTGTTCTTAAAAGCAGAAAAGTCAACATTTTCATTCTTAATACACTGGACAAAGATAAATCTTTTAGCAGCTACAATCAAATGGTTAATAAATACATCAGAGGTACCAAAGGGGAGCTCGTTGTCAGTTATATGGATTTTTCTATGCAAGATATGAGTCAAGTAAATACAGAAATCTGACCAAAAATTTATAACAACATGACATTCGATATAAACATGAAAAACATATCCTTTGTGAGTATGACACATTGAACACTCATCGTTATCAATAAGTTTCATTCGTAATAACTCACGTTTAGTAAATATTACTTTATGAATAAATCTTAACTGGAATGGATCAGAACTTGATGTTGGACGTGTCAGCAATACGAAAATGTCCATGATAGGACTATAATTAGGAGATAAACATGCTTTGTTTTCAGTGTAGATCTAGGTTACCTGTAGATTTTACTGCGATAAATTGAATTTGGAACCGAACGCGCAGCGGTTAAATCTACAGGTAACCTAGCACTACATGTACATTGAAAACACAGTATGTTTATCTCCATTCTACCATGACTAAATAAAACGCGAACTCTTTGGTGTTAGCAATTATACTGAGTGAAGCGGTATGGGTTGAGTCCATTGTTTTGAGTGGGTTATCGATCTGAATTATGAATATGATATGATAACTCAAGCAGTTTGTTCACACCCTAATACTTCACTCGAACATATGACAGGCATTGAAAGCATATAAGCACGGCGACTTGGTAAGCTAACATGAGGTTGGCATCCCTATAGAAAACAAAGCAAGCTTTGCAAGGCTTTCGCTCTACATCGCACGTCAGCATTATGACGTCATGTCGCTCATTGTGACACAAAAGATATGACGTCACAGTCGTATATAGAAAAGCGCCAAAATTCCAAGCTCTCTGTTGTCTCCAAAACGTAAATACATTACCTTTGAAGATTTCTATCGTGTTTTCTGCACGAAATGTATTGCCACACATCCTTTGAATATTGTAGTAACCGCATCTGTGCATTTAGTAACCTGTAATTGTAGATATAATTATTTACATATGCCTACCGACAATGACTGAAAATAGTTCTATTCTATGAATTCTATGATGCGGCCGTCAAACCAGTTTCAATCAGAGGGGGTTTATTGTGATTAGTTGCCTCTGATTGGCCAGTCAGAATCGAGTAAATTCCAAATCCATGGTAACGATTGGATCTTCTCCAGATCTGGTCACGTCGTCCACACGGACAGACGGACACACTATCATACCTCTTCCAAACGTCCACTGCAAGGTCCACGTATCATGAATTTAGTTGACAATGATTTCACATACATTCTTATAGTTGACTTTCTTTGTTCCTACGCCTTGTAAAACATCTTTCAAACGCAGGTAATGTTATGATCAACAACATTTCTATTAACAGTTCGTTCGTTACATCAATTTCATTTTCCGGAATTTCAGATTGCGGATCACAGAAGAACCCAATTAGTAATCACTTGCCCATTCTGAAAGGTGGTAGGGTAGTCCAGCGGTTAAAGCGTTCGCTCGTTACGCCTAAGTCCCGGGTTCGAATCAACACATGGGTACAATGTGTGAAGCCCATTTCTGGTGTCCCCGGCCGTGATATTGCTGAAATATTGCTTAAAGCGGCGTTACACATTACACCCTCACTCATTCACTCTTCCCCGTGAACACATGAGACAGAGTGACTATTTGTTTCAAAGGACGGACGGACAATAAGCAGTTGCTCAACTTTAAAGTCTGTCTGGGATGATACATGTAATTGTAATATTGTTGTCTCTAGCTGGAGCTGCACTACAGCGTTTCTATTGCTGTTGATATGTAGAATATATGTGAAACAACTGAATCTGTATGTTAAACTAGGGCTGAAGCCCAGAAGACGCAACATCTTCAGTTAATCATGCATGCTTACAGTATCTTCTATAATTAGTGTAAAACGTAGCATTCATGAAATGTAATCTTCGATTCGCTGATGTTATTATTCAGTCGATCAGGAAAGAAAAATTTCGTTGCACAGACCAAAACTAAGCACCCACCCATCGTCGGCTACATAGAATTATAATTCTACTACATTTGTTACATGTAGGTTATAGTAAACCTCGCATATCATATCACATACGAACTGAAGAAACGACATATATATTTATGAAATCCGGAAGTCCTATTACTGTATATGACATTTGTTACTTTCCCAATACCAGCTTATCATCAGTTGGTGTGTGGCATTGTAAAGGAATGACATTTGGAAACACACGTACATTTGGAAACACACGTACTTGACCTCATAAAATACAATTCTTCAATCACATCATCTTTAAATAAAACCCTTTCTGTAATTGGAATAGATCTCGATTAAACGCACATCATAAGCATGTGTTCAATGTGTTCAACTTCAATGAAAGCAAAAGAAAACGCTGAACACAAATGAAATCATTGTTCCGCTCTGTGCCGGTCACTGGTGGTTAATATGGAAGGATGGGTTATCTTTCGTGCCAATTCTCGGGAAAGAACAAAAGACTCAAACACATTCCTTGGTGTGTGGAACTCAAAAGTTGTAGACTTTTAAACATTTTTGCTAGCCGTGATAAATAAATAGCAATAATCACATCTTTCCCAGTCTTTCATATGTACAAACACCAACAATATTGAGAAAGTCCTTCATTCACATATACATGTGCACACATTCGAACACATTCATGCACATGAAACATATGATGCAACCCCTGACGTCCCTCTCTGATCCCAACACATCCTTACCTTATGCCTATTCCGGATTTTCGGCTATGAATCGCCATGTCATTCAGTTACATAGTTGTCACAACAGAAGGGATATATTTTCATTCATACTCAGTGGTTATGGGCTGCTTATGAAATCTTCTCAATGTCCACACCTCGTGTAGTAAGCTGTCTACTTCAGATGCCGTAAAAGCGTGTTTGAAGATTCAGGTTGTAGAAAAGGGAGGTACGTTTTAACCACAAGTGACTATAGTATTGAGACGAGAGACGCCATATTATTACCAATAAAACTCATATATATGACTTGTGTCTTTTGTATATATGTGTGATGAGGTTTTATTTTACTCGAAAACCCTAAAATCGTGTGGGATAACACACGATATGTTGATGTTGAGCAGTATATCAATCAATATAAATTATGGTGTATCAATTAATTGTCTCCTATCATGGGAAACCGGTAAAGTGGACAGGCACACTGACACGTATGCAGGCTTCCTGCACTTTCCTCACTTTCTCAAGTAATAATGATGATATAAGTGTTAGATTGTCAGATGTGCTCCTGTCGTTTCCGGAGTGAATGAGCGTTTCAATTTCATTCGAAAATATGACCCAATTTTGTTAAGCAACTGGCATACTCTCACTAAAGATACTAATCAATCGAACTAGGTACTATTATTGTTTGTCTGAAATGGGGATTGTCTGTGGGCACTACGCAATAAATCGAAACGAAAAAAGATATTATGCTACCTTCACATTGAATATTTAACATAATCAAATTGATAACGACGGAAGGGACATTCACTGACATTAAATTAACGAACCTCTCAATGTGACCAATGGATTATATTGACGGATTACCTGGTTGTGTGGCTGGCATAGTCTCTGGAAGGGAGATGAAGTATACTGTATCAGACCGTGCAACCACAAACCCGCACATCGACATGCAAACAATGAACTTGTTAGGTTTCTAATAATAAAATTGCATGTGCAATAAGATCGTATTTTAACAACTACCTGATACCCAAATCCGGACCACCATGACATATTATTCCCCACGGTCGGCTCTGTACCACTGATACGTTCAGCGTCGGATTGTAGGATGTGTATGGAATAAACTGTTTGATAATCATAGCTGCATGAACACTGCCATTTGGTCGAGTCATCCCATACTACAAGTAGCAGACTTTTACGTTTGTCTTTAATGAGAAATAGACTTGTTAGCAGTGACATGAAATTACATTAATATGTTGCCTGAAATGACCATTGAATGAAATTAAAACACCCTTGAAACATATATATGTACTTAGTGAACATTGTTTTCTTAGTATTCAAACTTCGGGATTTCCTCACACATTGAGCTGACACGCCACGATATAACTCTAATACTGTTAACAGCAGAGTTAAACCCAACTCACTCACTCACTCTTAGTTTTCAGAACAGAGCACAGAGGGATGAACTGGTGGCCAGTCTTGGCGACGATGTAATAATAATTATCTCACAATAATGTCTGTTGCAGGAAACAAATAACACCACGCGTCCATTGCGTGTCTGTTCATGGGCATTTATTGAAGCATGTATTCATACATATAGATGCCACGAAACTCATGCAGTGATAAGACACGGCAAAACGACAGTAATTTGCACGCAATATCCTTCCCTGGATGTCGCAAATAACAAGACTGAGAGGTAGTGCATGATGTACACCATAAATCCGAAAATCCGGAAGGTACAAATGACAGACAACAACTTCATACATTTCCTGAAGATTTTTCTGCAGAATGTCTCTTTCACACAAATGAAATATAAAAGGACCACAGTGTATTGTATCCTTTCTGGGATGCTGACAACAATAGCACATACTGTAAGGTACATACTGTAAGGTACATGTGGCTTTAACGGGGTTTATGGGATTTTACGAGTTGAATGGGCTTGAAAACGCGTAGAGCTACAGAAGAGGAAAAATAGCGGTGGTGTGGATTGGCATACTGGGGAAATAATACAATCATAATGTTAACCAAACTAAACCGTTTCGTCATGTAAGTGTGCACCAAAACATTTATCTGTGTTTCCTTTTCAATAGTACAAAATATAATATGAACATATACACGTTAGCAGGTCAGTTTTCGTTGAGAGCTCAATGGGATATGAAAACATAGCTTTACTTGAACTAATTGTGAAGGCGGAACATTCTACAGTTTAGTTGACCTCGATGTGTACGGGCAGCAGTTGAAACAGCAGTTGAAAGCGACAGTATTTCAGGCTTATCTATTATTGAGATCATGACTTGTATATTTTTCATTCGAATTCTGTTTGAAGCTATTTGTAGAATGTAAGGGAGGATATTGTTGAATGTATGACACATGTGGGATTTTCGAAACAACTAGTTTTGTCACCACTACAAATCTGTTGCAATGGTGCATATATATTCGTGCGGCCACAACTGTATTAACATATGTTTTCCGCCATCCCTTTGCAATCAGCAATCACTTTATCCTTCGCTAGTTGTCAAAATGTTTTATGGTACAAGTGTAAGGGACATTTCTGAATTTGATGCATCAGTGACAAAAATGCAGTCCGATGCAATTCCCTATTTTGACCATATGATCCGTGTTTGTTCTGGTGAAAACTGGATAGCCATTTCAATGTATGCGATGGATGCCACCAGTGGGATACGATACGGTCACCTGTTCTCGAACTTCTGGTATTATCACTATTTGATTTATACATGAGAACTACTACAGCCAATGACCTGTATGTGCAAAATTCCAAAAACGGAATACTCTTATATATAGAATACAGCTGTTGTAAAACACTAATTGGCTTCCATAATAATTCAGAAAGAAGACTCTACGACCGGCAACAGATCAACAGTACACTTGGAACAACTTTACAAAACAAATCAATCGTGACCGGACATTGTAGAGGCAAATCATTATGTGAGAGTAAATTATGTCTCCGGATTTTCGGATAACGGATGACGTTTAGGGCACATCTATTCATCCCTCACTAGTTCATTCTCAAATATCACAAGAGACAGAAAGACAAGTTGTTACAAAAGACATCACAGCAATTTATTTTTAACATTTATTCTTAAGACATACAAATAGAATCACAATGTATTACAAAGGGAAAGGTTAACACTGAAGAGTGTTCAGTGTGCAACTTAAGGAAACAGGACATTATTCAGATAAGTGAGGATACACAATTATGTACAGAAGCGTCAGTGAACCAAGTATCGCGACTCGATATTTAAAAGCGGGAGTTTCCTCTGAATGTGATACGCACATGCAGGTACATGCCTTCGCAGTTCTTCCGCTTCCATTTGGTAAGCATGTGTACAACTTGCATATATAGTGAGTATGGGTATGGAAACGTAACTCGTTCGATAACCACAAGAGTAAGTCCAAGTTCGATGCCGACAATCTCGAACCCGATCCCGATGTGACTTGCAACAAGACTGAGATCTCTGTCAGATACAGGGGTATCCAACATCTCTTCATTCACAGCATATGCTTGGTTCCAGTGTGTTGGCCCTATAACAGTCATCCCACAATAAGCATACTCTTTACATGTGCGTGTGTTTTGTGTAATATATTGGCTTTTAAATTACCCATTAATATTCTTAATTATCTTAACGTATCTTAATATCAAATTCTCTCAAAAATCCAATAACAAAACATATTGTTATTATACCACAATATATAATGAAAACATTCTGGGGTACACATAAAAACTGGGAATTATGCTAATTTCGGACCTGATGAATCATACCAAAACACACAATCCGTCTATTAAAGGCAATGAAACAATAAATAGGATTAGACGTACCTCTCTGTGCCAGCTGGGGGTTATCATGGCAGGTTATGGGGTTGTCTGTCTTGGATATTTTCTGGAATCAAAACACAATGAGACATATTCGTGAATACTCGCTGCATCAAAATATTTCCCTCAGTTTAAAAACACGATTGACAGCCGTAAGTAGGGCAATCTTACATATATACATACATAAAAAAACAGTCGCGAATGGACGTGCACACGCGCGCGCGTGTGTGTGCGTGCGTGTATGTGCGTTTGTGTGTATGTGTGTGTGTTTGAATGTTCAAAAGACAAACAACAACTTCAAACATTTCATGAAGATGTTTCTGCAAAATTCTTTTTAAAAAAAGCACCACATTGTATTATATCCAGGAAATACTTAATGGGACAAATGTTAAGAGTTGAATGGGCTTGAAAACATGAAGAGCTACTGAAGAGAAGAGGAAAAATAGTGGTGGTGTGGGTTGACATACTGGAGAAATGAGACAGTCATGTTGTTAACCAAAGTCTCGTCATGTAAGTGTGCACCAATACACTTAAATGTGTTTCCTTTTCAATAGTACATAATATAATATGAACATATACACGTTAGCAGGTCATTTTGCGTTGAGAGCTCAATGGGATATAATAGCATAGCGAAGAACTTCACTTGAACTGATTGCGAAGGCGGAACATTCTTCTGTTTAATTGACCTCGATGTGTACGTACAGCAGTTGAGTCATCTCACATTTATTCCCGAAACATCAAGTTTTGATAAAAGCGACATGCCTAATGATAAAGGAATATCTTCTAATATATCCTCCTGTTCAATTTAATGTACTGGTTACAAAGGAATATCTGCGAAATAATAAAGGAATATGTGTTAATATATCCTCCTGTTCAATTAATGTACTGGTCACAAAGAGGAATATCGAAAAATGGTTACAGTATAAAACAATGTCACATTATCCCAAATAGACTCAACATAATATGTTTTAGATATGGTACTAATGTAACAGTTGGATGAAGTGCGCATTGGTTATTGCAGAGCGTGTGTCGGATCTTAAATAACTGACAATTGAATAACTATTCTGAAATGCATTAATATTTTTGAATGGAGTTGTGACGTGAATAAATCCAGTTGGAACAGAGAATTTCTGATTGACTGTGTCGGATTTTCGGACTAGCAACGTCACAATCGCCGCCGACAAGTAAACGTTCTTGTCGTCTCTTGTACTGGGACTCTGGCTTTCTTGAATGACTTGGTGATCGACTACGTCTGTCCTGTACTCTGAAGCGGAGATTGTTTTGTCGAAAATACAACGTAAATAGTATTCCATTTCAACAGTTTTCACAGTTATATTGCAGGTATTTAACATGAAGTAAAATGTTAAACTCCCGCTTTGGAAATTGTTATTGCACCCCAGGGGTAAAAAGCACTTAACATCTACGTTATTGTTCCAGGATATAATGGTGGTAACATGTGACATACATTAGTGTAGAAACAGTACAAACTATACAAACATCTCGTTCTAGTGATGTTTCAAAGTGAATGTCACGTGGACCAATATGCCTTCAGCTTCGACTTATGTCATCTACATTTCCCTGTTGCTTATGTACTTAAACGCATGTGCATATCATTCAACTTTCCTGGAAAGACACATTTTGCTTTAAACTAAGCTTAAATTCAATCAAGGTTCGGCATCACAGGCCTGATCAAGTCATTCCAGAAATATTATGGCGGAATTTTTTTACTAAATATGACATGCTACCTGTCAAAGTCATTTGCAATTCTATCCCATACCTCCTTAATCACTTACTTAAATGGATCGGGTGGTCATGCTTGGTGACTTGGTTGACAGCGTGGAGTAGTAACCCGACGACGTGAATCATTGCTCATGAAAGTGATCCCTGGATTCTTTGGTCGAGACTCGATACTTTACAGGCCACCGTGATATGTCAGGAGTATTGCTGGTAGCGGCATTTAGCAACAAAAAATTGCTTACATCTTTTATTAAATTGATGAGAGTGGAGGGTACTTCTGGGAGAGCATTACATGCTAATCATTCTGTTGATTACCTGGTGTCATCACTGATTTTCAGTGATCCATTTATATACTTCTCATTGCTATTTTGATCTTTTCCATGCATAAAGAAAGTGACTGTATTTCAGGCTTCTCCATAATTGAGACCATTACTTGAAATTTTGTCATTCGAATTCTTTATCAAGCTATTTGTAGAATCTAAAAGGGTATATTATTGAATACATAAAATCGGATTTTCGAAACAACTAGATTTTTCCCCATTACAAATCTGTTGCAATGGTGCATAGATATGAGTGCAGTCACAACTGTATTTACACATGTTTCGTCATTACGCCAATCTTTTCCGCTATCCCTTTGCAGTCAGCATGCAAAAGCGTTCACATATTATCCTTCGATAGTTGTCTAAACGTTTTATGGTAAAAGTGTAGAAGACTGGATAGGATAACCATTTCCTTGTCTGTGACGGGTGCCACCAGTGGGACAGGATACCTTTTAGCGATCTTCTGGTATCATCTCTATGTGATTTCATACCTGAGAACCACTACAGCCCATCACCATTATTTGCAAACTTCCAACCAGGAAATATTCTTACAAATGGAATACAGCTACTACAGAAAGTAAAACACCAATGATCGTCCGTAATCAATCAGCAAGATTCTACGACCGGCAAACCCTTGTGAAATTGTTCAAAATAGGAGGACAACGGATAAACAGTTCACTTGGAACAACATAACACATTTAATTCGACTGTTCAATCGTGACCGGAGATTGTAGAGTCAAATCATATTGTGAGACACAATTATGTCTCCGGATTTTCGGATTACGGATGACGTTTAGGGCGCATGTAATCATCCCTCGCTTGTTCTTCCTCAAATATCACAAGAGACAGAAAGACAAGTTTTTGCAAAAGGTATCACAACAATTTATTAAAAGCATTTATTCTCAACACATACAAATAGAATCACAATGTATTACAAACGGAAAATATATTAATGTTCAAATGAAGAGTGTTCAGTGTGCAACTTGAGGAAACAGAAATCATTCAGATCAGTCAGGATCCCAAATTATCTACATAAGCCTCAGTGAACCTAGCATCTCGACTCGATATTTCAAAGCGGGAACCCAATCAATCAATGATAACTGTACATGAGAAGAGTGTTCAGGGCAGCGCTCGTACGAGAGAACATAAATGTAGACACGATTTCTCTTTATGTGGTCGGGGAAACTCAGTGAAGCATTACTTATATACCCACTCGTGTATTCACAGCGTAAAGCAAGACAGGGTCAGGTGAAAACAGCTTTCCGACTTGATTACACAGACACAGTGGACGGTCCCTGAAGGATGTTGAGAATGTCCTCCCACTCAATGGTACACCTGTCATTGCAACTCCACAGTGCTCTGACAAGGACCAGGCTGGTTGCAGTTCTCCCGTTCTTCTCCTTCCACTTTGTAAGCATGTGTACAACTTGCATATATAGTGAACATGGATGTGCAAAAGTCACTTGTTCGATAACCACGAGAGTAAGTCCAAGTTCGATGCCAACAGACTCGAACCCGATCCCGATGTGACTTGCAACAAGGCTGAGATCTCGTCCCGACACAGGAGTATCAAACATCTCTTCATTTACAGCATATGCATGGTTCAGGTGTCTTGGCCCTACAACATTAAACTCACAATATGCATACTTTTTACATGTGCGTGTGTTTTGTGTAATATATTGGCTTTCAAATTACCCATTAATATTCTTAATTATCTTAACGTATCTTAATATCAAATCCTCTCAAAAATCCAAGGACAAAACATATTGTTATTATACCACAATATATAATGAAAACATTCTGGGGTACACATAAAAACTGGGAATTATGCTAAGCTTTGACCTGATGAATCATACCAAAACACACAATCCGTCTTTTGAATTCAATGAAACAATAAACATGATTGAATGTACCTCTCTGGACCAGCTGTGGGTTATACTGGCAGGTTATGGGGTTGTCTGTCTTGGATATTTTCTGGAATCAAAATACAATGAGACATATTCGTGAATACTCGCTGCATCAAAATATTTCCCTCAGTTTAAAAACATGATTGACAGCCGTAAGTAGGGCAATCTTACATATATACATACATAAAAAAACAGGCGCGAATGGACGTGCACACGCGTGGACGCACATAAACATTGACACGCTGACATACCAAGACGGAAAACACGAGAAATGAGTCTTCACATACCTGATATTTAAATCCTGACCAGCATAAAATAATATTGCCCATGCTGCCTGTATCTAACACTCCAGAGAGAATGTGAAACACACAACCGGACCCCCTCAGTATCTGAGAAAATATGAAACTGTCGACTACACAACTGCCTTTATATATAGAAAGATGGGGATTCCCCTACTTGTTGACTGAGTTGTCGGGAAACTGTCCAGCTCCAAATGTTACTTACAATTGATCTCGGGCTGCGGATTTTCGGATTGTATCTGCCATTAAAAAATGTGGTGTGGGGGTCAGATGTTGGTGTTCGTGCAGCTTTGATGATCAAATAGTATGTTCATACAGATATAGTAGTGTGTGTGTGTGTCTCTGTGTGTTTGTCTGTCTCTCTGTTTGTGTGTGTGTGTGTGTGTGTGTGTGTGTGTGTGTGTGTGTGTGTGTGTGTGTGTGTGTGTGTTTGAATGTTCAAAAGACAAACAACAACTTCAAACATTTCATGAAGATGTTTCTGCAAAATTCTTTTTTTAAAAAAGCACCACATTGTATTATATCCAGGTAATACTTAATGGGACAAATCTTACGAGTTGAATGGGCTTGAAAACACGAAGAGCTACTGAAGAGAAGAGGAAAAATAGTGGTGGTGTGGATTGGCATACATGAGAAATGAGACAGTCATGTTGTTAACCAAAGTCTCGTCATGTTAGTGTGCACCAATACACTTAAATGTGTTTCCTTTTCAATAGTACATAATATAATATGAACATATACACATTAGCAGGTCATTTTGCGTTGAGAGCTCAATGGGATATAATAGCATAGCGAAGAACTTCACTTGAACTGATTGCGAAGGCGGAACATTCTTCTGTTTAATTGACCTCGATGTGTACGTACAGCAGTTGAATCATCTCACATTTATTCCCGAAACATCAAGTTTTGATAAAAGCGACATGCCTAATGATAAAGGAATATCTTCTAATATATCCTCCTGTTCAATTTAATGTACTGGTTACAAAGGAATATCTGCGAAATAATAAAGGAATATGTGTTAATATATCCTCCTGTTCAATTTAATGTACTGGTTACAAAGAGGAATATCGAAAAATGGTTACAGTATAAAACAATGTCACATTATCCCAAATAGACTCAACATAATATGTTTTAGATATGGTACTAATATAACAGTTGCTGAAGTGCGCATTGGTTATTGCAGAGCGTGTGTCGGATCTTAAATAACTGACAATTGAATAACCATTTTGAAATGCATTAATATTTCTTAATGGAGTTGTGACATGTGAATAAATCCAGTTGGAACAGAGAACCTCTGATTGACTGCGTCGGATTTTCGGACTAGCAATGTCACAATCGCCGCCGACAAGTAAACGTTATTATCGTCTCTTGTACCGGGACTCTGGCTTTCTTGAATGACTTGGCGATCGACTTCGTCTGTCATTACTCTGAAGCGGAGATTTTTTTTATCGAAAATACAACGTGAATAGTATTCTATTTCAACAGGTTTCACAGTTATATAGCAAGCATTTTACATGAAGTAAAATGTTAAACTCCCGCTTTGGACATTGTTATTGAACCCCAGGGGTAAAAAGCACTCAACATCTACGTTATTGTTCCAGGATCTAATGGTGGTAACATGTGACATACATTAGTGTAGAAACAGTACAAACTATACAAACATCTCGTTCTAGTGATGTTTCAAAGTGAATGTCATGTGGACCAATATGCCTTCAGCTTCATGCTGGTAACGACATTTTGCAACAACAAATAGCTTACATCTTTTATTAATTTTGTGAAAGTGGTGGGTGCATCTGGTAGAGCATTACATGCTAATCATTCTGTGGAATTCCTGGTGTCATCACTGATTTTCAGTGATCCATTCCACTTTTCATCACTATTTTTGATCTTTTCTATGCATAAAAAAGTGACAGTGTTTCAGGCTTCTCTATTATTGAGAACATGACTTGTATGTTTGTCATTCAAATTCTTTTTCAAGTTATTTCTAGAATGTAAGAGAGTATATTATTGAATACATAAAATCGGATTTTCGAAACAACTAGATTTTTCACCCCTACAACTCTGTTGCAATGGTGCATAGAAATGAGTGCAGTCACTAATAGTCCAAATGTTTTATGGTAAAAGTGTAGAAGACTGGATAGGATAGCCATTTCCTTGTCTGTGACGGGTTCCACTAGTGGGACAGGATACCTTTTCGCGAACTTCTGGTATCATCTCTGTTTGATTTCATACCTGAGAACCACTACAGCCCATGACCGGTATCGCAAACTTCCAACCAGGAAATCTTCTTACAAATAGATTACAGCTACAATAGAAAGTAAAACACTGATTGTCGTCCATAATCAATCAGCAAGATTCTACGACCGGCAAACCCTTGTGAAATTGTTCAAAAGAAGAGACAACAGATAAACAGTACACTTGGAACAACATAACACAAATAATTTGACTGTTCAATCGTGACCCGACATTGTAGAGTCAAATCATAATGTGAGACGCAATTATGTCTCCGGATTTTCGGATAACGGATGACGTTTAGGCCACATGTATTCATCCCTCGCTAGTTCATCCTCAAATAAAAGAGACAGAAAGACAAGTTGTTACAAAAAGCATCACAGCAATTTATTAAAAGCATTTATTCTCAACACACACACATAGAATCACAATGTATTACAAACGGAAAAGATATTACTGTTTAAATGAAGAGTGTTCAGTTTGCATCTTGAGGAAACAGAAAATCAATCAGATCAGTCAGGATTCCAAATTATGTACAAAAGTCTCAGTGAACCTAGCATCGCGACTCGATATTTCAAAACGGGAACCCAATCAATCAAAGATAACTGTACATGAGAAGAGTGTTCAGTGCAGCGCTAGTATATGAGAGAACATAAATGTAGGCATGATTTCTCTGTATGTTGTCGGGGAAACTCAGTGACGATTACTTATATACCCACTCGTGTATTCACAGCGTAAAGCAAGACAGCGTCATGTGCATACAGCTCTCCGACTTGATTACACAGACACAGTGGACGGTCCCTGAAGGATGTTGAGAATGTCCTCCCACTCAATGGTACACCTGTCATTGCAACTCCACAGTGCTCTGACAAGGACCAGGCTGGTTGCAGTTCTCCCGTTCTTCTCCTTCCACTTTGTAAGCATGTGTACAACTTGCATGTATAGTGAACATGGATGTGCAAAAGTCACTTGTTCGATAACCACGAGAGTAAGTCCAAGTTCGATGCCAACAGACTCGAACCCGATCCCGATGTGACTTGCAACAAGGCTGAGATCTCGTCCCGACACAGGAGTATCCAACATCTCTTCATTTACAGCATATGCATGGTTCACATGTCTTGGCCCTACAACATTAAACTCACAATAAACTACCTATTTACTTGTGTACATTGTGTGTGATAGATGTAACAACACTCAGTTCGCTTTCATTATTCTAAATTAGCCTCACTAAACAAAAACAAAAAATACGACCCGTCCATCAATTCATCCACTCATCCATATGGTAATGTGGAAAAAATCATTGTGGTACTCATAGAGCTATACTTCCTCAAATATAAGACAAACAGATCGTTTCAATTCAATGAAACTAAAAAAATTAAACAATGTGTTCCAACGTACCTCTCTCTGCCGGGTCGCGTTTATAATGGCAATTTATCGAGTTCCCTGTGGTGGTCAGTCTCTGGAATCGAATAAACACAGTTTTAAACACGATTGATAGCTACACTATCATAGCAATGGATCATCTTACATAAACTAAACTAAACAAAACAATGCAATAACAAATGCACGTGTACACACGCCGACGCGCATTATAAACATTGATACCTTAACGTTCGAATCGGGAAAGAACATGAAATAAGCCTGTGGCTGTATATATATCCACCTGATATCGGAATCTTGACCAGCATGAAACATTATTACCCATGCTGTGAGTATCTATGCTTCTACTTCACACACGTGTATCCCACAGCCAGCTGACACAGTCTGATACTGTCGACGGTTCTGACAATCTTTATATTTGGTAGTAGCGTAAGAGGATTCCCCTGCCTTTGGTAGGGAATTGTCAGTCACAGGCAACTTACAAACGGTTTTGGGATCGCAGTTCGGATTTTAGGATTTCATTCGCCATATCAGGATGATAGGCATGGGTAAAATACTTGTGCCGGTAGTATAAACACTTGCGTCAGTCGTGTGTTTATAGCCTTTTAGAAGTTGGAAGAATGTGACAAAATGAAACGTGTTTGGATGACAACTTCTTGCCCGTTCATCGTGTGAGGATGCAGGTGAAAGGTGAAGAAGTAGTCCTCAAATGTCGTAGCAAACAATAGAGAAGTTGTGATCCATAAGAGTTTCACGTGTGTTTGGATCATACTTGCACGCAAGTCATACCGATACTTGTCTTTTCTGGGCCATCTGTCTTGTTCAGGTGCAGTAAATAATACACTTGTTTAAGTTTATTCAGTTAAATTGTTCATGTTGGCTTTCATCAGATCATCTGTAGATACGCGTGTTCTCATTTTCCTTATCATCAATACACGGTATGCAGAAACTGATCAAGACAAGAACCATTAAAACCATTTCATCACATTTCTTTTGATGTTACGATTATAAATGATTCTGTCTTCAGTCTATGTATTTTGGCAAGGATGTTCAAACAAAAACTTTTGCATACGATATATGTGTCTCAAAGCAATATTACCAAGGAACATGATACGTATATACATCGGTAAGTGTTGGAAGCTTACGCCGTAATATGATCAATTAGATCAAACCGATCTACCACACTAAAATCATCGATCCGAAAATCCGACAAAATGTTATACATGTAAATACATGTCGCTAGAGGAGCTGTACATACCGGAATGTGTACATAGGAACAGTTATGTTGCTGTGCGGATAAGGATATGAGTTCGCGGGTAGTGTCAGTAGGGGGTGTATACGATTTTACGTGCTGAATGGGCTTGAAAATATGAAGAAGAAATAAGGGGAAATATGAGCAGTGATGTGGTTTGGTATATTGAGGAAATGATATAACATGTTGTCTACATTCACTTGTCTCATCATATAAGTGTGCATCATATAAGTGTGCACAAAACACTTGAACCTGTGTAGTTGTCAATAGTGCATAAGATAACCAGGCAGTGATCAATACGTAGTGTAAAATTGACTTCCGCCAGAATAGATATAAATGATGTCTCACTGTGACATGAGTGCATAACGAAGAACTTCCTTTGAACTAATTGTCTAGTGGAACGTTCTACTGTTTGATTGATGTCGATGTGCATTGGGAAGCAGTTCAGTCACCTCGCATCTACTCCCGATATATCCCGCGAAGACTGAGGGATAATCTGTAGTTAAAATTCTGTTCATTATTATAAAAGGAATATCTGCTAAAACCTAATCTTCGTCAGCTGAAGAGGAATATGCAGAATGGTTATAGTATACAACAATGTACGATTATCCCAGATAAACTCAATATTTTATGGTCAATATATCGTACCCACGTTACACAGAACAATTGTCAGATATTAAGTAATTGGTGATTGAATAAATTATACATTTGAACTATACATGGGACAGGTTTTTGGACCAATGAAGTGAAATTTTCCATTTACAAAGAAAATATTTTACCTTCTCGTGTACCCGGACACAAGCTTACTTGAATGGCTTGACGATCGACTACGTCGGGTTCGATTCTCAACATGACAATAACGTTTATGACAAGTTTGATGCGCTTGTGGTATGTGGACATAATAAATTAAAATGTTAAAAACCTTGGTATCACGACTGCATACAAAATAGTGGTTACTTTTATTATTCTGTTTCGTGTGAGAATTATGCATCACCTGTAGTTTGTGGTACTCTGTTAAAGTTAAATTGTGTGTAAATAGTAAAGCGGGCGGTAAGACGTTTCAGGATTTTCGGATTTTCGGACTGTCGTGAAAAGGCTTATTGAAAAGAAATGCATGTCGTTACGAATATGTTCTGATTTCTGTTTACAAACACTTGAATATTTTTTTATCATTGCTATCACTGTGAGGTGGAAGTATTATAAGCCTGCGGCTCGTGGTATTTAACATAGGGCCGGACGCATTAAACCACATGAACCCCTCGTGGTACTGCTAAAACGAATTTATCTTACTGACATGTTACACTTGTTAAAGAATTGAAGCAAAATCAAAATTGATAGAAAACAGATGTTCGATTGAGCTGAGGATAACTTGTGCTATGTCACGCGACTTTCACTGACTCGGAAAAAGCGTGCGGCTTTTTGCTTCGAAGCGGGGTTGAAGGGATTCATTCTCCCGCTCAATGATCACGTGATGCCCGTCTTCTTCGTGGCGGGGTATAAGCGATTATTCTCCCGCTGAGACATTTATGTTCCACCCAGGCAGAATGCATAGAACTTTATCAAGATCACGTGAACTAATCATATATCAACATTCTGAAATGGAGATATGATGGAACAGAACAGAGAATAATTAGAAATATCTGCCAAACGTAAAGCAGATTTTTCGAATCTGACTTATCATAAGTGTGTGTTATTTTATGCAGTGTCAACTTAACTCGGAGGAAAACTGTAGCGCATATCATTCACGTTTACCACTATGGCAGAACCTCCGATCATGGGTATGTTTCTAACAAACCAACCATCATAATCAGCACAAATCTGGGATTCGAACTCACAATCAAAAGATTTCGTCACGCTGATTATGTACAGCTATCTGCAACGCATCAGACTACTAAGACACCACCTTGAGTCGTGGAAATGAAATGTTGGATATGTGACAAATCATTTATTTTTCGCATTACCGAGCTCAACACTGTAGTATATGTTCCTTCCGATTGAAGTTAACTGAAATATGATAAAACACAAGACTACGATCTTTCATTATTCTTTGTATATTTCTGAGCGATATTTCACAGATCTAATGGAATCCAAAGCATTCCGAATTTAGTATTTCATATTATTACACAGGCCAGACAGGGAGCGGAAAAATCCCCCGATAGGTGTGATAACTATATATATTTGCTATACATGAAGGCAAATCACATAGCCACTTTTACCTCGACACATCTGATCGCTGTACAGGCGGGGTGATATCTATATCAAAATATCATGATTCCACCATTTATTGAATGTATATTATTACTGAGATTACAGTGACTGCAGGATGTTGAGAATGTCTTCCCATTCAATCGTGCATCTCTCTTTACATGTCCAGAGTGCTTTGACCAGGACCAGATAGGTGGCCGAACTGCCATTCCACTGCTTCCATTTCGTGAGCATAATCAAGATCTGCATATACATTGAACATGGGTGTGCAACTCTGCCCTGTTGAATAGCCACAACGCTGAGCCCAAATTCAATCTCGACATACTCAAAGCCGATCCCGATATGTCTCGCAACAAGGCCGAGATCTCGTCTGGTCACTGAAGTCTTGAGTTTTCCGTCATCACAGTGTGCTGAACCTATATGACAAATACAAGAGACACAAAATGTTATTTAACGGCTGTAATTAGATGTAAGAATAAAATATTAGTTCCGGAGGGCTGTTATTCCGACAAAACAGTTTAAGAGAAAAAATAACTGAAATGATAACATGTGCATGGGAACCTAAAACATATTACAGTAAAACAGTTAAAGAGAAATACAGGAAACCACAGTGGACAATCATGTATCAGCTTTACATACAGAGCATTTCTATATGGAGCCTGACCAATTCCAAAGAAGCCTGCCGAAATCTATATATGATTCAACGTTTCGCAAATCATTTGAAAGGCAATTCCAGACCCGGTGGCCTCACAAACAAACGCATTCAGCCAGAACATTGATGTTGTTACCAGGGGATTCTCAGCTGAGGGAGTTTGAAGGAGTTGGTTTGACTTCTGATTTCATGAACACTTTTATATTTTATTGATATAACATATGTTTTGAATTAACCTAACTCACTTACCGAACTATATTATTAAACAGCTAAAAAAAACCAACCAGAATATTTCAGAACAAAATGCATTCATAAATCTTCAAAACAGATATTATGAGAAATGAGTAAAACAAACCTTTCTTTACGATCTGCTGAATACAAAGACAGGTCAGTTCGTTGTTTGTCAGCCTCTAGAATAGAAAGTACACACTAACAGTACACTAACAGTGTTAAGCTCACATGCTGGATCATTTCTGGACACGCATTGCATTTTGCTTCATAGTCAAAGAGTGAGTGAGTGAGTTTGGTTTAAAGTCGCTTTTAACAGTATTCCAGTTATATCACAACGTGTCAGCTTAATGTGGGAGGAAAGCCCGAAGTGATGCAAGTTTAAGATGTTTACCTCTTCGGTGAAACCCAGGAGCGCGGTTATGGTGCTGACAAACCTAGAAACATAATAGGGGCCAACCCCGGATTCGGCGTGCCAAATGGACGCACCTCTGCACAGGCGCCTTAGACGACTGGGCCACCCGTGCCCCCTCATAGTCAAAGAAAACATTAATATTTCACCATGCTCGACTTGATATTTTCATTCGTATGGAATGATAAACAATCTGCAGAGTCATGTTGACATTAAAATGATAACTGTGTAAACACCTCACTGGGCTGCTGACTATCACTGACATAGTCAATGGAAATATCAAAGAGTGTGGTCAGTCCCGGTAAAATAACATCGAGTATGATGAATTTAGAATGCTATACTCTGAGGGTCGAGTGCTGTTCAAGTTTTACAAATTGCACATTTGTCATATAAACTAGAAAGTCGTTAAGGCGTACCTGATATTGAATTCCTGGGGAGCACGACAGAATGTTCCGCATGCTATCTGTATCTCAATCTTTATGACACTTATGTTTCGCCTGAAATGATCTGACTGAATCGAGAACTGGCAGCTACACGTGAGCAAATTGGGGAATCCCCACCACAATATGAAACTACTACTTCTCTATCGTTCATGTTCGCTTCCAGCAAGGATCTTCGGATTTTCGGATTTTTAAAATCGATAGAAAGATATGGCGATTGTCTCGATGCAGTGTAATAATATGAATGGATCACTGAAAAACAATGATGACACCAGGTTTTTGTGAAAATGTTGAGCATGTCCTGCTCTACTTGGGCGGCCCGCCACTCCCACAAATTTACTAAAGTAAGTGTGCAATGTTCCTGCCACGACGCTGGCCTCAACATAATCGTTTCTAGACCAGTGATCATAATCATGAGTAAGCGTGACCATCCCATCGATTCAAATGAGTGCCATTAAGTTAGGAGGAGTGAAACGTCCCTGTAATGTCATGGCATGTCAGAGAATCGCGCATGATGTTGACAAGCAGCGTATTATGTTTGATAAAATCCTCCGAAATGCCTACCATAAAATGTTTGAAATGACTTGAACAGGCCTTTGATGGTTCAACCTTACTTGAAATACTTAGTCATATGAAAGTTATGAAATGTAAGAGGTTATATTGTTGAATATTGTACACATAAAATCGAATTGTTGGACCCACTAGTTTTATCACCAATACAAATCTGTTTCTGTAGCGTAGAGATGAGAGAACAGTCACCACTGTATCAACACATGCATGCTTCGTCTTGGCGCCAATCTCTTCCGTCATCCTTCTCAGTCTACATGCAAACGTGTTTTAAGTTTAACGGTAGGTGAAGAGGACATTTCCAAATTTGTGGCATCAGTGGCGATGACGTGCGATGCAGTTCCCGATTTGGACCATATGAGCCCGTGTTTGTTCCCAGTGCATAACACTGGCTTTTCGCTTTGATGTGTTTAAGACGGTGCAACCAGTGGGACAGGACACGCTCATCTTTACGCTGACACTTAGTATCATAACTATGTGATGGTTATAAAAAAAATACATGATAATGTTATCGCTTTTCTTTTTATTTGTTAGATTTGCGAAGAAGAAAATAGGCATGACAATTTGTTCAATAATGACCGTTCGACTGAAATAATAAGATATAATATAAATTGTATGTACGAGGCAATGTTTTGTAACATAAGTACCTGCTTCTGTGATATAAGATTTGTGCATTATAACGACTGTTGAAAACATGGCAACAGTTGTCATTTGTTATCAATCTAAACAAGCACCAGCAAACATATGCATAATCAATAATTGTTCATAAATCTAAAACAATATCTATTGTATATTAAGCCATAAGACCAATAAAACATTTTGCATATTGTTATTTACCAGGCTATATTTCGGCGTTGTTTAGACATTACTATGGGGCACTGGTTCATATACATAGGTAGCATGTTTTAAGGAAAATGTTTATGTCCATATATATCTCAGCCCATGCTGCATTAATGATGCGCATCTCTCTATAGATGTGATCACACCCCAGTTGCTGCACAAGGTGACCTGTCATAACCTGTCATCATTCCTGAAAACTACTACAGCCCATGACCTTACAAATAGAATAGAGCTAATATATAAAGTCAGAAAATAATGGCGTCCTTAATGAATCAAAAACGATTCTACAACCGGCAAACCTTATAATAGTGTTCAAAATCAGAATAAACAGATAGACAGTACCCTTGAAATTACATTCTAAAAATATTTAGAATTTTCAATCCTTAATATAGTCGGGACATTTGTTATGTGAGAGGCAATTATGTTTCCGGATTTTCGGACTACGGATGACGTTTAGGGCACAGCTTGTCATCCCTCGGTCACTGTTCCGCGAATATCACAAGAGGCAGAATGACCAGTTCTTACAAAGGACATCAATGCAGTTTATTAACATACAAATACAATCACAATGTATTATATACGGAAATTAAATGATAACTGTACATATGATGAGTGTTTAGTGCGCAACTTGCACGAGGAAAAACATCATCCGGTTCAGTCATGGTGAATCTAGTATCGCGACTCGATATTTCAAAGGGATTGTTTCGCACAATCTAAATGTGCAGGTGCATGGCTACGCAGAAATAAATGTTAGTACCTGAAGGATGTTGAGAATATCCTCCCAATGAATAAATCAGTGATAACTGTACTTGAGAAGGTTGTTCAGAGCAGCACTTTATTAACCTGACTTAGTGGACGGTCCCTGAAGAATGTTCAGAATGTCTTCCCACTCAATAGTACATTTCTCGTTGCATCTCCACAGTGCTCTGACGAGGACCAGGCTGGTGGCAGATCTTCCATTCTTCTCCATCCACTTCGTAAGCATGTGTACAACCTGCATGTACAGTGAATTTGGGTGTGCAAACGAGACTTGTTCGATAACCACGAGAGTAAGTCCAAGTTCGATGCCGACACACTCAAACCCTATCCCTATGTGACTTGCAACAAGGCTGAGATCTCTTTCAGATACAGGGATATTCAGCCTCTCTTCATTCACAGCATATGCTTGGCTTCAGGGTGTTGTATCTACAAGAATCATCTCACAATAAGCATGTTCTTCACATGTGTATGTGTGTGTGCATGAATGCATGTGTGTGTGTGTGTGTGTGTGTGTGTGTGTGTGTGTGTGTGTGTGTGTGTGTGTGTGTGTGTGTGTGTGTGTGTTTGTGTTTGTGTTTGTGCTGTATATTTACTGTCAATTCCCTATCAATATTCTACGTTATTTTAACTTATCTTAAGATTAAATTTACTCGAAAACCAAAAAGAAATACATATTGTTAATGTACCACAACGTATAAAGAAAACGTTTGGGTGGATGCACAGACAATGGAAATAATGTCAAGCTTGCATCTAATAAAGCATAACGTGACACACTATCCAAATCTTACATTTAGTAAAACGATAAATGCGACTGAACGTACCTCTCAGTTCGAGCTGGTGGTTATAATAGCAGGTTATGTGGTCGTCTGTCTTGGACATTTTCTGGAATCAAAATGAACACAGTGAGTGAGTGAGTGAGTGAGTATGGTTTTACGCCGCTTTTAGAAATATCCCAGCAATATCACGGCGGGGAACACCAGAAATGGGCTTCACACATTGTACCCATGTCGGGAATCGAACCCGGGTCTTCGGCGTGACGAGCGAACGCTTTAACCACTAGGCTACCCGACCGCCCCAAATGAACACAATGAGGCATATTCCTGGTGACGCTTGGATCCCGCATATTGTAAACTTTAAACCTATTTTAAACCACGATTGAGAACTGTAGCGTCACAAGAAGTCTGGTAATGTTACATACACTAGTATAGATAAACAAACATAAAGTCGCATTTGCACGTGTACACACGAGGACGCGCATAAACATTGATGAACAGTGACAAGCTAACATTCATTAATTGTTGGGAAAATACGTGAAGGGATTCTTTATTTACCTGATATCTGAATCTTGACCAGTATGAACAAATATTACCCATGCTGCCTGTATCTATGACGTCTAGTGAGAAAATGAAACACACATGTGTATCCTTCAGTCGCCGCGACTATATGACTCCTTAACAAAATTACATTAAACACATATAAATAGGGAAAGGGGATTCCCCCTACTTGCTGTGCGGGAAGTGTTGTATGCCACGTGAACAATCTTGTTCCGGCTCTCGGACTGCGGATTTTAGGATTTCATAAACCATTTCAATCTTGGGGTGTGTGTGGGTGAAATAGCAGTGTTGGTTTGAGTTGAATCATCAGTATGCACATCGTGTGCAGTGATACTGGGGCGGTGGGTAGCCCAGCGGTTATAGAGTGTACGTGTAGGTTAAGGGGCACCCGGATATGTAATGATATTGGCACTTAATTTCTATCATTAATAATAGATCTGTTTTATTAAATGATCTATTTGTTTACTTTGAGCGTGTTGCTTTCATGAACTCATGAAAACATTTGCCTGTTGTTCTCAGCACACGTTTCTTATCATCCGAAAAAAACGACAGAACGTGTGTCAGGTATTGACATATTCATTCACTACACACTTGACTTCGCCAGGAGAGATATCGTCCGCCTGTCTATAAATAGGGATTGTCCCTGTCGCACAACTAATACGATCGAACCAATAGTGTACAAATAGTATCAAATTCGAGTTTCCAATACACAGAATGTAGGCCTCAAATGATGTAAGAGTTATCAGAGATTGTGGTGATGTGACCTGGCAGTCTAGCCAGCCTAGCGCTGTGTAATAGATATATATACGAGCCCAGTGTATGGTGTCTTGCTGTGTTATCGCCCTTCATGTAAAGGAAGTTTAGTGGGGATTACATTACAGGCCATGGCACATTTTTCAAAAGTTTGTATTTGAAATCAGGAATAAATTGATGATGCAAATGTATCAAATAAGATAATGAGGAAAAACACACCCGTACGCATAACGATACTATTCTAATACAGAATAAATAAGGTGCTTTTTTTCAATGCAAACATACTCAAACAGTCGGTAGTTAATTTGGAGCAGTCAAAGCTCTATTAAGGATTTGGCTTACAGCCGTGCCTTGATGAAACTAATACGTAACACCTGATCACGAACTGCACATGCCCCTTTGACAACCATGGTACAGTGTTTGAACCGATCTAGGTCCGAAAATCCGACAAACGTCAACGTTGCAAGGCTATAAATATATGTCACTACATGGATGCACATACCGGCGTATATACATTGTAGCAGTGACTGGCAAAAGGTTCGTTGGAGTTATGATGTCACACTCAAGTGGTTTTCGTACACTGTGACACCGATTGAGGTTAAGATTAATGGTAGGGTTCCGTTCCACAATATATAATTGTCAATGCACGAGAATAAATAAATATATGAATGTACCACTGAAAATCAATGATGACACCAGGTGTTCGAGGAAAGGGTAAGCATGTCCTGTTCTACCGGTAGCACCCGTCATTCATACAAAGCGATCGTAGCACCAGGGCGACCGTAACTCCCACACTTTAGCATGGACCTACGACAGTCGTAGCGCTAAGATCGCTTAGGAAAACGGGGCCTGCGAAGCCATACACAATGTAAAGGCGTCATATGTGGACAATATTAAGCTGAACATTTCCGGCAGCTATGTTGTTTGGTTAATGTATGTGACAGCAGTGTGCATGCAGTATTCTTCCAGGGGGAGGTGTAACTGACAAGATTAACAGGTACTGCACATGGCATTTAATTTATTTCGCAATATCATTTAGTGGGCGAAAACGTCCTTAGAGTATTTAGGGCTGCATGTCATTGTGTGTGGGAAGGCGAAAATGGCATTTAACAACTGACTCAAAGAAGCAAACATCCACAAGAAAATAATTGATTGCAATACTGTTTACGGTTCAGCTAAGATACTACTGCTGCATATTATGTCCAGGAAACTCATTGAATACAGTATTGTTACTCGCTATTTCAACGTTTTAGAGTTTCCCAAGTGTAAACTACCTAGATACTTGGCTTCATAACGCGATTGTTTACAGACCGCCGTTATAAAGCTGGAATATTGCTGAGTGTGACTTTAAACAACAAACGAACGAACGATCGAGATCTACATCCATCTGGTCAACCCTGTCCACCCTGTCACCCACCGCAATTTACCCACTTACCTTTTAATTCAAATCGTCTAAGCCAGAGAATAACAGTCTCTCGTATGTGCCGAAACAGGTTCCACAGCGTGTAAATGCAAAATTGTGCAAATGATCAGAGACCAAATCAATCAGGTATGACACCAGGTCCTCACGAAAGGGTAAACATGCCCTGCTGTATCTGTACAACCTCCTACTCACCTAACGCTGCACTAAAACAATACTTCTGCCACACGGCCCTATCACTAGACCGCCTCCGTGGTCTAGTGATAGAGCATCCACACGGAGAGCGGAAGGTCCGTGCACGTCGCTATATAAGTGCACTAAACTTAGACGTGACCTTAAACCCAATTTCCCTTCCCTTCAGGTCTATCTTCGTAAAAATTAAGGTCTACCTTCCCATTGAATGAGTCAGCAGCACTGGGTTCACAGTGACCTTAAAGTATCCACATAGCCTGACCTGGTCATGTTTTAACGATGAGGTGAGGTGAAATTGGGTTTAACGTCGCGTCCAAGATTATTGCACTTATATAGCGACGTGCATGTACGTGTGTGTGTGTGGCTGCTTGTACTAGTCCGGACTGATGCCGATTTATAGTGCTAGTTCACTGAGATACCATGCCGCAGTTTAACATGAATACCCCACTCAGACACAGTATACTGACTCCGAGCCGACCAGTCCTTGTTTTAGCCCCTAAATACATGGGTGCAGAATCATCTGGTACAACTAAATTTGCCTTGGCTTCATTCAACTTTACTAGTCTTTCCCTTCCGAGTCTTACTTAATCATTATCGTTTGGTCTAAAACGTCTTGAGTCTAAATATATTGACTCCAACTAACAACAAAAACACATATTTCATAAACAACCTGTGAAATGTTTTATGAAATATTGATTTTTAGTTTACTTTTCATTTTTGAAAGTCAGATTGAAACAATTTCAATATCTAAGACAAAATTGTTATGGATGATATCAATATCGAACAGAGTTGAAACAATATTGATACAATGTTTTTCAAGTAAGCAAACTCAGATCAACCAAATTTCAACTTTAGAACAATGACAATACTGGGATACTTCAACGGAGGAAGACATTATTAATTATAATTATCTGTGTAAGTTGGGGTACAGGTTATGAAAATTGTTAAAAAACATCCTCGGCGACGTGGAGTACAATGTGTGAAGCCAATTTCTGGTGTCCCCCGCCGTGATATTGCTGGAATATTGCTAAAGCGGCGTAAAACCATACTCACTCACTCATTCTCTCAGTGAGCATAGGTTGAACCAGGCAATAAAGATCAACAGAGGTCATTGTTACAATATCAGAAACCTTTGAAAACAATAGGTTTCTAACTGAGTAACATTTCTCTACTCATGTTGCCAGACAACAATATTGTAATTTGTAATATTATGTTATATTTTGATCAAGACCTGATTTGAAACCACAATAAAGTATGTATATTAAGTGGATTCACCTGATCACGAAGACTGACGCTTTTTTGGATTGTTACTCGGACATGTACAATGCTCATCTTGAAATATGGTCACACAGTGTACTGCAGAAATAATGCAGGGTAATAACAAATATCATCATTTAACATCGTTTGGTAAAACGCGGCCGGGGCTCGAACCACCTATTTTCCGCTCTCCGGACAGACTCGCTTTATTTTCCCCGCAAGCCACACACAGAACAACAAACCAATAACAGAACGTCCCCTGCGGTACAAGGAGAGACGTTTATGAAGCCCTGAGGCGTTATAACAAGACCAACACTGATGCGTAGACAAATACAGGGTACATAATGAATATTCATGCTTGGGTGTAGTTCAGAATATAACCTTTTGTCATCTACAGGTTCAAGTGAACAACCGATTATTTATCACGCCTGTGTGACTCATGTCACTATTAATAACTTTACAAAATGGCGCCTAATCCGAAACCACCCGAGCCTTACCTGACAGGGAGAACCTCAGCCCTTAAAGTGGAGGAGATTGTTAACATTCTGAGGAGTCCAGATGAGAGCAAGACCATCCAGACTGCCCCCCCCCCCCACCCCCCCCCACCCCCCCCCCCCCCCCCCCACCCCACCCCCCCCCCTACACCCCCACCCCAGGGAGGGGAGGTGTACCTCTATAAGATTACCTCGGGAATGAGAGAAGGTGAGGCAGTTGTGTTCAGGCTTAATATACAGCGGGTCAGGGATTAATACATATGAACAATGTTAATATTTCATGGAAAGCTGATATTATTTATTACACAATTTGAATTCATTGGGGTTGTTAAGTACACATGACCAATGTCCTCAAAGCCACATTCATATACATGTACGTTATCAGTAATAGTCTGCTTGACGTCGGGGTCACCCTGCCCTGGTATCAGCTTCCTTTTACAGCCCTGTGATAACCGCTTTTATGTTCGCTAACATTGTTGACAAGTGATTGTCGTGCAAATAAGTGACTACGTGAATTAAGTTTATTTGTCTGTATCATCATCAAAACGACTTCTTTTACTTATGTTCTATCTTTGTTTTTCTATTTACTCTTTCCATCCCCTCTACAACAATTGTGTACTTAAATAATGAACATTGTTTGATGTCAACTTGTAGAAAATCCATTGTTGGATTAATCAATATGGGCTAAACAAGAATCAAGTATCGTGTTGCATCTCAGGGAAGGAGAAAAGGACATGGTATTTATCATCACAACCTCTAATACAACATATTTATGCATGACCTTACAGCTGATTTGGCATTAAGGTGGGTTGATTTTAGAGTTATGTTACACTATTGACTGTTCACAGTTTTATTAATTAACATCTACATCACAGGTGACACACTAACAAACAAAGCTTTTTGAGGGATAGTTCATCTTCAGGATTACAACATTGTTTGCAATGTTATGATGTTAATTTCTATTTGCAGATATCTGGAAGGATGACAAATATCACTTCCGAAGTGATGGAACCCGGAAGCAGCCTGGCTCGAGTCCAGTCATAGTGAAGCAGTACCACAAGGCTTACACCGAGGACAAGACAACAACAAGGGCCTTTGTCAGAGAAGCATCGTATCTGTACAACCAGCCTCTGAAACACATCCTAGTGCAATATATCGGGGACCACACACAAGCACAGCCTGCTCCACAACGCAAGAAGCGTGGTCAACAGACAGTTAATACCTCAGGTGACAGTAAATGTAGGAAAGTAGAATCAACTGGTGGAGCTGTGCAGTCAGGTGTCACGGAGAACAGTAACTCCAACCTGGACCCTGAAGATCATTCATCACCGACAGGATTGGAAGACAACGGTAAATCAAACACTATTCTAGGTGTAACATTGAATGGAGCAAAGGTGTCAGAGACAGAAACAAAGAATGATCACGGCACAAATCAGAAACGCTGCGGGACAGGAGATCATAGAAGTGATGATGACATTGAATATTTAGGTACAACGTCAGGCTCCCCTGTCAAGAAACCTCGTTTGCAGCCTCAAGTTGAAAATGACCACACAGTTGTAACCTGTGTCAATAACACACACTTTTCTTATCTGTACACGTTTCTAGAAGAAGTAGAAAGAAATCGTGATGTGATAAAGGTCGTGCAACAAGTCCTAGCATCATCTAGGTTCTGGAACAAGGACTGTACCAACAAAGGCAATCCGTGCTTGTCACACATTGAAGAGGTCGACAAAAACTGGAATCTAGATTCAATAAAAGCAAGGAACTGGGTTAAATGTGCTGTTAATACTGACGGTCTGAGCTGGAACCAAGACCTGTCAGTTTACATAAAGCTCATCGCAGCAGTACTTGTTGGAGCATGCCATACCAGGACTGAAGTACAGGACTTTGTGAAAAACACTGAAGGATCCTCCTTCACACCTGCAGCATGTACAAGAGGACGTCCCCCTGTCACGTGACTGTACATACACAGTTGGCTGCTACATCATCAGAGGAGATGTTCTGTCTCGCCTGGAAACCAACGAGTGGCTGACAGATGAAGTAAGTTGTCCACCTGCAATATTTACACAATCACACAAACTACGTGCCTAGTTAACCATCCAAGAAAATCATTTCATAGAACATGAGAGGCCTTCGATTTCATCAAATGATGTCAGTATTAGATATTAACTGGGGGCGTGAGGGTGGTGAGTGGTTCAGTCACCTAATACTCATTGATAGTGCCTTGAGGTAGGCGAGCTAGAGCTTGAGTTTGGTTAAACGCCTCTTTTTGACAGTAGTGTCATGGTGCGTTGGATTAAGTTATGAAGAAAGTGATGCACATCTTTGACGTTAACCACTTTGTTGATTCCCATGGTGAATCTGCATAGCGAAATGCGGCGCCTTGGACCACTGAAACCCCATCTTAAGATTAATACAGTAATTTTTGGCGGTTTCTTCTTTTTACACCAGTATTAGTTAACTATCAATTCATATAATGGTGCTAATTATCAACTCATTGCAATGCATCTCGATTCTGCAATGATGACACTACTCACCTGCAATGGGCATTGTACACAAAATCTAGTACATCACGAGTCAAATTGTCAGTCATTGCTAACAGCCGATATATTCTCTTCATGATGAATATGTGATGTGCAGCGGATCCTGCTTTGATTTGAAATTACAAGCGTTCCGTTTGAAGCGAAAGCATTGGGCGATTAAACAGTATAATAAACATTCTAATAAATGAACTCTTTCCTGTCTAGATCATGGACTCATACCTGCACCTCCTGGAGGGAGAGTGGTGTTCCCGTGTCAGCTTCCACTGTCTGGTGCTGCCTACAGAGACAATCCTACTGTGGGAGGCAGGACAGTACACAGACAGAATAAGGGGGAAAGATGTGAGTGACGTGAGATTTTTATATTTCTTATAATTCTTTCATTCCGAGTGCACCATTGCATGTCCACCCTACCATGAACAAGGTCAAGACTCGAAAGATATTTTGCAGTAATTGTATATTTTTTGTGATAACATATGATTCGTCTATGCCATGATTGCGTATTCAGTATGCTAGAAGTTATCACTTGCAATTGTGCGCACGAAGCGACCATATGCTGCAATGGGTTTCAATTGAGTCAAAGCCAGTAACCCCATTGATCCCATAATGCTATTCGTTTTCAATATGCAGTTGCAAAAGCAGATATTGCACAAGAACATATTCGTCTTGCTACATATTACTTTACGAAGTGAAAATCTGGTTGTCAGAGAGGGGTCTTTAGAAGTTCTAAGTTCCAAGTTCATGATACCAATTCACTAATATCTCTGTTACTGCATCATATCCAGCTTATGTGAAGCACGTGTTTCTTGATATATTGATCGTACACCGGAAAGGCATTTGTTTTTGAACTTACAGGAAAATTTGACAAACTACACGTGGATCTTAATGCCAGTGAACATGCCACGTAATCAACATTGGGTGCTACTGGTGGCTAATGTCAAGGATGGAACAGTGGGCGTGGTTAATTCTAAACCCTCCTTAGATGTGGAGGACAAGGTTGTACAACACTGGAGGTAGGTAGACAGAACAGTGGGCGTGGTCAATTCTAAACCCGCCTTATATGTAGAACACCCATTTGTACAACACTAGAGGTAGATAAAAGACAGGACGTGTGGCTGCACATTATAAATGTTAAAACCAAGCTATCCAATTTGAAATGTTGAAATGTTGATTTCTCAAAAACAAACATGAATGTAAAAAAGATCCATCGAAAAATGTTCGATACACCCACATTTGTAGCTTTTACTTTTGGGTAGAAGATATAGAACAATCTGTTCACAGGGTTACCCAGTTCCCCAAATTGGTACACTGTGTGAATGATTTAAACGCCATAAATACAGTTATGTCACTCATTCATTTAAACCATAACATCTGTATTTGCTAACATAAAACCTAATTATGGACAAAGCAGGAGAGAACATCAGAAATGCCAGGACAGGATATTTTAGGCACTGCTGTATTTACCTTCTTTTCTACCTTTACTTTAACACCAGTCCACATGAGTTGAAGACTTTATCGCCATCGAGTAATATACATGTATTCCTCAGGCTCTTTGTAAACTACTTGAAATCTACGTCTAAGGAAGGGAGCAAGTTATGGATGAAGAAACAGTACCCAGTGATAGAACAGTCTGATGGACACAGCTGTGGGATATTCGTTCTGATGGTAGGTTGGTTTGAAGCTATGTTTTTTATATGAAAGGCAACATGTGTCTCAATAACCACGTATGAAAGATAGCTTTTCATTTCTAACTTTCATATTCTCAGGCTGCTGATGCAATTTTCTCGGAGAAGTCTCCAGGCATCATGAGGAACTGTCACGTTGAGAAATACAGGCTGTATGTACTTCAGAGGATACTACAGTATGCCAAGGTCAAGGGAGATATGCAAGGTGGAGGAAATCACATCATGGCAGTTGATGGACTCGGTAATGACAAACACAAAATTCAAACTTCCATGCTGGGGACAACAGATGTACTGGAAAATAGCTGTTCAATGACAACAGAACAAGGAGGTCCAACTATTCATGAAGGAACCGACTGTGCTATCGCCAGTGATGAAAGTATGCATTCTGGAGATCATTACTATGTAACGTAATTGTAAGGCGTTACGGAAGGTATTATACTTTAGATCTATATATGCAATGGTGTATACTCCTTTCATACAAACGGTATTTGTTTTTACAGATACTGATGACCACCCATGTTTGGATCAGCACCTGTTGCATAAGCAGAAGATGGCGTGCTTGTTAGTGGTTGCTTTGGCGGAGAATAACCTGGAGGAGAGGATGCTATGGGCAGGGTCTGACACAGGGACTCGCGTGGAAAGAGAAACCTACAAAAAATATATTGTTTGGGCACTTAAGGCTTTTGACATCAATGAAGAAGAATACACTGAAAATGTGATGAAACATATTCTATCCCAATTGACGGGATGCTGTCTCCATCATGAAGCAGGCTCATATAGAATAAGAAATCATAAAGTAGCAATAAAGCTAAGAGAAATACTGCTACGTGATGTTAGGCAGTTGGTTGAAAGGATGGATATCGAGTTCATATTTCGTTATGTGACATTTAGAGATGATCCAACTGAAGACGAACAACTAAATGTGTCTTTCAACCTCGAATTGAAACATGATGATCTGCATATTGTAGCGAAGCGGTTTGCTACAGCTTTACACGGCAGAAAGTTTGCCTTTGTGTGCATGCATTCCCTATTCAAGGTAGAGACATTTGTTGATATGGTTTGGGAGAAATTGTTGCATAATATGAACAAGGACAGTTGTGTACTGTTGAAAGTATTGTCAAATAATGACATTGTACATGGATATTCCTTTCTGTTTTGGGCGAGCATCACAGACAACTCACATTTGTTGAGGAGAGCATTGTTCAGTGTTCAAATGAATGCAGAGAACAGAAAGGAAGCTTTGTTTGGAAGTTGCTTTGGGAATAGTTTAGCCAACTTCGATTACCTGTTTTCCAATAAAAACTGGAAGTTGGATAAGTTGTGGATGACACTACCCAAACTCCCAAGACCTCTTATCATTAAACTGCAGTTGGCAGTTGCAGATGATCTGGGAGTAAAGTTTGGTAAATGTTCACTTTTGCCTGTATGGGTGGGTTGTCTGCAGTGGCTTCCAGATTGTCACATTTGATAAAGATGAGCAAGAAGAAATACAGGTCAAGAAAGAATACATATGTACATTTTGCATCCTTGTGTCTAAAGGGCAAAGATACCATGGATACAATTACAAAAATTGGAAAACTGAATGTCAATATAAAAGGCCCTGAAGGATCAACACCTTTACATTACGCATGTGCAGTTGGAAATGTTAGCATTGTAAGCTATCTGTTACAGGAACGAGTGGACATTGGTGAGCAAAACAAGAAGGGTGAAACTGGGCTTCATTTGGCATGTATATATGGAAACGCAGAAGTTGTTACAATGTTATTACAGAACAAGGGAATAATTCATGTGAAAGATAATGCTGGCCGCACACCTCTACATGATGCAGCCTGGCAGGGGCACAGGGAGGTTGTGGAGGTGTTATTACAGAACAAGGCAAATGTTTATGAGAAACGTGTTAATGGCAGCACACCTCTACATGATGCAGCCTGGCAGGGGCACAGGGAGGTTGTGGAGGTGTTATTACAGAACAAGGCAAATGTTTATGAGAAACGTGATGATGGCCGCACACCTCTACATCTTGCAGCCTACCAGGGACATAGGGTGGTGTGGAGGTGTTATTACAGAACAAGGCAAATGTGAATGAGAAAGATAAGGAAGGCGGCACACCTCTACATGATGCAGCCTGGCAGGGGCACAGGGAGGTTGTGGAGGTGTTATTACAGAACAAGGCAAATGTTTATGAGAAAGATAAGGAAGGCGGCACACCTCTACATCTTGCAGCCAGCCAGGGACATAGGGAGGTTGTGGAGGTGTTATTACAGAACAAGGCAAATGTTTATGAGAAAGATAAGGAAGGCGGCACACCTCTACATCATGCAGCCTGGCAAGGACATAGGGAGGTCGTGGAGGTGTTATTACAGAACAAGGCAAATGTGAATGAGAAAGATAAGGAAGGCGGCACACCTCTACATGATGCAGCCAGCCAGGGACATAGGGAGGTTGTGGAGGTGTTATTACAGAACAAGGCAAATGTTTATGAGAAACGTGTTAATGGCAGCACACCTCTACATGATGCAGCCTGGCAGGGGCATAGGGAGGTTGTGGAGGTGTTATTACAGAACAAGGCAAATGTTTATGAGAAACGTGTTAATGGCAGCACACCTCTACATGATGCAGCCTGGCAGGGGCACAGGGAGGTTGTGGAGGTGTTATTACAGAACAAGGCAAATGTGGATGAGAAACGTGATGATGGCAGCACACCTCTACATCTTGCAGCCTACCAGGGACATAGGGAGGTTGTGGAGATGTTATTACAGAACAAGGCAAATGTTTATGAGAAACGTGTTAATGGCAGCACACCTCTACATGATGCAGCCTGGCAGGGGCACAGGGAGGTTGTGGAAGTGTTATTACAGAAAAAGGCAAATGTTTATGAGAAAGATAAGGAAGGCCGCACACCTCTACATCATGCAGCCTACCAGGGACATAGGGAGGTTGTGGAGGTGTTATTACAGAACAAGGCAAATGTGGATGAGAAACGTGATGATGGCAGCACACCTCTACATCTTGCAGCCTACCAGGGACATAGGGAGGTTGTGGAGATGTTATTACAGAACAAGGCAAATGTTTATGAGAAACGTGTTAATGGCAGCACACCTCTACATGATGCAGCCTGGCAGGGGCACAGGGAGGTTGTGGAAGTGTTATTACAGAAAAAGGCAAATGTTTATGAGAAAGATAAGGAAGGCGGCACACCTCTACATCATGCAGCCAGCCAGGGACATAGGGAGGTTGTGGAGGTGTTATTACAGAACAAGGCAAATGTGGATGAGAAAGACGATAAAGAAGAAACTGCTTTACAAAAAGCAGAGGCACAACATCACAATGATATTGCAAGGATTATAACTGAGGCAACAAATATACATGACCTGACAACCAACCATGGTACAATTATAGATAGGTAAGAGCAATGTGGAAATGATGCTTTAGTTGACAACCCAAACACATATATTGTATACGCTGTTTTGCAGAACAGTTTTGAAACCCTACGAAATCATATGAGACCTCGAAGAGGACAGTACCATCAGACATTTATCAAAATATCTATCATTTATCTAAGAATATAGACAGAGCATTTCTATAAGGCCCCCCAAACAACATACTAAAAGTCCCAAATCAATCAATCAAATATGTCATGAGAGACCAACAGTGTATTGATATTGAATGTCTGTCCATGTCTTGGAGGTCATCTTGGAATTTTGGGCCAGTCAGTTAGTGTGACAAGTTTTATGCACATGCGTCCAAGCACACTGTTTCAGATATAAATCTTCAACAGTCTAAACTCATATTTAGGAAAGTGTCGGCCATCTTGAAATTGCCGGCCATCTTGATGTTTTATAGATTTGTCAATAGTCGAAAACGATCAATAGTTGTGAATATCATTTTAAAACCATAATATGACTATTTTGCAACAGAACAAATGCTGTTTTTCATCAAAACATTGAACCTCATCTGAAATGTTGAAAATACTATTGACAGTTTGTTGCCATATTGGATTATGTAAATTAGACATATTTCCCAAACTGGGATTGCTTGGGACTTTAAGTATGTTGTTTTGGGGACCTTGTAGACATGCATTGTGGTGAGATGAACTTTATTGCTATTTGTTCCAAGGGAAACCTTATTTTCCATGGGCTACATATGTCAACGGGGACTTGCAAAAACGCTGAAATTATGTTAACCAATATTTGAACTTAATTAGGCTTCACTGTGTATACTATTGAATGATTTCGCTGGAGGCTTTTACATCTTGATTTTGTATTATATGTCACAATAGCATCACTATTTTGATTAAGTCCTATTTTCTCTGAAATGTTGTGTCAAGTGCATGTGGTATTGTTTCAGGGTGACAACCGATGGCCAGTTTCTTATGAAATCATCGTCAGTTCCACATGGAAGCTATAACAATGGCGGTTTGCTTACATCCACACCACCAACATCAACGTGCCCCGTGAACCACGCATCAATAGAATTGCCAGGGGTTTATGTTCCGAGTCAACTGGGACAAGCAGTTTCCACAGACAGACAAAGTGTTATTGAAGAGATCGCTTTGCAGTCATCCCAACCATATCATATAGACGGAAATCTTAACAACCTCCATACAGATCCTGCACGCATGGAGATACGTTCACCCAATCAAAGAACAGAAGCTATATATGGAAACTCAAGTCATGTTCCCACCTGTGTCCATGCTCCAGTAGTTGGTGACACAGTGCCTAGTTCAGATAACACTAGTAATTCTGAGAATGTCATCATTCACTACACTGAGTCTGGGGAAAAGATAGAGCTGCAGCAGCTCTAAAAGTGGTCTAGAAAGGAGTTATCATTGATAGTATGGTGTACAGTGATACAGTATACATATACAGTTTTACAACCTCCTTCAGGAGTCAGTCGTCCGAATTTGGTTTGCAGAAAAAAACGAGTTATTTGTCACTTGTGTCGATGTAGCATTGATGTTTCGGTTAGCATATCAATTCCATAAAAAGCAAACATTTTACTCTACAGATGCTAGGACCATAGCTAACTTCATGACGAAAAAATCCTCTATATTGCTTAGAGGATTACATAATAGATTCTTTCAAATGTTCCTAACTGGACATATGCGTATTTCAGTGTGAACCGAACTTTCCTTAGGCATTGTGTTAAGTTGAATCGAGTGAGTGTGTGAGTTGGATTTAACGCTGCTTTTAACAGTTTTCAAGTTATATCACTGCGTGACAGCTTAATGTGGGAGGAAAGCCCGAAGTGATGCAGGTCTCAGACGTTTACCATTTCGGTGATTTGTGTCAATGTAGTTTTGACGTTTCTGTTTGCATCTCGATTCCATAAAAAAAACCATTGTACGTTACAAATTCTAGGAACATGGCTAACTTTAATGTTTAGAAGATTACATAACAGTTTCTTACAAATGTTTATAACTGAACATATGCAGATTTCAGTGTGTTCCAAACTTTCTTAAAGCAAAGTATTTTGTTGAAATTACGGGAGTGAGTTAAGATTGACGTACACAATGAATGTTTGCAGCTACATGTCGCTGTGTAAAATATGTACTTGCAGGAACACGTGGGTGTCTTTCTATCATAGTCGGTATTGTCACTTTGATTTGTTTCTGCACCATTTCCAGTGTCAGAGTTGTGAAGTCTCACTCCCAAAACGAAGCCATGTAACCTGTTGCAATATAGACTTTAAAGTACGTTCACGGTGACCTCATATTCAGGAATATAATGACTGTTTTTGTAAAACGATTCGTCGTGAAGCACCACTTTAGATTAGATTGTAGCTAAATATGGTGTACACAGTTTTATTTATATTCAATGTATTATCCTTCTTTCAAATATCTTATAAACACAAACTGCAAGTCTGAGAAGAATGTGGCTATTTTTGCTGTTCATTAACTGTACAAATTTTCTTCGTGATGGATACGTATAATAATAGTTAGGCAGGTATTTGATTCTTATATCCTCATATACTGGAAATATCAATAAAACATGGTATTCATTTTCTTGGTTACATTTGCAGAAAGGACACATCTATGTTAAAACATCATTATCTTTGGAGTGTCTGTATAACTGTATATTGAGGGTATATATACCACACCTGAACTTCGTTAAGCATCTGCGTAAAGGGAGAGAGTATCTGCCCAGTGACGTTAAAATATGGTGCTCTTGTTACCCCGCCTGGCGCTCAGCATTAAGGGGATAAGACTGGTCAATTTGTGGTCAGTATATTGTGTCAGAGTGGGGTATTCATGTTAAAACTTCGGTATGGTGTATCAGTGGCTTGTTCTGTAAAAACGACATGAGCAGACACACATACATATACACACACGCGTGCATGCACGTTACTTCATATAAGAGCAGAATTCTTGAACGCAACGTTAAACCTGCAGATTTTCGGGGTACGGTGGCCCAGTCGTCTAGGGCGCCGCCTTTTGCTTTGTAGAGTTGCGTCCCTTGGGCACGCCAGACACCTGTGATCCTGGGTTCGAATCCCGGTTCGCCCAGATTATGTTTCTAGGTTTGTCAGCACCATACCCGTCCTCTTGGGTTTCACCGAAGCGGTAAACGTCTGAGACCTGCATCACTTCGGGCTTTCCTCTCACATTAAGCTGACACGCCGTGATATAACTGTAATACTGTTAAAAGCAGCGTTGAACCCAACTCACTCACTCACACACTCTGGAGATTTAATTAGAAAGGAAATTAGATTCAGCCCCACTCACACCCGATATTGAAGAAACATGGTGATTGTCCCTTGCCGATCTCAAATTATCAAGATTTCATTTCAATTACATGTTATCGCAAGCTGTACTACCAACGCCGTTACAAACATTATCCTGTCAACAAAGTCAATTGTAGACAATGTCAGGGATAGATAGGGTTTAATAATGCATACCACGTTTACAGTAGCTGGTCAAAGGGAGGCAACTCTGTTTTCAGATATTACGTTAGCATTTGAAAAGTACGGAAGTTATCCTGACGAGACCTGGATACTGTGGGTAAAATGCTTACAGGCGTATTGTCAATAGAAGCATCATCTGTAGCTGCTCGTACTGGGCTAAAATGACTTTGTTTTCTGAATGTGGCAAATGTACGTAATAATGACGAAAGGTATAATGAAATGAAGTGCACTGATTTTTAAACGGCTTTAAATGTTGTGTTTTGTGTTGAACTCATTTTCCAAAATGGAAATAGTATTTTCCTGTTTTAAATCATACCATGAAGCAAATTTGTTCTTCATTTCATGTACATGAAACTTTGATCTTTTGATCACCACAACCATTGTACCTGTAACCTATTGTTCAGGTTGTGTGAAAGGGAGAGAAAACGTTTACGCTTACTTATGCTATTTCTGGTGATATAAACAGAGGGACGGTTTGAATATTTGAAACGATGTACAATATGAAGGTTGTATAGCACTGGGATCGAATTACGAATTACGAAAATGTTCTGATTACTTGAATAATCAGTTTTTTATTCAATTCAATTTAGAAAGTTTGTGAATTTCTGAGTAATTTATCATTATCACTGCGAGGTGGAGGTATTTGAATTCGTCAGAGATGTTTGTATGGATAAGAGCGACAAAACCCTTTGCATAATCACAAGAAATCTCTGTAGAAAGCCGACTCCATTTTACGATTCTGACTTTATTAAAAGCATCACTATGAACTTTCATTATTTCCGGGACATATTTCCCATGAAAGCCCCAATCCGTAGCATTCTAAACTTAATAAATATACAACGCCAGAGAATAACCAGTCTTGATTATCTACCGAAACACATTCCATTGGGCGCATAAGGCAAAATGGGGGGGGAAAACTATAGGAATGGATAACTGATAATCACTGATGACACCACGTCTTGTGAAAGTGCACGCATGTCCTGCCCAACCGGTAGGAGTCGCCATTGGTACAATCTGACTCCACGTGTAGGAGCCGCCATTGGTACAATCTGACTCCACGTGTTCTTAGGGTAAACTTGCAAATGCAGAAAACACAAAGAAACTGTAATTTGATAAATATATTTATTTTCCAAACATGATGACTGATGATATGACCCTGTTTACTGATTGCTGTATAGTAGACCTGAGATTACAATATTTCGGAACAAGGTAAAAACGTATGGTCGAAATGATAAAAACACAGTTTGTTTTCATATTTATATAATATTTCTTCTACCAAGGTGCAATTACACTGACAAGGAGGATCGTCACTGCAGGATGTTGAGAATGTCCTCCCATTCGATCGTGCATCTCTCTTTACATGTCCATAGTGCTTTGACCAGGTCCAGATAGGTGGCCGAATTTCCATTCCACTGCTTCCATTTAGTGAGCATAATCAAGATCTGCATATACATTGAACATGGGTGTGCAACTCTGCCCTGTTGGATAGCCACAACGCTGAGGCCAAGTTCAATCCCGACGTGCTCAAATCCATTCCCGACATGTCTCGCAACAAGGCCGAGATCTCGTGGAGTTACAGGAGTCTTCAGTCTCTCGTTCACACAGCGTTTTGAACCTACACAGAAATCTGTATTACTTGATGTAACACCAATTCTACCACAAAGGCTCACATAAACAGGTTTCTTTCTGTTTTGTGTGATTGACATGTGGTATCGAATTAACCTTTATTCATCTCCAATGCTCACCGATATTCCAAATAAGCAATACAAATTGACAGAAAAAAAAGTTGCACAAATCGTCCCATATACATATTTGTCATCATAATAACGATCAAAATATGTTGAAAGTTATGCTGAACACATATGGCATATATTACCAAATTTCTGAAATGAAATCATCAAATCATGATAAAGAATGTCGCACAAAATTATGGCAGTTATAATTTAACGCACCTCTGCTTATGATCTGTTCGATCAGCCCGTTGCTTGACTGGTGCATTCTCTAGAACGAAAATCATACACAATCAATTGTGTGTTGAGATGATATGCTGTAGTATTTCCTGAAAGGCGTTGAATTCAAATACCGTATTATTCTTCAGGTGGGATGAAACTTCCACACTATAACACTTTATATGGAATGATAAACTTCCACACAATAACACTTAATATGGAATGATAAACTTCCACACTATAACACTTAATATGGAATGATAAACTTCCACACAATAATACTGAATATGGAATGATAAACAGAGACAATGTCTGCCGGAACAGGAGTGAGTATATAAAGACTTTGAACAGTATTTTCGTTACCTTATATCCACTATTAAGCATACAGAAATGATGTGTACATATATTACTACCATTAGTGTACCTTAATGAACAGATCTAAAAGGGCGTTATTAAGACGTACCTGATACTGAAGTCCGGAGAAGCACGAGGCAATATTCCCCATGCTGCCTATACATATATGACACTGACGTACACCACTCTGTGTGTTCAACTGGTATGACTAAATCAAAAACTCTAGGCTATATGTGAGCACTGCGGGATGCCCCGGCACGAGAGGGGACACAACGTCTCACTCTCTCTCGCAATAGCTTCAACCAAAGATTTAGGAATTTCGGATTTTCGGATTTCAAAACTGATATAAAGGCGGAGTTTGGCAAAATGGTGTGTATGTGAAAGAGATTATAATAGACCTATGTGGGGGGTTATACCTCTTATCGTGCATTTTAAGTTTGTTGTCACACACTATGACCAACAATAATAAAGAAATAACATCACAGCAGTGTCGATAATTGACGTGTGGTCACAAAAGGAACCTGCGGTTCAGTATGCCGCTCACACATGTAGATAAGAGAGCAGTGAAGTTGTCACTGCTCTCTTATCTACATGTGTAAGCGGCAGCCTAAAAACTGAAAGAACAAGACCATAGAATGGATCAGAACTTGATGTTAGACGTGTCAGCAATACGAAAATGTCAATGATTGGACTATAATCATGATTGGATCTTCTTCAGCTGTAGTCAAGTCGTCCACACGGACAGACGGACACACTATCATACCTCTTCCAAATGTCCACTGCAAGGTCCACGTATCATGAATTTTGTTGACAATAATTTCACATACATTCTAATTGTTGACTTTCTACGCCTTGTAAAACATCTTTCAAACGCAGGTAATGTGATGATCAACAACATTTCTATTAACAGTTCGTTCGTTACATCCATTTCAGTTTCCGGAATTTCAGATTGCGAATGACAGAAGAACCCAATTAGTTATCACTTGCACATTCTTCCGCGTGAGGGGCGGTAGGGTAGTCCAGTGGTTATAATGTTCGCTCGTCACGCCTAAGACCCGGGTTCGAATCCTCACATGGGTTCAATGTGTGAAGCCCATTTCTGGTGCCCACCGCAGTGATATTGCTAAAATATTGCTAAAAGCCTTCACTCATTCTCTCTTCCCCGTGTTCATATGAGGCAGAGTGACTAGTCGTTTCGAAGGACGGATGGATAATTAGCAATTGCTCAACTATAATGTCTCTCTGGGATGATAATTGTAATAATGTGGTCTCCAGCTAGAGCTGCACTACAGCGTTTCTATTGCTGTTGATATGTAGAATATCTGTGAAACAACTGAACATGTATGTTAAGCTAGGGCAGATAAAATGTGTAGCTCTGAAGCCCAGATGACAGTAAATCATGCATGCTGACGGTATCTTATATAATTAGTGTGAAACGTAGCATGCAGAAAATGTAATCTTCGATTCGCTGATGTTATTATTCAGTCGCTCAGGAAAGATAAATTTCGTTGCACAGACCAAACCTAAGCACCCACCCATCGTCAGCTACACAGAATTATAATTCTACTACATTTGTTACATGTAGGTTACAGTCAACGTCGCATATCATATCACACACGAGGTGAAGAAACGATATATATATCCTGTTACTATATATGACATTTGTTCCTTTCTCAATACCAGTTTATCATCAGTTGGTGTGTGGCATTGTAAAGGAATGACATTTGGAAACACACGTACTTGACCTCATGGAATACAATTCTTCAATTACGTCATCTTTAAATAAAACCCGTTCTGTAATTGGAATAGATCTCGACTTAACGCATGTCATAAGCATGTGCTCAATGTGTTCAACTTCAGTGAAAGCAAAAGAAAACGCTGAACACAAATGAAATCATTGTACCGCTCTGTGCCGGTCACTGGTGGTTAATATGAAAGGATGGGTTATCTTTCGTGCCAATTCTCGGGAAAGAACAAAAGACTCAAACACATTCCTTGGTGTGTGGAACTCAAAGGTTGTATACTTGTAAACATTTTTGATAGCCGTTAATATATAACAGTAATCGCATCTTTACCAGTCTTTCACATGTACAAACATCAACAATATTGAGAAAGTCCTGCATTCACATATACATGTGCACACATTGAACACATTCATGCACTGGAAACATATGATGCAACCCCTGACGTCCCTCTCTGATCCCAGCACATCCTTACCTTATGCTCGTATTATCAGCATACTACACGTAGGTCACCAAACATTGTATTCCTGACACCACCGTAGCGTCATGTCTTTACATATAATAGTTCCTTGTATGTCCCACGACACTTAACATGCATGACACGAAGTATGACCCTTATATGTGTCACACTGTGATGGCCGTCTCTTTCACATGCACTGCAGTTGATAAAGGAGGCCTACCCGATATCTAAATCCTGACAAGCATGATCTAATATTCCCCATGATCATTTTCCCATCTTCGAATCCGCAGCGTGTGATATTGTGACACAGCTAACACAATGTAGCCAGCCCAGTTTATACATGCATACCTGATGGGGGGGGACTCCCTTGTACAATTTACCGGCACACTGTAAATCTCAGACGTATGTAATCAACAAATTGCTGTCATTTCTCTAAATCACGGACTTCGGATTTCCGGATTTTCGGCTATGAATCGCCATGTCATTCAGTTACATAGTTGTCACAACAGGGGGGATATGTTTTCATTCATACTCAGTGGTTATAGGCTGCTTATCAAATCTTCTCAATGTCAACACCACGTGGAGTAAGCTGTCTACTTCAGACGCCGTAAAAGCGTGTTTGATCATAGTATTGAGACGAGAGAAGCCATATTATTACCAATAAAACTCGTATATATGATTTGTTTCTTTTGTATATATGTGTGATGAGGTTTTATTTTACTCGAAAAGCGTAAATTCGTGTGGGATAACACACAATATGTTGATGTTGAGCAGTATATCAATCAATATAAGTTATGGTGTATCAATTAATTGTCTCCTATCATGGGAATCCGGTAAAGTGGACAGGCACACTGACACGTATGCAGGATTTCTGCACTTTCCTCACTTTCTCCAGTAATAATGATGATATTAGTGTTAGATTGTCAGATGTTTTCCTGTCGTTTCCGGAGTGAATGAACTTTTCAATTTCATTCGAAAATATGACGCAATTTTGCATACTCTCACTGCAGATACTAATCTATCTATCGAACTAGGGACTATTCTGGTTTGTCTGAAATGGGGGTTGTCTGTGGGCACTACGCAATAAAACGAAACGAAACGAAACACACTTCGGGCAGCTATATGGCAGATAGTTCATGCAAGATGTGAACAAGACAATCCGACAATCCGACATAGCATATGACGTTTCGTTTGTTTGTTAAAATCAGTTCATAACACTGTGGTTGAGACAAGCAGTTAGTTCTAGGTAGGATACGGACCTCATGTTATACTACTCATCAGGCATTTAGTACAGGCTGCCCCCTGAGGTATATATGAAAACTAAGTGGTATTAAATGTAATGGAGATGAAGGAAACTCCCTTACAAACAACATGAAGGTTTATCTGAAAGCATACGACGCCGTTGGGTTCGGATGACACCAACACAGCTGAATGACCAACTCTGACCACCTGATTCGCTCCAGTCAGCTCTTGCAGCAATCATAGGATACTGGTGCCTTATTCATCACCGGATTATACACAGGGCAGATGTAATGTAGTATAATCACATGATCATCATCAGTAGCATAAGCTGGGACGCTTGAAACTACTATCAGACTGCCAGTAACACCACGTAGACTAACATAGACTCAAACATCCATATGTGCAATGTATAAATGAACAAAAAACCCTGTAGTTTTAAAAAGCAACATTTATTCGTGAAACATAAGGAAATATCAAACATGTACGTTATTCTTAACATATACTAGAGCAGTGAGTCGACAGTGTTGTTGTTATTTTAGGTGTGCACTACGAATGACACACTAAGTCGATGGTGATTGGAGAATGTTTAGTATGGCATCCATTTCGAGCGTACATCTACCTCTGCATCTCCACAACGCTCTGACGAGCACAAGGCCAGTGGCAGATCTGCCATTCCTCTCCTTCCACTTGGTGAGCATGTGTAAGGTCTGCATATAAAGTGAAGTTGGGTGTGAAACTTTGCCTTGTTCGATCACCACAAGATTGAGTCCAAGTTCGATTCCAATAGATTCAAACCCGATCCCAATATGATTTGCCACCAGGCTGACACCTTTCTGAGAAACAGGGATTCTCAGTCTTTCCTCATTTACAGGGCCTACAAAACAAATTAACATCACGTTTTATGATTTAAAAAATGTGAATGAAAATTATAGATGAGTTTGCGTTTTGAGTAATTTTGTTTTTGTCTTTTCAAACTTACATTTTAACAAACACCTTACAAATCAGAACAGATACGGAAAGTATGTTGCGAGACATAGTACATCTTAATATATGCAGAGGAGAATACATATTCTCTCCACGTCTACAGTATAGCATATGTGTACTTAAGATATTATGCGACGTTCATATTGCATATTTAACATAATCAAATTGATCAAGATGAAAAGGACATATTCAATGACATTAAATAAACGAACCTGTCAATGTGACCAATGGATTATATGAACGGATCATCTGGTTGTGTGGCTGGTGAAGTCTCTGGAAGGGAGATGTTTATACCATCACATGTCATGTATAAAATTAAATGTTGCAAGCTTATGTCATATATACTTTTCGTGCTGTCACACATACACACACACACACACACACACACACACACACACACACACACACACACACACACACACACACACACACACGCACGCACGCACGCACGCACGCACGCACGCACGCACGCACACACACACACACACACACGCATACACGCACACACACACGCACACACGCACGCGCGCACGCACGTACACACACACACACAGAAATAAAGACAGACTGTATAAGACCATGCAACCACAAACGTGCACATCGACATGCAAACAATGAGCTCGTTAGTTTCTAATAATTAAAGTTCACCTACCCGATACCCAAATCCGGACCAGCATGACACATAATTCCCCATTGTCGGCTCTGTACATACGTTTTACCCTCTGCTTTACTGATCTGCTGTCCGTTCAATCGCTTGCTCTTTATATGTAGGCTTTGTGAAGGGGATTTCCCTAAACTTGTCGACAAAAATTACTGTTGCAGATAAGCGGCCGCGAGTTTATCGACGGGCGTTTATTGAAGCAAGACGCGAGAACGCGAGGTCTTTCCCAGGGTGTAGCATCTAAGAAGACTGAGAGGTAATGCATGCTATACATCATAAATCCGAAAATCCGACTTGTTGTACATTCACTTCACAATGTCAACTAGTTAGCGGAAACGTCTTTAGGGTGTGTGTGTGTGTGTTTTTGGTTTTGTGTTTTTGTTTTTTGGTGTGTTTTTGTGTGTGTTTGTGTGTGTGTGTGTTTTTGTGTGTGTGTTTTTGTGTGTGTGTTTGTGTGTGTGTGTGTGTGTGTGTGTGTGTGTGTGTGTGTGTGTGTGTGTGTGTGTGTGTGTGTGTGTGTGTGTGTGTGTGTGTGTGTGTGTGATGAGTCAGTTCGCATTGAGAGCTCAGTGGGATATAACAACATAGCGAAGAGCTTCACTTGAACTGATTGTGAAGGCGGAACATTCTGCTGTTTGTTTGACCTCGATGTGAACAGACAGCAGTTGAATCATCTCACATCTACTCCCTACACATCAAGTTGTGATTAAAGTGACATGCGTGATAATAAAGGAATATCTGCTATACACTCATCCTGTTGAATTGAATGTACTGGTTACAAAGAGGAATATAGAAAATGGCTATAGTGTACAACAATGTCACATTATCCCAAATAGACTCAATATATTATGTTTTAGATATGATACTGACGTTACAGTTGATGAAGTGTTATTATTAAATAACTGACAATTGAATAACTATTCTGAAATGCATTGATATTTTTGAATGGACATGTGAATAAATCCAGTTGAAACAGAGAATCTCTGATTGACTGTGTCGGATTTTCGGACTAGCTAAGTCACAAGACAAGTAAACGTTCTTGTCGTCTCTTGATTGACTTGCCGATCGACTACGCCTGTCCTATACTTTTTTTTTATCGAAAAGTACAGCATGAGTAGTATTTCATTTTAGTTGTTTTCATAATTATATTGTAGGTATTTTACATGAGTAAAATTTTAAACTCCCCCTTTTGACAATGTTATTGACCCAGGGGGTAAAAAGCACTTAACATCCACGTTAGTGTTCCTGGATATAATGTTAGTATTATGTGACGTACATTAGTGTAGAAATAGTACAAACTATACAAACATCTCGTTCTAGTGATGTTTCAAAGTGAATGTCACGTGGAACAATATGCCTTCAGCTTCGACTTATGTCATCTACATTTCCCTGTTGCTTATGTACTTAAACGCATGCACATATCATTCAAATGTCCTGGAAAGACACATTTTTCTTACATCTAAGCTTAAATTCAATCAAGATTCGGCATCACAGGCCTGATCAAGTCATCCCAGAAATAGGAAATAAGGTAATCTTTTTACTAAATATGACATGCTACCTGTCAAAATCATTTGCAATTCTATCCCTTATAATTACTATGACCTTTACAGGGAGATTTCAGACCTCCTTACTCACTTACTTAAATGGATCGGGTGGTCATGCTTGGTGACTTGGTTGACAGCGTGGAGTAGTAACCCGACGACGTGAGTCATTGCTCATGATAGTGATCCCTGGATTCTTTGGTCGAGACTCGATACTTTACAGGCCACCGTGATATGTCAAGAGTATAGCTGGTAGCGGCATTTGGCATACATACAGATAAAATAGTGTATGTGTGTGTGTGTGTGTGTGTGTGTGTGTGTGAGAGAGTGAGTGAGTGAGTGAGTGAGTGAGTGTGTGTGTGTGTTCGTGTGTTCGTGTATGTGTGTGTGTGTGTGTGTGTGTGTTCGTGTGTTCGTGTTTGTGTGTGTGTTTGAACGAACAAAAGACAAACAACAACTTCAACATTTTCATGAAGATGTTTCTGCAGAATGTTCCCTTCGCAAAACTGAAATTTGAAAAGGATCATATGTTTTTATATCCAGGAAATACTTAATGGGGCAAATTTTACGAGTTGAATGGGCGTGAAAGCATGAATAGCTGCATAAGAGGAAAAATAGTGGTGGTGTGGATTGGCATACAGGAGAAATGAGACAAGCATGCTGTTAACCAAAGTAAATCGTCTCGTGCACCAATACACGTGAATGTGTTTGCTTTTCAATAGTACATAATATGATATGAACTTATACACATTAGCAGGTCATTTTGCGTTGAGAGCTCAATGGGATATAACAACATAGCAAAGAACTTCACTTGAACTGATTGCGAAAGCGGAACCTTCTACTGTTTAATTGACCTCGATGTGTACGTACAGGAGTTGAATCATCTCACATCTATTTTCTATACATCAAGTTTTGATAAAAGCGACATAGGTAATAATAAAGGAATATCTTCTAATATTTTCCTCCTATTCATTTTAATGTACTGGTTACAAAAGAATATCTGGGTAATAATAAAGGAATATCTGCAAATATATCGTCCTGTTCAATTAAATGTACTGGTTACAAAGAGAAATATCGAAAAATGGTTACAGTATACAGCAATGTCACATTAGCCAAATAGACTCAACATAATATGTTTTAGATATGGTACTGAGATAACGGTGCTGCAGTGCGCATTGGTTATTGCAGAGCATGTGTCGGATCTTAAATAACTGACAATTGAATAACTATTTTGAAATGCATTGATATTTTTTAATGGAATTTTGACATGTGTTATTATTAAATAACTGACAATTGAATAACTATTCTGAAATGCATTGATATTTTTGAATAGATACGTGAATAAATCCAGTTGGAACGGAGAATCTCTGATTGACTGTGTCGGATTTTCGGACTAGCTACGTCACAATCGCCGCCGACAAGTAAACGTTCTTGTCGTCTCTTGTACCGGGTCTCGACTACTTCTGTCCTATACCCTGAAGCTGAGATTGTTTTGTCGAAAAGGTACAAAGTAAATAGTATTTCATTTCAATGGTTTTCATAGTTAGAGTGCAGGTATTTTACATGAAGTAACATTTTAAACTCCCGCTTTTGACAATGTTATTGAACCCAAGGGATAAAATGCATATGTGACATACATTAGTGTAGAAATGGGACAAACTATACAAACATCTCGTTCTAGTGATGTTTCAAAGTGAATGTCACGTGGAATAATATGCCTTAAGCTTCAACTCATGTCATCCATATTTCCCTGTTGCTTGTGTACTTAAACGCATGTGCATATCATTAAATTTCCTGGAAACACACATTTTTCTTACAACTAAGCTAAACTTAAATCAAGGTTCGGCATCATAGGCCTGATCAAGTCATTCCAGAAGTAGGAAATTAGGTAGATTTTTTTACGAAATATGACATGCTGCCTGTCAAAGTGATTTTCAATTCTATCCCATACTATGACCTTTACAGGGAGATTTCACACCTCCTTACTCACTTACTTAAATGGATCGGGTGGTCATGTTTTTTGACTTGGTTGACAGCGTGAAGTGGTAACCCGACGACGTGAATCATTGCTCATGATAGTGATCCCTGGATTCTTTGGTCGAGACTCGATACTTTACAGGCCACCGTGATATGTCAGGAGTATTGCTGGTGGCGGCATTTGGCAACAACAAACAGCTTACATCTTTTATGAATTTTATGAGTGTGGCGGGTGCTTCTGGTAGAGCATTACATGCTAATCATTCTGTGGAATACCTGGTGTCATCACTGATTTCCAGTGATCCATTCATATACTTTTCATCACTATTTCATCTTTTCTATGCATAAAAATGTGACAGTGTTTCAGGCTTCTCTATTATTGAGAATATGACTTGTATGTTTGTCATTCGAATACTTTGTCAAGATATTTGTAGAATGTAGGGGAGCATATTATTGAATACATAAAATCGGATTTTCGAAACAACTAGATTTGTCATCCCTACAACTCTGTTTCAATGGTGCATAGATATGAATGCAGTCACTAATTGTCCAAATGTTTTATGGTAAAAGTGTAGAAGACTGGATAGGATAGCCATTTCCTTGTCTGTGACGGGTGCCACCAGTGGGACAGGATACCTTTTCGCGAACTTCTGGTATCATCTCTATTTGATTTCATACCTGAGAACCACTACCGCCCATAACCAGTATTTGCAAACTTCCAACCAGGACTATAATAGAGCTACTATAGAAAGTAGAACACTGATTGTCGTCCATAATCAATCAGCAAAATTCTACGGCCGACAAACCCTTGTGAAATTGTTCAAAAGAAGAGACAACAAATAAACAGTACACTTGGAACAACATAACACAAATAATTTGACTGTTCAATCGTGACCGGATATTGTAGAGGCAAATCGTTATGTGAGAGGCAATTATGTCTCCGGATTTTCGGATTACGGATGACGTTAAGACCACAAGTATTCATCCCTCGCTAGTTCATCCTCAAATATAAGAGACAGAAAGACAAGATGTTACAAAAGGCATCACATCAATTTATTAAAAGCATTTATTCTCAACATATACAAATAGAATCACAATGTATTACAAACGGAAAAGATATTACTCTCTAAATAAAGGGTGTTCAGTGTGCAACTTGAGGAAACAGAAAATCAATCAGATCATTTAGGATCCCAATCTATGTACAAAAGCCTCAGTGAACCTAGCATCTCGACTCGATATTTCAAAGTGGGAACCCAATCAATCAATGATAACTGTACATGAGAAGAGTGTTCAGTGCAGCGTTAGTATATGAGAGAACATAAATGTAGGCATGATTTCTCTGTATGTGGTCGGGGAAACTCAGTGAAGCATTACTTATATACCCACTCGTGTATTCACAGCGTAAAGCAAGACAGCGTCATGTGAAAACAGCTCTCCGACTAGATTACACAGACACAGTGGACGGTCCCTGAAGGATGTTGAGAATGTCCTCCCACTCAATGGTACACCTGTCATTGCAACTCCACAGTGCTCTGACAAGGACCAGGCCAGTGGCAATTCTCCCGTTCTTCTCCTTCCACTTGGTAAGCATGTGTACAACTTGCATATATGGTGAACATGGATGTGCACAAGTCACATGTTCGATAACCACGAGAGTCAGTCCAAGTTCGATGCCAACAGACTCGAACCCAATCCCGATATGACTTGCAACAAGGCTGAGATCTCTTCCAGATACAGGAGTATCCAACATCTCATCATTTAAGGCATATGCTTGGTTCCAGTGTGTTGACCCTACAACATTAAACTCACAATAAACTACCTATTTACTTGTGTACATTTTGTTTGATAGATGATGTTACAACATTCAGTTCACATTCATTATTCCAAATAGCTTCACTAAACAAAAACATATGGTACATACATAAAGTAACGTAAACAGAAATCATTTGGTACACACAGAACTAAACTTCCTGAAATATAATAAGACAAGCAAATTGTTTAAATTCAATAAAACTAAAACATCAAACTAAAAGGCGACTATGCTTGTTGTAAGAGGCGACTAACAGGATCGGGTGGTAAGGCTCGCTAACATGTTTGTTGCATGTCATCGGTCCCAATTGCGTAGATCGATACTTTTGATGTTAATCACTGGATTGTCTGGTCCAGACTCGATTATTTACAGATTGCCGTCATATAGCTGGAATATTGCTGAGTGCGACTTTAAACAACAACAAAACAAAATACAAGCAAACAAAACAACAAACAATGTAATTTAACGTACATGTAACTCTCTCTGTCAGATTGGGTTCATTTTGGCAGTTCATCGAGTTCTCTGAGGTGGACAGTCTCTGGAATCGAATAAACACTGTTTCAAACACGATTGATAGCTACACCATCAAAGCAATAAAACAATATGGATAATCTTACATAAACTAAACAAGAGAATGCAATGACAAATTCACATGAACATGTACACACGCCGACGCGCATTATAAACATTGACATGCTAAAGTTCGAATAGGGAAAGCACGTGAAATATGCCTATGGCTGTAAACATAACATCTTGACCCACCTGATATCGGGATATTGGCCAGCATGAAACAATATTACCCATACTGTCTGTATTTATGCCTCTACTCCACACATGTGTATCCGACAGTCAGCTGACACAATCTGATACTGTCGACTCTTCTGACAGGATTTATATATCGGAGTAGCATAAGGGCATAAGATTCCCCTGTGGTGCAGCACATTGTAGTACATTGTCAGTCACAGGCATATGTTACAGTCAACTTACAACCGATTTTTGGATCGCAGATCGCGGAGTTCGGATTTTAGGATTTCATATCAGGCTGATGGGTATGGGTAAAATAGGCCGGTGATGATGCAGGTGAAGGGACAAGAAGTAGTCCTGAAACGTCGTTACAAATCATAGAGAAAATTGTGATCCATAAGAGTCTCATGTCTGTCTTCTTGTAGAGTATTCAACAAGTCATATCGATATTTGTCCTTTCTTGGCCATCTGTCTTGTTCAGGTGCAGTAAATAATAAACCTGTTTATGTTGCCTTATGTTCAATGAAATCAGATTGTATTTTGACATTGGGATGGTGTGATACCTAAGCCGTTGAAGCGTTGGCTCAACACAACGAAGTTCCCGTTAAAATTCCCATCATGGGGACAATGTGTGACGTCCTGTGTCTCTCGCCGTGATTGCTGGAATCCTAGCAGGGTAAACTGTACGTCTCACTCAAAATATTATTTATTGATTACGGCGTCTTGTGCTGCAAACGATTATTGTTCAAAATGTACTTAGGCTGAAGAGTGATAATGGTGATTTCAATTATTAAAAGTTTTATTTACTTATAATAACTTGTCTTGAACCTGGTTTAATACTTTAATTTATCCAGAGATATTAACAGCAAGGTTCAACCAAAATGAGCTGATTCCTTTTATAGTTACCATTTCACTACTTGATGTATTCAGTTCACTTGTTCATTCGTCTCCTTCATCAGCTCAGATGTAGATGAGCCTGTCGTTCTCATGTTCCTTATCACCAATACACGGTATACAGAATTTGATAAATACAAGAACCATTAAATACACCCCATCACATTTCCGTCGAGGTTACGATTACAAATGCTTCTGTCTTCAGTCTTTGTTACAGACAATAAATAATAAACACTAAAATAGTCAATTAATAGTATACACATTCATATGATATCATCCGACATAGGGCCTTGAAGCTGTTTGCACATAATATTTTTGGCTCAAAGCAATATTACCAAGGAAAACGATACTTATAAATCGGTGTGTGTAGGAATCTGACACTGGTATATGATACATTAAAAGTGAACCTTGTTTAAACCGATCGTTCACGATAAAAATCCCTGATCCGAAAATCCGAACAAGGCTATAAATACATGTCGCTGGAGGAACTGTTAATACCGGAATGTATACATTGTGTCAGGGCTTTGCGGGAAGGCTGGTTGGATATATGATGTCATACTCAAGTTGATCACAGTATGTAGGAACAATTATGTTGCTGTGCTGTTAAAGAAATGATATACTATGAATTACATATGTCAGAAGCGGGGTGTATGCAATTTAACGTGCTGCATTCATTTGAAAATTTGAAGAAGAAATGAGGGGGAATATGAGCGGTGAATTGTGATATTGAGAAAATGATATAATACGTGGTTGTCTACATTCACATGTCTCATCATATAAGTGTGCACCAAAACACTTGAACTTGTTTAGTTGTCAGTAGTGCATAAGATAATCATGCGGTGATCAATACGTATTGTAAAATTGACTTCCGCCAGAATAGATACAAATGATACATTACTAAGATATGAGTACATAACTAAGAACTTCCTTTGAACAAATTGTCTAGTTGAACGTTCTACTGTTTGATTGATGTCGATGTGCATGGGAGGCAATTCAGTCACCTCGCATCTACTCCTGATGCCTCCCACGAAGACTCGGGGAGCATGTGAAGATAGAAGCGACAGAATCTTTTTCATAATTATATAAGAAAATCAGGTAAAACCTCATAATTATCAACTGAATGTGCAGGTTAGAAAGAAGAATATGAAAAATGGTTGTAGTATACATGTATAACATTGTCCCAGTATCTCAAATAAACTCGGCATTATATGGTTAAGATATCGTACCCACCTTACATAGATGAAGTGATCATCAGAACAAGTGTCAGATATTAAGTAACTGGTGATTGAAGAAACTACAGGTTAGTAACTACAGGTTCGGTTTGAACGTACAATGTCTGATTGAAGGTGTCGGGTTTCCGGTCCAATGATGTGAAATGTTCAATTTACGAAAATAATATATTTACCATATCCTGTACCAGGACACTGGTTTGGTTGAATGGCTTCGATCGACTACGTCTTTCATATATGCGCTCTCTCTTAAGTTGAGGCTGCTTTATCGAAAATGTTATGTAAATACTACCTCGATGAGTAATACATCGATATGGTAGAGTGGAGAAAAGTGTATTTGGGAATAGGATATCCCCAGGTTGTAAAGGTTCAACTGAGGATGTTTCAAATAACCAGCAGCCAATCATCAGACGTTAAAATGAAATCTTTCCACTATGCATCTTTAACAATGCTGGTCCCCATACACCATTTGTTTCTGAGATGAATACGCATCATTTTTGTATACATTTGACCTCCTGAGCATTGCACTCTTTGTGTAGTGTTGTCGTTAGAACCTATCCCAGTTTCACATCAAACCTCTCTTATCACATACATCACCCACTATATAGCACAATCTGCCACTGTCGTTGTAAACATGGTTTTCACATGTCTCCAGTGTGCACTAATATACAAGAAAAGTCGTAGACAATACATTGTCAGTAATGTCAATGTGGGTTTGTGATAGCTGATCAAAGGGAGGTAACTCTATCGACTCTGTTTCCAGATTTTCGAACATGGATAAGGAAATGAGACTGGGACGCAAGTTTGTATACAGGCACAAATACACATTGCACAATATGGATGCTGTATAGCACCTTGTACACAGGATGAAGATGATAACAATGTCCAAATATGTAGGTTGATGTCACGTCCAATCAGCATATTTTCTTCGTCTGTATTCCTTGATACATAAGGAACATATGTGCGACAATCATGTGGCTTAGAAAACAGGAAACATACTGACACACGCACGCACGGACACGGGACAAAATATACAGTTACTTTTTCTGTCAGCTCGTATTGCCGATTAGGAATGTCAAATGGATAACAAGTAATTTCTTAAGGTGTATAAGCGTCAAATATACAAAAAGGATTGTGTAGATATTTGCGCTTGTCAAAACTCATTTTTGCACACAAAATCTTTCTCCGCACAAGGGCTCTTTAAGTGAAAACTTTAATGGGGTATAGGCGACGCCCAGCAGTATTTGTGACGTCATTGTATATGTGACGTAACAGTTTATGACAATAGAGGGTGACGTAAAAACGTAATCATAGTTGACGGATATCAGTATGTTTGTGACGTCATAATTCCTTTGATATACTGCTGCTACACTGCTACTACATACTGCTTCGTCAAATGTGACATCGATAAATTACATAAACACGTCCCATTTTAATTCTGGAAACCCAAAAGTCCAGAAACTCGACGGTCTTTTCCAAGTCTCGGTCAAAGGTATTTACAAAAATAAGCATGCTGTTTTCATGGCAACATACTAAGGAAGAAAAAATGAAAAAAAAAAGTTTAAAAACTCAATATTTACACCATCTCGTTCATGTTTTTGTTTCGCAAATACTTAACTTGTATTCCATCAAGTATCATACACAAAATTTAACTCATTTTAACTTAATTCAACGATTTTATAGTGATATTGAAATATTTCGCCCATGGGCGAGAAAAAGGCTTGGCCCATGGACGTGAAAATATGGTACTTGTTGTTACCCTGTCTGGCGTTCGGCATTAAGGGACTAAAACAAGGACTGGTCAGCTCGGAGTCAGTATACTGTGTCTGAGTGGGGTATTGATATTAAACTGCGTCTTGCTCATTGGTTAGACTGTAAGCAGGAACTAAAATCGGTTTTATAAACAATGATACGGATATCTGACTAGCGGTGTTTCCACTGTAATCCTAGCATGGAGGTGGTGATTGGCCATATTATCTGAAATATTTTTAAATCTTACATTCCAGTCAACGCCATAAAGAGATCACAAATGACAATGATCAATTTATATGGTACTTAAGTTTAGATGACATTCAGAGTGTCGACTTTGATCCAACAGGGTGACGCAAGCCGAACTTAAGAACTATCAACTTAATGCAATCAATACTACTCGCCTGTGGTCTTCATATTGTGCCCTGACATTAACATTTAATGTAATATGTCAAAGTGGACTGGTTCACGAATCTATAATCTATAAAACTAATCGTCCATCGTTCAGGTTGATGTTTTTTTTGTAAGATCAGTTAATGCGCGGTGAGCATTAGCGTGTCGCGTTTACCTTGTAACGGATTATAGTTTTCCTGAGGAAATGATAACAGTTTGACATCCCGGTTTAAAATCATTTCAACTGTACAAGGGTACTTGACTAAGTTATAATCATTGCCTTTTAAGTATAGATATATGCTCTGAATTTGTTCATTAAATTGACTAAGATGGTATTTAGCCTTCAAAACTGGCATCCAACGGCGATATGACATTGGAGAGGTACAATGAAATTGTACCACAATGCTTTGCTTGCTAGTTAGCTTTACGTTTTATACTAAAAAAACTTCAAGATAGTATTTTATCAAGATCACGTGAACCAATCAGATCTAAAAATCCTGACATTGGACAAGGACTGGTCAGCTCGGAGTCAGAATACTGTGTCTGAGTGGGGTATTGATATTAAACTGCGTCTTGCTCATTGGTTAGACTGTAAGCAGGAACTAAAATCGGTTTTATAAACAATGATACGGAGATCTGACTAGCGGTGTTTCCCCTGTAATCCAAGCATGGAGGTGGTGCCGACACTATATCTGGTATACATCGTTCTGTCCTCAAATATTGGTAAGTTCTCTTTTGTGTCACCTTATTGCAGATTATACCGTGCAACCGCCACATAATCTCTAATTCGATAGGGTTCTATTGTTGGTTAAAAACATTTGAATTTTATTTGCTGTTTTTAATCCAGATTATTATAATAACGGCAGTTTCGGACAGGTAATCCAGTGATTAATATAATGAGCCCACGCTTTCAGGGAACGATGACGCGCAATCAACAAAATCACCGAGTCTGACAACCGATCCATTCACGGTTCTGATTGGTGTCATCATATTCTGAATCAGTGGTTTGATTGGCCATATTGCACTCACTCACTCACTCACGCACCCACCCACCCACCCACCCACCCACCCACTCACTCACTCACTCACTCACTCACTCACTCACTCACCCACTCACCCACTCACCCACCCACCCACCACCAGTGTCAACTTAATTTCGGAGGAAAACTGTAGCGAAGGTCATTCTCTGATGATAAGAAAAGGGGTGTTCTGCCCCAGGTGCCCAGCAGGTCCACGAGCGTGTGACGTCACGCTATAAACAGTTCACCGGCGACAGCTTTTGAGAGGACAGGTTGTTGGCAAATGTCGGGATCATCTGTGTTATAAATAGATCAACGTTGAGCGCGTCAAATCGGGTCACATAGCCAGTCGTCTATCGGCTGTGTAAACATATCATTCTGAATGACTAAACCATATACAAACACTTATATGTTCAGGGCAAACCATTTTGTATGAACTAAATCTAAACTTTTTAATAGACATTAAACGGTAATATCAGCCTTGTCAAAGTAACTATATCATCTTGTGTCTGGTGACCTCACCCGTATGGAATGCGGGGATAGAAGCACGCACGTATCCCCGACGCTTCGCCACTGTGGCCTTTGTACCAAGAGAGAGAGAGAGAGATAGATAGTGAGATAGAGAGATAGAGAGAGAGAGAGGGGAGAGGGAGAGAACAAGAGAGAGGGGAGGGAGAGGGAGAGGGAGAGAGAGAGAGGGAGAGAACGAGAGAGGGAGGAGAGAACGAGAGAGAGGGAGAGAGAGAGGACGAGAGAGAGAGAGAACGAGAGAGAGAGAGAGAACGAGAGAGAGAGAGAGCGAGCGAGATGGTGAAGAGAGAGGGAGAGAGAGAGAGAGAGAGAGAGAGCGAGATGGGGAAGAGAGAGAGGGAGGGAGAGAGAGAGAGAGAGAGAGAGAGAGAGAGACAAATACACACACACGGATGCACAGTGACAGGAACACGTATCAGCACACCCTGTCGGGCTGATTGTGGAGAAACAGTCATTCGTAACAAAGTTAATGACCCGGGTAGAACATAGTGCAGAAATACATCCCTCAGTACTTCTACTTTGCATCGCTGAAGGCAAGGAAAGTGTATGTACCCAGGATCTCAGCTATCAATGTGGGAAGGTCAGAGAGAGAGAGAGAAAATAGGTTTGTGGGGACCCCCATGCCAGTATGTTTCATCCAGTATGGGTGTCAGCGGGCTCCTAATTGTCGTTCTGCATGTTCTCATGTTCAGGGGTAGGTGTTTGTGATTTTCTTTAATATTCAAACCGGAAGATACTTATTTTCATACGAATGAACTATTGGAAAATATGCATTTCATTTGATTAAATATTATGGTTTCAAGAAAAGTGTCAACTCCCCAGGGAGTTGAGAATAAAAAAAACCAATACAAGCTTTATGTCGTGCCGTCCATCCTTCCTTGTCCTCATCTGCAACACTTGCGCCACTCTTGATCACAAGTGCGGCTACAGATTCATGTCCATTCTGACACGTTATATGTAGTGGCGTCCGTCCGTTCTCATTAACAGCTGTAACACTAGCACAACTCTTGATCAGAAGTGCGGCTACAGATTAGATAATGTATAAACAACATGTAGATCAATCATCAAACCTTTTCAGTCATGGAACTAACCGTATTGACAATGACAGTGTATTCGTATGGATGCATTGTATTGGTATCATGCACAATCTGAAAATACACTCCACCCTGGCAGGTATTTCAACTCCAATTATCCGTACTAATTGCAATTGCCAGGTGACGGTAGTTCACGTCCCTATATGTTCAGTTAGTAGTTGGTGCGGTATGGGGAACATGTTGGGGTACCCAAAGTCTTAACACACAGAATGTATCATTTAACTGTATCATTTACCTAAGCACAAAAGGGGGCAACAACTTTAATATTAACATATACTGTGACGTCAATGGGATGTATTCTTGTTTGCAGTGTAGTCTGCACTGTCATTTATCATTTCAGATCCACGGACCAGGCCAAACTACGTAGGTATCATTCATTGTGTCATGGAAGATCAGCATATGTCTGTGCACATGAGAATTGGACATGTTGCCATTGGAATCAACATCAGTGCTTATCATATTTGTCTAAATATGATCTTGTCTTGGAACAGCATGGTACTCTTTGCGCATCTGACAGTCCGCAGGTTGTGATTTGGCGATACGTCATCACTCTTGGACATCCTATGTGAGTTACTTGATGGATGAAAAGAAACAGTTGGTGTCTGTGAGCAGATCCCCCAAGGGAAGGCTATTTGGACTGTATGGCCTTCCATATCATCTGTTGTGAGATCAGGATTTCAACTTCATTTTTATAACAGACACTTGCACTCATGGGACATTTACCACAGACATTGTGTCTGGACGCCCCCATGGTTTTGCAGGTTAAAATAGACCACAAGAGTCGATTGTGTACAGACCACCGAAGCATAGATGGGATGTAGCTGCTTGTGGCGTTTTACAACAAAACAAAGTATACTTTTCTTTTAATATCAATTTAACGCCGATTGTGCATTGGGCATGTGTTATTAAATCTGGTGTCTGAAAATGATGTTATAACCTTACATTTATGATTTATCAATAAACATATGTAACATGAAGTGTAGCCCTTAATTCCCATTCGTTTACTGCTACTGTCTGTTTCATATAAATGGCAAAAGAAAAAGCCATCAAAGTAGATACAACAAAACAAAAGAAATTAAACTTTACTCAAATAGAAAATTGATTTATAAGACAGTTTTACAAAAGTTCACAAAAGACACTTCACGTCCTTCATTGACGTTGGAGGTTGAAGGAGAGCGCTCGCCATGAACAAATCCCATTGAGTAAGACACACAAATGTTTATGGAATGTTACAACTAAACGATTCATCTCAAAGAATAGGATCCTTTTAAGTTTGATGTTTACTTGGCCCTGGGTATAATATATGTGCCCGGAATATAAAACCGGAATCCCAGCGGGGCACAATAATATTGCGAAACGAGATACTGGAGTATCTGTCAAAATGTAGCAGTTGTTTATTTCATTGAAATGCTTTTTACTATTTCATATTGATGAGATATAAGAAGCCTATGTCTGCGCTTTGATATTGAAGTGATAGGCCAGTTCCGTATCTTTCAGGTTTTATTCGTTGAATTAACATAAACATACATTCGGATCTTTCGAATTGTACACATAAATATAGCGCCATCCAAACATTCCTGAAATAATAAAATAATTCGGATAGCTCTCCGTCATTTACACCTGAGATTGAATCATTTTCTGTTATAACTCGCCACTACAGTGGTGACGGCTATCCCTTTTTAGTGTTCGACAGGGTAAGTCGTTGACGCATTGCTGCTCGGAATAATTACCTTCTATTGATAGACTTGCTTACATCGTTAAGACCCTAGTATATCAATTCACTCATGAACATGAGTGAGTGAGTGAGTTGGGTTTAACGCCGCTTTTAACAGTATTCCAGTTATATCGCGGCGTGTCAGCTTAATGTGGGAGGAAAGCCCAAAGTGTCGCAGGTCTTAGACGTTTACCACTTCGGTGAAACCCACGAGCACAAATGGTGCTGACGAACCTAGAAACATAATCACACAATCATATTCAACGATTAATTAGAAGCACATTTAGAGATACTTTTTTCAACGGTAATTTAGAATATACCCTGGACACAAACAATACCGTGTTAAAAACATTTTCCTTTTAATATTGATGAACATGAAGTGTATCATTTGTACTTTACAGCCCATGGATCCCCAGACGATAGGGTAGAGGCAATATGTGATACAAACAATATTCGGGCAAGACATAGCGGATTTCGGATTTCGGATTTTCCGATTTCCTACTTAGTAGGTATAGGAGTCACGTGGGTGGGTGTTCAGGAAACTATTCTTGCCTAACATCAAAAGCTTACGTTTAATTCAAACTCGCTCTGCGTTGGCGAATAGTCATGACATGGATCGACTTCACTTTGGACAGACACATCGATTATTACTCAACGTCTCACCACTGCAAGTATGGCTCCATCAACACTGTGTTAAAGACATATAACTCCGACATATTGAAGCAATGATGTGTGGCATGATTAAGTATAATGACTTATGCTGCATAGACACAAGCACAGTATTTATCTATGACATACATAGAAAATATGGATTGTATGGGTTGTCAAATTCTGGATTGTGGATCCCGTCTGCATCACGTAAACATATCCCCTCAGGGACCAGCTTATCCGTGTCAAAACAATTAGATACCATACTATTATTAATGTCTACCTAATTTAAACTGTTCTACCTATTGCGTATCTTTTAACAGGACATGAACACATATTTACTCGAAAACAAACTTTATTTGTTAGAGAAAATACAAATACATACAATATGTGTAAAGATCAGCAAGTCATACACAAATATTTACACGAAAACAATCTTTATTTATGAGACATTAAAATTCTTTGTGGGAAGAAATCATGATTTATGTGGACAAAACACGAAACCCACCTCCTAACTTTAACTTGTAAAGGCATGGAAAGAGTTAGTGCACATTTCTGCTTTGTTCCGCCAATGAAACAGGCAAATGTTCTATGTTGCCGCTTGTTTTCCCAAGAAACCACAGGACAAGGGGTCAGTTATGTCACAAGGTAATCGGTAGATGGGGTAAAGAAGGCCCTCGGGCAACATTCCTAGATTTAGTTAACTGGCACAGATGATGATGCCTGAAGGATGTTAAGAATTTCCTCCCATTCAGTGGTACATCTGCCATTGCATCTCCACAACGCTCTGACGAGGACCAGTCTGGTGGCAGATCTCCCGTTCTTCTCCTTCCACTTGGCAAGCATGTATAAGATCTGCATATAAAGCGAGAAAGGGTGTGCAGCTTTGATTTGCTCTATTATAATGAGAGAATGTCCAAGTTGTGCTCCGAGGACCTCAAACCCGAAACCGATATGTCTTGCCACAAGATTGAGATCTGATCTTGAAACAGGAATCATTAGTGTTTCCTCGTCAACATCGTATGGCAAGTTGTGGTGTGATGAACCTAGGAAAACATGTTTTTATTAATATGTGATTAACATTAAATGGAATCTTGCATGATCAAATGATTTGAAAAATGCTACATGAGCAGTAACCTCATTCTGAGTATCTTTCGGAACGGCTACAGTGTAGCTTGCATGAAATGTAATATTACCAACGCAGTGTTTCATCAAACAAGTCGAACCAGAAATATATTATTTATAACGAACCTTGTCTGTCTCTCTCTTGATTGTGGTTAACCGGTTCAGTGTCTAGTCGCTGTAATGGAAATGTTAACAATATTCTAACTGTAAATATGGAATAAAGATGTACAAAATAATGAACATATAAATTGTTCAGTATAAGTGAGTAGGGTTAAAAGGGTTCATGTTATAGTAGTGAGTGTGTATTGGTTACCGGTATTACATTTATATCAAGACGTGGGGCCCAGTCGTCTGAGGTGCCGCAATTCGCTGTGCAGAGTTGCGTCCATTGGTGCCTATATGTTTCTTGGTTTTGTCAGCGCCATATCCGTGCTCTGGGTAAACGTTTGAGACCTGGATCACTTCGGGATTTCCTCCCACACTAAGTCGACACTCCGTGATATAACTGGATTACTGTCCAAAGTGGTGTTAAAACAATTCACGCACTTAAATTAAGCCTTTATCAATACGTGTCAACCTGGTGAGGGAGGTATGCCTGAAGTTATTACTAATATGCACACGAGCACCACACCCAATTTAAATTTTGCCATAGTGGAATTGAACTAATACAGCTTTGGTTATGTAAATATTATGCTGAACCTCAAAACATTAACAGGTAAAGGAAGCAATGGTTATTTAAGAATGTCTTAGACCTACCTGATACCGACATTCAGGCCAACATCGAAGAGTATTTCCCATTTTAAATGTATACACTATTACTGCATCTACTCCTGATATGGAAAAAGTTTGTACACTTATAAAGCTGGAAATCTGGAATGACACAGACTGTGCACTAGCGTACTACTAAAAGCGGTTAGAAGGGGATTCCCCTTCGAAGGTGAATATCGCTTTGGACGGGAAATAGCGGATTTCGGATCCCGGATACAAGTGTATGATCTTTGATTTGAAGTGAGGGGAGTAAATTGCCTGTGTAGTGATGGTATAAAAAAGCGTTGGATATTGAATGTAATCGTGTTTCATTAAATTGTCTACTACGCGATTTCATGTTTGCGTACATGAATCATTGGTACGGTTCCTGTCACATGTGCAATCAATTCAGTTACTTGTTAAGTTGCTTATCTTATTGATCGGCTGTAGAATAAGCCTTACTCACGCAAATACCTGTCTTTGGGTACTTAATATGAGTTTGTAGGTCACAGGCCAAGATTGCTACTTTATAAGCTAACATTTAAAATACTATCACCCATATCATCCTGTCCTGAAATGTTGAAATTTAAGACCTGCATAATTAATAAACAGCAACAAAAATCATTTCAGTTATGCAGCTGTAAGCTGTAATATCATTGACATATATATTTTTCTACTACAATTTCATGATTGTCAACGTCATCATAAAGCAGAATAAACTACATTTCATAATATATTTGATATAACTAGAGTGTCACATTTAAGGCTATGATATAATATTTCTTCACATAATACATTTGTTGGCGATATATTTTCTTTCCATGCTTCACTGTTTGCAATATTTGCAAACATCACCTGTCGTCAAAGGATTTTGTTAACATCTTTAAAAAAGTAAACATATAAATCTATTTTGTTTTGGTGAGAAAATATCCTATTGTATAAAAATCAAAACGAGTTGCACTTTATTTTGCCTTTTTACCACAGTGCCTGTGACTAATTTCCTCCATTTGAACTGCTCATACAAACAAAATACCCAAATGCAAAGACATACTTAGTCAATAATTATTCATAAATGATAGTTACATAACTATGACAAGGGAAGGAACCAAAAAAAAGTATTCATAAGCGAGCTGTAAATTGTACTCAGGGTTTGTTCCGCGTCATACGTTGCTCCATTTAGCAACTATATCGGACGACGCAATAACACTGCCATTGGAGCACATTGCAAGACTGTTTAAATCAACACAAGTAGGGCAGAAGGTTTTAATCTTCTTATCTGTTTCTGGATCAAATACATTATTGCAAGCGACACGTAAAAAAGTCTCTGGCGTTTTCCCACTTCTGGTCGCTGCATACGTTTCGAAAAGGGACATTGGACTTCGGATTTCGGATTTTCAGATACCAGGCAATGATACTGGGAGTGCAGTGGCAAATATAATGGGCATTAAATCCATGTATTTAATAACACGTTTTACATTATCATGTCTAGCTGTATTACAGGGGTTCATGTATCTGAAGCTATATTCTGTTGCCTGACGTCAAATGTTTCCTTGTTTATTCAAACCGTTCTGCTTTTGGAGTGAGTGAGTGAGTATGGTTTTACGCCGCTTTAGCAACATTCCAGCAATATCACGGCGGGGAACACCAAAAATTGGCTTCACACTCTGCTTTTGGACATTAATATAACATGGATTGATAAGACGTATCCTTATCCCGTAACAACGGGGCGTTACAGCACAGAGGTATTCATGGAATGTACCCGCATGTGCACAACTACCTGGCAGGCAGCCATCGGTCATGCTATATAAAGAATCACGTCACTACACATAGGACAGTCCTAGTTTCTCTTTCCTTATGCATTGTATAATAAGGCGTGTTGAGGACATAGCCACGCAGCAGACATGAGTAGACAGAGCTATGGATAGGGAAGACAGAGAGGTGGCAGGTCCGTACTTCACGGGGAAGAACAAGGCACTGAAGCTCACTGAAGTGTTGGAGATACTGGAGAACCCTGACGACACACGGGCTATAGTAACACCCCCTGCTAAACCCCATGGAGGAGACGGGTACTTGTACAGGGTGGAGGCAGACTCGGCGGAAGGTAGGTTAAAGAGTGCATGTGAAGGTTAAAAATGAATAAAAATGCATAATCTCATGAGTTAATAAAGGGAGAATTAATAATGAAATTAGTATTAATGAAACACTAAATGTGATTATTTGTATTATTTATTGTAATGTGACATGTTGTGGGATGTGGTGTGATGGGGTCGTATGGATGGGTATTGGGAGCAAGTAGCAGGTGTCAATTAGTCAATGGAGCCACAGACCAGTGAAGATCAGGCTCACTGACTTGGTTGATGCATGTCGTCGATCCCAATTGCGTGTATCGATGCTCATGATATCAATCACTGGATTGTCTGGTCCAGACTCGATTATTTACAGACCGCCGTCATACAGCTGGTCTATTACTTGGTGCGGCGTTAAACCAAAAAACAAAAAAAACAAACAAAAAAAACGGAGCGGCAATTAGAAGGAGGGAAGTCATTGTATCTAAAATAGACGTGGGCTCGAATCTCAGATTGTTCATTTATGTGATTCTAGGCTTGTAAACGTCGATGACCTATGAAGATCTACGCCACTTTACGCCATTAATCCACTTTACCAAATGTTACTTTACTCATGCTTTAGCCTTCACAATGTAGAGATGAATAGCGACCTACTAGACCAACTGATCCCTATGAAAAATACAAATATAGTTGACTAAACGTTCACATACTAGCATGCTGTGATCGCGATCGTGATATCAGTTACATTTACACACACTTAAGGTTTAAATATAACCCGCTATTGACACAGTCAACACGTAACATAGGAATGACAGCTTATCTCTCGCACTTTGTGGCCATGAGCCGGATCTTGCAAGGGAATATACGTACTCGTGTTACCTGTAATGAAAAAAACGTTCCCGACTGCAACTCGTAAATAGCACCCCGATCTGAGGCCATGCAACGCACAACCAGGCTCTTTGTATTGATTCAGGTTGCCGATCAATGCACGTAGCTAGGCAGTGATAATGAAAACATTGCACGCTAAATAGCATTGGCAGTTTCTCTTTTCAAACGCTGCTTTTGATGCAGAAAAACAAAACAACTAAAGTATCGCACTTAAAGAACATACGAGGCAGTTGATTGTCAATGTGTTGATGTTTTGGGCCGAAGGCTATTCAAATATTCACTAAGAAAGTTTGATTGCATGTGCGGTACTGATCAGGTAGCAGATGCACTGTAAATCCCTTGTACATAATATTGTGGCAACATTATTTAACATTGTGATATTTTTTACATTGTCTCATATTTACAAGTTTCAATTCATTCATAAATTAGAACGTGTTCTTGTCATCTTTGGTTTGAAGAAAGCCACCTTGAATTTAATTGTAAACACACTTACAATTTGTGTCGACTTAGAACCTTTTAAATTTGGATTTAGACTGTTTGCCGTGAACAACGTGACATCCAGATTAGTCATTAGTAGACACTGTCTATATCCTTCACATTGTGTCCTTAATAGTATTTCGTTATTGATCATTCTGTTTGATGGTGGACGTGGATGTAGGCTTGATTCTGTGTTTATATTAAATTGTGCTCATTGCAGCAGATACTATAAACCAGAAAACATTGAATCAACTAACGCGAATTTTACGGGGAAAACATGATCGAATCTGTATGTATATTATATGAATTATTTTTATTGCAGCAGATCCAAAATATATAACCCAAATATATATCCCAAATATATAACCGTAACTAACGCCTAACCGACCGAAAAGACGTCTTGTAATCATTAAGTTATTGACATTTGTAATTCATTTCGTCTTGCTCTACAGACTCCTGGAAAAATGACAACTACTACTTCAAGCATAATGGTCCTCGTGAACAGCCTAAACCTTCACCCAAGGTTCTCAAGCAGTACTTCGTGGCTTATAAAAGTAATGGCAGCACCACCAAGGCTTTTAAACGACAGGCATACAACTTGCTCGAGGGAGACGTGAAATATATGTTAGTACACTACATTGGGAAATGCACAGTAGCATTATCCGATCCAAAATATGAGAAGCGTTTGAATACAGCCCTCCACCATGAATCCCAGATAGTGAACAGTTACGCGAGAATAGCTGGTTCTGGAGATGAAGATGGTGGAGATTGGGAGACCAGGGATATGGAATGTGATCATGATCGTGCAAATACTAACTCTCCTACATTCCTGGCTTCCTTAGATGAAGTTAGCTCAAGGAAAAGGACACATGACCCTGATATGGTAAATCGTGTGAAATCTCCTAAACGTTCAGAAAACGAAAAAGTAATAGAAAACAATTTGATGGACATAACCACCGAATGTGTTAGTCATCAACATGATGAAAGAGCGACCAACCTCAAGTCACTCACCGAATATTTGCTGAACAAACGTACTCATATCGTTATCGCAAGACGTGTGCTGAACCAGACAAAATACTGGGAGAAAAGCACCAGCTTTTCTACCTTTGACAGTCCATGTTTATCATTAATCGCTGACATCGACTGTAAATGGAGAAATGACCTCACAGAAGTCAGTGGCAGGTTGAAATGGTCACGACTTAGCCCGGATGGTTCTCGGCGAAAGACCAGTGCAAGGATACGTATCACAGACTGGTATCTACTGTCATAGTAGGTGCATATCACATGAAGACGGACATCACAGAGTTTGTTGACACCCTCTATATGTAGCCATCACATGTGATGGGTGACAACGCCATAACAGATGACGACGATGGGACGGATCCTCAGATGTGCAAGGTGGGGCCCCACAACATACAGAGGAATCATCTCCTCGATCAAACAGCATGGCTTGGCGATGAGGTAATTTGGACAAATCAAAGGTACAAAATCGACCAGGGCAACCTTCCTTCTCGGTCGTGGTCGGTCAAATGTCAAATAATGATATCAGGAATAACATTATTAAAGATGAAAATTGTACAATATTGATAGATGATAAAAAACCCATTTGTTCCAATAGTTGAAATTGCTCACAGACCAAGTAACATTAACTCGCTCAATCGTTATTTGAGCAGTTCAGACAGGATATATGTTGCCATAATGTTTTTCTAAATTGCTGGTTGGAACACGTGACGAAGGGGTTTTGTATACAGTAAACTACGGTTATAACGAACTCAAAGGGACTGCTAATTTTAGTTCGTTATAACCGTAGTTTGTTATAAGCATATATACAGCATAACTACAGCAAATAGTCGGGACCAAAAAAGTAAGTTCGTTATATCCGTCAGGTTGTTATAAGCGTGTTCTTTATGACCGTAGTTTTATCTCCATTGAAGGTGATGAATGCATACATGCATGTCCTGAAGACCACGTGGAATAGGATCCACATCCTCCACTGCGCTGTACTTGATTCCTTCCTTGTCAACCATTGGGAGAAAGACGAGTATGACGTGCACCCATGAAAGGTATGGACGAGCATAGTCATGTACATTGTATAAAGGCATGAGTAAAGTACTGGTATTAGGTTTTCGTCCAAAGATGGAAATTAAAGAGACATTTGAAGATGTTCGATTCGGTTATGGATCCTTGTTTAGCATCTACTTTAGGCTCTATGATATATGAGGTCAGTTTTGTAGACAGTTCATCAAAGGTCTAGAGCAGCAGTTTTCCTTTTTCAAGAATATCCTCACTGGACATATGTCAACATGCTATGTACAGTAAACTACGGTTGTAACGAGGTTTAATGGCCGCTTTGAACAGTGTTCCAATTATTTCACAGTGTGTCAGATTAATGTGGGAGGAAAGCAAGAAGTGATGCAGGTCTCAGACATTTACCACTTTGGTTATTGAGTTTGAAATGTTCAATATCATCGCCATTTTAGCATGTATCCAAATCAGAGGAAAGTATTCGTATTGATATGCTAATATCAGTAAACTTGGTCAAATGGAAAAGAAATTATTGTAAATTATAACACAGTAGTCTGTAGATAGACATACGTCTATGTGGTTAAAGAGCATCAAATGAATCTTGCTTGATCAGGGTAAAACATTCAAGACCTCATATTTTCTTTTCACCAAAACCTTTACTGAACCCTTTCCACATTCTAGCTTGTCCCCATCTCAGTGGAGCTCCTTTTTTAAATATAAATGTATGTGCTTCTTTCCTTTTTTGGAGACCAGGCATTAGTCTGAAAAGCATTAAAATGTTTGGTTTGCATCAGTGACAAGCCCGATGCAATTCCATGTTTTGACTTGTACAATAATTATGTCCCTGTGTTTCTCGGGCGACCGGTTGACTTGTCTTTGCATGTGTTTGTGACGGGTGCCACCGGTGGACAGAATACGGTCACCTTTTTGCGAACTGGTATTGTCACTATTTGCCAGTGATTTATTAGCACATGCTCGTGATATGGTCGGTATCATTCAAGGTGTTTGTTTTAATTATGGCAATGATTTTGCGGATTTATTTTATATTAGGAAGAACTTGGAACTTACACGTGGATCCTGATGCCAGTGAACATGCCACTGAATCAACACTGGGTGCTTCTGGTCGCCAATGCCCAGGATGGAGCAGTGGGCGTGGTCAACTCTAAGCCTGCCCTTGATGTAGGGGACAAACTTATACAAAATTGGAGGTAATTTGAGGGCGTGGCCAGCTATATGTAGAGATAAATCTTTATCATCCAAAACTGATATAGCTTGGGTGAGATCAAGTGATATATATATTGCAAATATGTTGCAGCAATATCTACATCACAATGTTTGCAGACCATAGTGACGTCACTGGTTATCATGACGTCACAAATGACATCACTAATGACTGCTACTGAAGCTGTTAGCAATACTTTTTACACTTGATACACTGCTTATTACTGTCTATAAGCTGAAACAGCTGGCAGAATGATGTTGGATGATAAATTAATTCTCACCCTTGTGTCCTTTGATATGAAATATATCAACACTCGTTGATATTTTTACTCTTGGAGAGATTCTCTATGTACAACACTAAGTAGGCGGACCGAACAGGTGATGTGGTCAGCTCCCAGCCTACAATTGATGAAGACTACTGCGCTGACCAGAGCTGAGGTACACACTGATGAATGTCTGCTACCAATTTGGAAACAAAAGCTGCAATCTGCCTCAGCTACAAACGTGCAGTTATTCAGTCCTAAATGTATAGCGCTAGGTTATAGGTTGGTTTGAGGCAGCGGTATCAAATAGAGGTCGTAAACTATATCCTATATCTATTTTAGAAAATATACACGCAGTTTGAGGAGAGGTGATGGGTCAGTGGTCACATGGACAAAGAAAGAATATCCAGTACTGAGTCAAAGAGATGGACACAGCTGTGGGTTGTTTGTGAATATGGTACGTGAGCTAGATGAGACGATATATGAATCTCTTTCATAATTGAATAATATCAATTATAAGAGCATATGCAGCAAAACATGCTGAATTGCTACTATTTAATATACAGTCTAAATTTCTCCACATTTACTATTTTTTCACTAAATCTTCTGAAATTCCACCCAGCACGGGAACTATATTACAAATGTCAATCGCATGAGCATGCTCTTGGGTACTTACCATTCAAAAAATTCATGATCAAAACTGAATATTTCTAGTAGTATCTTAATCAGTATTAATATACTGATCCGTTTCTACGATATGTGTTTACTTAAATTTCCATAGTTCTAAAAAGTTTTGGGATACAGTACGTTTGTATTAAAAACAAAAGCAAAATGACAATGTGGACTTTTATTTTTAAATATAATATATTTCTATGTGTACAGTGTATTCTGGCACTCTAAATCGAGATTCAACGGGATCATGCTGTTGGAAAAGTCTCTGAGTGAGTGAGTGAGCGAGCGAGCATGGTTTCACGCCACCTTTAGCAATGTTCCAGCAATAGCGCGGCAGGGGACCCTAGAAATGGGCTTCAAACATTGTACCCGGGAATTGAACCCGGATCTTCGGCGTGATGAGTGAAAGCTTTGACCACTGGGCTACCCCCACCCCCTGACCTGATATGAGACCGTATACCGTCAGTAACAGCCATCTTGGATTTTCATACACCCACTTCACATATTTCACAAGAATATTCTGGTACAGAAATCCGTTATTTGACACGGTTTTGTGAATTAATAAAATTAATTGTGATGTGCAAAGACATCAATTTTAAAAACAACTACGTTCGTGACTTTATTACTAAAATTATAGAGGAAAAAGGCTCACAACAGAGGTCACTGATTTACAAATACCAACGTCATTGAACATAATATAGGATGACGTCACAACCAAGAAACGCGACGCCAATGACGTCACATAGCAGTAGACCATATATAAGTCCATTGTTAGGGATAAGCAGACTGCTATCAAATTACAGTTGACACCAGACTCCTATTAACATAGGTCAGTTTTATTATAATTATATCTTGTTTAAACGTTAAGTGCATTATTTATTCCATTGTAAACGTTTGTGATTACATTAGAGGGTTGTATCGGAAACACGCCTTGCCCAATATTTTTCTCCTTACCTAATATGACACCGTATACTGCCACTAGAGACACCTTAGGGGTCAAACACTGAAGAACAGTGCTTTGTTTTTTTTGTCAATTATTCGTCACCAGTGGCGCTATATTGTTACAGGCAGCAGAAGCTGTACTATCGGAGGTGCCTCCCAGTGTCATGAGAAGCTGCCACACTGTCTGGTACAGGAAGTACATCTGGCGCAGGTTGCGAGAATATGCTGGTGAACATATACCGCCTGATACTGACACACATAGTGAGTATAAATATTGTTTTCCAAATATACCTCAAAACCTAAATACATACTAAAGACAAAACCCATTCGATATTCATAAAAAACCAAATCGCTGGTAAAATCAGTTGACTATATCATGCGCATGTGTTTATGAATCACTATCAAATAGTGTGTTCACGACAAGGTGAGAATATCCTGCCAATAGCAATATATATCACAACAAAACAAGAATGTCCAAACCCACGTATCACTGGGCGTACTTCTTATGTCAGCAAACCTTATTCGTTTCCAGCTAAATCTAGCATTGTCGTACAACTATTCTGTACTGGAAGACGCAAGGTGTTAGGGAAAATTCATAAAGCGGTTTTATTGAAGAATGTTCATAGTTGTTTTACGCCGCCCTAAGCAGTGTCCCAGCTCTATGACGGCGGTCTGTAAATAAATGGACAAGACGATCCAGTGACAGTATTAATATCATGAGCAATTGGGATACGATGACATGTATCAACCAAGTCAGCGAGCCTGACCACCCGATCCCGCCGCCTCTAACGACAAGCACAGTCGCCTTTTACGGCAAGCATGGGTTGCTAATATTTGTTACATGTGTTGTGCAAAGACTGAATACCAAACATGTTGATGGTTAGGTTTTAAGTAATTCAATACAACTACTGATATATAAATATATTAGACAAATTGCTTTAAAATGCTTAGAGACATTAACGTGAGTTATTAGATCGACATATTGTGGATTGAATCCGCTGCTGGCTTGTTTCCAGCTATTGGAAAATCCTAAAAACGAATAGCAAATAATTCGCCGGTCGGTCATCACCACAACGAGGATTCTCTGTATCAGTTCTGGTGTTGCTGACTTCACAGGCCTTCGAGGGCGGGGGTCGTCTTCAAGGCACTCCCTGTTACGTTCAAACTCTGCTGCCTAACACGTTATGTTGGCAAAGAAGGGACATACTTCCCCAGTGCTGTATTCATATCTTCATGGATGGCTTTTGGCGTTGTTATATAAATCCTTTTTTTTCTGCAATTCCACTTGACTGCACTTTCCTAAAATGTGTCCATTCCAAAGGCCACAGCGCTCTGCCTGTTTTAATAACAGCAACACAATTTGCATCGTGTAATGTGCACAACAATTTTTTACTTGTGGACAATTCCTTCTATCAGAGGCTCAGAAATCAGGCAACCACCGTTGCCGACACATTGCTGACAGAATATTGTCATTCACTCACTCATTCACTTATTATTCACATGCTATTGATGATGAAGTAACGACTGGCATTATTTCAATTGTTGAAGTGAAATATAAAAGCAGGTACATCATACATGTTACAGGTTTTATAAAAAATTTGTGTGTGTATTATTTCTTGTTATTCAAGCACTAGTGAAGCCTGGCGAACTGGGAAGTGTCCGGACCTCAATATTCGCAATGGGCAAAAACTTAATATTGATACTGCAATTGGAGGATATGTAACCAATCACGATTTGGGTGTGGGTAATGAAAAAGGGAGACAACTATCAAAATATACTGAACGACAAAAGTTCCTGTGACATTGAATAAGATTTAATGCAAAGTAATGCTTTTTACAAAATCTGAAACAATTTCGGTATGGAACAGATAAAAGACTCCTGTAAGTGTTCAAATGGTTTAATTTGCCATACTGACTTCAGAAAATGCGTGATTTAATAAAAAAACAGAACATGTCAACTTACAAATCAATAGCGTGTGTGTCCACCTCTGGTTGCGATGCAGGCAACACATCTTCGTCTCATGGAATGGACCAGGCGTCGCACAAAGTCTTGTGGGATATCTGTCCATAAATGCTGGAGCATGTTTCGAAGTTCCTGGAGTGTCTGTGGAATACGTGGTTGACGTCAAAGGCGCCGATCCATCTCATCCCACATGTGATCGTTGGTGAGAGATCAGGGGAGCGAGCCGGCCAGGGGATGACATTCACGTTGTTTTGTTGAAGAGAATACTAAACAAGTCGAGCAATATGAGGCCGGGCGTTGTCATGTTGAAAGGTAATGCCTTGGCCATGACGACACAAAAACGTTAGAACAGGGCCGATGATCTCGTCGCGGTAGCGCTGTCCATTGAGATTTCCCTCCACCAGTATCAAACGGGTCCTCAGTCTAGCTGTAATCCCACCCAATGCCATAACGCTGCCGCCCCCGAACCGATCTTCTTCCATGACACAATTATTGACGTAACGTTCACCTCGACGTCGTCACACTCGAATCCGTCCATCGCTGTGGCTGAGGTGAAAACGACTCGTCAGTGAATAGAACTTGTCCCCACTGCATGGCAGTCCAGCGTAGACGCTGTCTGCACCACTGTAGACGTGCTTGACGGTGGTTTCCTGTCAAAATGTGACGTCTAGTGGGTCTTCTGGCAACAATTCCTGCACATCTGAGGCGGAGACGTACGGTTTGTGAAGATATTCGTCGAAGGCCAGGGATGCTTCTTGCAGTCACTCTTGCTGAGTGGAATCGATTTCGTACATGTAGGTGTGTTGTTCGAATCCAGTTGTCGTGTCGATTATTTTCGCGTCTGTTGTCAACGTTGCCATGAACACCAAATGGAATTTCTGTGGACGTTAAATTGTCTTGCAACATCACGTTGACTCGATCCTGCTTCAAGCATACCAATGGCTCGCAGACGCTGATTTTCGCACAGGCATGGCATTTCGTAATGTTGAATAATTGCGTAATTTTGTTGTTTTTCTGAGTGGTTGTCGTCAGCACGATGCTAAACAATGCATAATGTATTACTATATTGAAAACCAAACTTGACTTATTTTAAAAATACACTAAAATATTGATATCACAGGAACTTTTGTTGTTGAGTATATGTTATTAAATTACGTGTTTTGACTTGAACGATATGTTACCATGTTTTGCAGATGACCAATTGACTTGGCTTTGCATGTGTTTGTGACGTGTGTCACCAGCAGGACAGGATATGTTCGCCTTTTCGTAAACACCTGATATCATCACTATTTGCTAAAACATACTCATTATCGGCCATAGAGGATCATCAAATATATGTGATATTTATATGTTGGCAAATGGTGTTTATTGTGGTTGATACATAGATTTACAAAGAAAACAGCATGTACAAAAGCCAAAATCTCTTTAATGTCTATTGTTGTAGTAAACATTGTAAGCGTTAAAATATATAATGATTAAAAGTGTGTTTATTTGAAATATATTGCTAAATGATGAATTAACCTGTTTGGTTCTGTATTTGAAATATCGTTGTCCTTCTTGCAGTGCTTGAGTCTCCATGTGAAAAGCTGACAAATAATCCAGCGTCAACGAATGCCAGAGCGTTTGCGTATACAATAGTCAATACGTCGACCAGCATAGATGATACGAGATACAGTTTGCATAAAGCAGCCAGCCTCGGTGATATTAGACGCATGCACTTGTTGATAGACCAGGGGGAGCCTGTAGTAAGTACCGATGACCGAGGATGGACGCCTTTGCACTGTGCCTGTGAAATCGGTCACGTTGAAGCTGTCTCTGATCTGGTTTCCAGGAGGACGGGCGACGTACAAAATAGAGCTCAACTTACATTGTACAATCCTGTCTTTGGAACGGAGTATATGTGTCTAGCAGGAGCATATCCACTCCACATTGCTTGTTTAAATGGACATGAGAATGTAGCGCACATTTTGATCAATAGCGAGGCAAATGTTGACGACAAAAGTGAAAATGGAACAACAGCTCTTTTACTTGCTTCTATTAACGGACATGAATCTGTAGCTGCACTTCTGATCAAGTGTGGTGCAAGTATTACAGCTGAAGACAATGACGGAGGGACGGCACTACATCAAGCTTGCGTGAATGGACATGAATCTGTAGCCGCACTTCTGATCAAGTGTGGTGCAAGTATTACAGCTGAAGACAATGACGGAGGGACGGCACTACATTTAGCTTGTGTGAATGGACATGAATCTGTAGCCGCACTGCTGATCAAGAGTGGTGCAAGTATTACAGCTGAGGACAAGGACGGATGGACGGCACTACATATGGCTTGTCAGAACGGACATGAATCTGTAGCCGCACTTCTGATCAAGAATGGTGCAAGTGTTGCAGCAGTAACGACACATGGAGTTACGGCACTATATACAGCTTGTCAGAATGGACATGAATCTGTAGCCGCACTTCTGATCAAGAGTGGTGCAAGTATTACAGCTGAGGACAAGGACGGATGGACGGCACTACATATGGCTTGTCAGAACGGACATGAATCTGTCGCCGCACTTCTGATCAAGAATGGTGCAAGTGTTACAGCTGAAGACAAGGACGGATGGATTAAAGAGAGTAAGTAATAGCCAACTTCAGTACTACTAGAACCGTAATAATGCTTCACTGAACTTTACTGAAGTCAAGAAAGACACGTTGTGCAATTTGTTTACTTTTAATACTACTTGATAACGGGGATATGTCATGCATCAACACACCAGTATTTAATTTTGTAATTCTTAGTGTATTATGTGCTTACATGTATATACCAAGTGAGTGAGTTGGAATGTTTAATTGGTATCAATTTCTTTCAGTGTCTCCAAATAATGTACCCTACTGAATAGTGAAATGTATACCGTTGCAAATATTTGAAACCTTTGTATTATCAACTGCAAGATAATAACATGGTATCCGATTCATAATAAATATTCCTCGGTTCTCACTATTTCCAGCAACATTGAAGATGTTTGGAAACTCTCAAAAACAGCCAGAACTACCCTTGGGAGATATACCAAAACAAGTTTCGCCTTTTGTCAACAATCTGAGCGGGTGTATATCCAATGACAACAACAGAATCCAACATACCAATGTGGAAGCAATGCCTTCTAACACACAATCACCGTCTGCTTGGAGGAAAACTAGCTTCAATGTCCAACAGCAAGGAAGAGAACAGTATTGCACAAGACCAGACCACGGTTACGGTGATACTATAACCTTACAAGTGCCCCCGTGTGTACTGGACAGTCAACCGCCAGGTTGGGTATCTAATATTCCCTTCACACACAGAAACCCCATCGTGCCAAGACCAACGACGGGACCCTCCAATCGAGCCTCCAGGAGGAGTCACCGGCAGTTCCAACACACAGATGAACTGTGGCTTCCCTACAACCACATATCCCCGAACAATACAATCTGTTCCTCCACCATCTGATTTCTTTTCCGCTCTGCAAACGGATATGAACGCTTCCATGCCAGGACAAGTCATGTCTCCCTTGAATGTTATCTCCATTCAGAATCCGCCTGGAATTTCCACACCTACCAGAGGGTGGGCAGCCAATTCCTTTGACAGGAACTTCTCAGTCCCTAGCGGGGCAGTACCAAGGACAACTGGGAATTCTCTGAACTTTCCATTGTAATTAACAGAAAGCACAATTTGGCTCATGCTTGAAGTATATTTTACACACATGGACAATAACATGTATTACCACAACAACAATGAACTAAATTTTCATTCGTTTTACAATTAATCGTTATGATAATGTTGAACTGTGGTCATGTATTTTGTTTCATAACATGTTTCAACGCCATAATGTAGTTGAAAGTTTGTTTCGTAACCATTATGGCACGTGCCAGACCTTACAATCACATTTACTTGTTAAGTACACAGCTAAGACAAAATGGATTTTATTTTTGTTTGTTGTTTTACGCCGCACTCAGCAGTATTCCATCTATATGACGGCAGTCTGTTAATAATCGAATCTGGGCCATCCAATCCATTAACATTATGCGCATCTATCCTGGAGATTGGGATATAACGACACCCATCAACCCAGTCCGCGTACCTGACCACCCGATACCGTTTGCCGTCTTCCTAGAAGAAAGAGTGAGTTGGTTTTTACGTCACTTTTAACAGTATTCCAGTTATATCACGGCGTGTCAGCTTACGTGGGAGGAACGCCAGAAGTGATGCAGGTCTCAGAAGTTTACCACGTCGGCGAAACCCACGAGCCCGGGTATGGTGCTGACAAACCTAGAAACATAATCTGGGCGAACCGGGATTCAAACCCACAATTATAGGTTTCTTGCGTGTCCAAGGGACGCAACTCTGCACAGCGAATCGCGGCGCCTTAGATGACTGGGCCACCCGTGCCCCCTAAAATAAAGAAGCTGAACTGGAACACTAATTTGTAATGTCATTAAACGGAATAACGCTTGGAACTGAGAACATAAGGAGCTAAAAAAAATTTAACAATGAAGATTGTCAAGGTTTGACCCCATTAAAATATAACTACCGCTTGGAGACATAGCTAGCATAGGTTTTTGTCAAACACAGAGTTATGAGTTTTAGGTCTTCCTATAATTCAATCAAAAAGCTTTCAAAGTGCGCAAAACTAGTTTCAGTCGACTATACATAACATAGTCTTTCTGTCACTCTAGGCACTACATTATATCTAGAGCTATATGACAGCAGTCTGTATATGATCAAGTATGGACCAGACAAACCAGTGACTGATGGCGGTTAATGATGACATACAACTAAGTTACTGAGCCTGACATAAAGACATGTTCAAAATTCAGTTTATGTGCGCTGATATCTTCTGTATATGCCTACCAACATTACCTAGGCGTTCTTCCTAGAGAGATGGGGGCACGGGTGTCACAGTAGTCTGAGCCACCGCAGTTCGCTGTGCAGAGTTACGTCCCTTAAGAATGCTAGAAATCTATGATCATGGAATCGAATACCTGTCTTTAAGTTTGTCAGCACCATAACCTGGATCGTGGGTTTCACCAAATTGGTAAACGCCTCAGACCTGAATACTAGTGTCTTTCGTCTTACATACAACTTGAATATTGTTCAAAGTGGTGTCAAACCAACTCACTCACTGTTTGAAAGGGGTATGGTGGTACGTGGTGCTATGCACTGTGCACAGGTTACAAATCAGGTGAAATTAAGCAACGTCGGTGGCGGAGTTTTTGGATGGGTGACTGTTCGGCAGCTTGGCTCCCGAGAGTTTCTAGGGCGTCTGAAGTACGTGTAACACATGTGGCGTCTCCTTGGGCAAATGACTTTGTTCGAATTGTGCCTCTTTTCACCCAGCAGTGAATTGGTACCCGGTAGGATGAGATGGCAATGTGGTTGTTAACCTTCTAGCGCCTAACAGGCAGCTTTGTTTGTATACTCTCCATGGAGCTGAGAATGATTTGAGTGAACACCTTTCAATGTCTAAGCTGAGAGTATGCTTGTGCATGGAAAACAGCGCCATACAAATAACGTGGATTTTATGTCCGCTTTCGGGTTTGATTTTTATTTGTTGCAAGAAGGTCAAAGGAGTTGCCTACCATGTCAATTATCGCAACTGTCCTTGTTTCATGCACAGAGGTTCATATAAACCATGACACGTTTTCTTAAATACTTGTCTGATTTGTATTACTGTTCAATGATATTTAAAATGCTTTGAATAATAAAAAGAAATATTCAGAGAATGTTATTGGTGCCCTTCCGCAAAATTACGAAATGTTATTGAGTTACTTGTGTCTAATACCTGAACATGACCTACTTTCAGTTATGTTATCAATGTCAAATATTGAGTTATAGATTCATTGCCCAAGGGACGCAACTCTGCACAGCGAATCGCGGCGCAGCCGTGCCCCCCGAGTTATAGATTCATGATTGAAATCATTCTTATGGCACCCAATATTTGCTTTTATCCTACGAGTCATAACTGGTTTTGTAAAACTCAAACTAAGTGCATACCTTTAGAAAATAAATACCATGTTGAACATTTATTCTTTTTTGGATTTTTTAAATAAAACTTTAAATGTTTATACGATTTTGTTAAATCATTTCATCTTCTGGGGAGAAGAGGTGGCCTAGTGGTTCAAGCGTCCGTTCGTTCTGGGAGTTCGATTCCCCACATTGGTACATTGTGTGAAACTCAAGGCTGGAATACTAAAAATAAGATTGTGTTCTTTAATCTGATTGGTTGAAAAACATGATTTATATCAATTTGTCTGACTGATAACTGAACTTACTTAAATTAAATTTAAAATGAATAAGTTACCAAGACTAGAACACGCCAGCAGAGACAATATCCGACCCGTGAAGATCCGGTAGAATTAGGTCTTCAGCAACCAATGCCTGCCATAAATGGCGGCTTTGCTTGTCGTAAGACGCGACTAACGGATTGGGTGGTCAGGCTCGCTGAGTTTGTTGATGCATGTCATCGTTTTGTTTGTTATTTAACGCCGCACACAGCAATATTCCAGCTATTTCGCGGCGTGACAGATTAATGTGGGAGGAAAGTCGAAGTGATGCAGGGCTTAGACGTTTACTACATCGGTGAAACCTATCATGAGCATTGATCGATGATATGCGACAACCACGTCAGCTAGCCTGACTACCCGATCCCGTTAGTCGATTGTGACAATAACTAGATATATTTCACCAGTCTATATATAGAATTAAGTGACTCCTGGTGTGCCATTATTCGTTGATTATTAAATGCATCGTGTTGAGGCAAAACTACGTACACGATGTAGGGACAGTTACAGCTTTGTCTTAATAAAACGAAAGATCGATCAAAACGTGATGGTTATGTCTTAATCAAAACCTTATTGCAATATTTTTTTAATTTGAAGTTTACACGATATTCGGCTTTTCCAATGGACGAGAGGTCGGTCACATGACCGCGAAATTGACGTTCATTAGTGTATGAACGACACAATTTGACGTTCATACCTTTTTCACGAGACCGTGTTCTTGAAATCACGTAAACACTGACGAACTACTTCCACATTTCTGGGGAAACCCCTGTGAATTCCCTAGCACGAAAACATGCATAACCGTTCTGATCATTTAGAACCTTTATTCTTGGTCTCAGCGTTTCATTATACATTGAGAAATGTCAGAGAGCGTGACTGCATGATTGTTCACGAATATACTCGCTACGGCCCATCCTAATGAACAAACGAAGAAATGCACATCTAAACTATCGTAGAATCGACTCGATCCTCACCCAGGCTGACACTGACCGTCTCCAGCAATCTATGAATTTACCTTTGTGTCTGTTTGACGCATCTTTATTCACTTTTCAATGATCGGCCAGTTGATCAATGATGACTAACACATGTAACCGCCACAGGTTCATTAACAACTTAGGAAATCTCTCCCGTCACGTTTATCGCGTCGGCCATTTTGACGTCTGCTACTTAATGTAAATTTATTACGACGCACTGTCATTGTGACTGACTTACTGAGGTAATTCTTTACAGACCTTTCTCATCTAATGAGGATATGATTTGAACACATGTGCTGCGTAAGATGTTTCTGAAGAGCAAGTTGTGCATCCATACGCCCATGTCACCTCTCTTTTTGAGGAACTATTTTACTCCGCGATATAGCTGGTTGTTTGGCTGTCAGTGTAAACATGAAGTCACACGTACTAAATAAAATTGTGTTTAGATCTTGGCCTACATCCTTTGAGGTAAGAAATTGTGATAATTGTTTTTACAAGAATTGACCAAGCTCCGACGTTCATACAGTTTGGCCCTCACTCTGTGAAGGTTCATACTCCAATGAACTCACACAAAGTGAAGGTCAATTCTTAATTGAATGCATTGAATTTCATTTCCAAAATATAAACCACATAGTGACCAAGAATTACATCCATCGGGCACTCACATTAAAAAAGGGAAGCCAAATTCTTGGGAATAAGTTTTAAAGACCATCTTTATTTCTAGCCATTTGTTAAATATCTTAGCAAATGGCTGAAGGAACTGGAATTTTTCAGGTCGGGGAAAACCCCCAACTGGTGACAATGAATCCGACTGGTGACAATGAACCCGACTGGTGACAATGAACCATGAACCCGACTTGTGACAATGAACCCGACTGGTGACAATGAACCCAACTGGTGACAATGAACCCAACTGGTGACAATGAACCCAACTGGTGACCATGAACTGAACTGGTGACAATGAACCATGAACCCAACTGGTGACAATGAACCCAACTGGTGACAATGAACCTAACTGAGAATAAACTGGTCCTGTGTGGCTACAAAAACATGCGTTTTTTGTCCGTGCATTGTCTGTACTACTTGGCGCAAGATGGTGGGTATAAAATACATTATGAAAACTTCTTTCATTCATCGATTCTTATAACATTACCCCGTTTGTTGCGCAGGTTATTGTGAACCCGAGTACCCCTTCGCCATTTGGACGGTTCATTCGCGTTACGCCGACTTTCAGAAAAAATTATTCGCGTTACGCGGTTTTTCTTTGATGTGTGCGTGTTATTTTAACACGAGGTTGTTACAAGCACGCAATGAATGGTGTTTTTGGATGGTGTTCACGACACATTCTAACAGTAGAAGCATAACAGATTTATGATGCATTTTGTGTCGTTTATTCCACACATTATATTGTATCAAAAGCAGCGACATGACAAATTTCAATTTGGTACAACGAACAGCACATGATTTACATGATTTATAACATTTTTTTAACTTGATTAGAATGGCTGATGCAACATCGGCAGAGTGGATGATGTCGATTTCTTGCCTCTCCAGACCTTATCTTCAAATTGGCGATCTTGCGGTCGACTTCTGGATATTTCTTCTTCTTGGGACGTCTTTTCTGCCCTGCTTCATACTGCACTCTGAATGTCCGATGACTTCTGCTCTTTGTAAAGGAAGGTAATCATCTCGAAAATGTTGGGATGTGCCTTTCACGTGATCTTCAGTCGACTGTGCCATCCCTCCAGGTGGTTGTTTGTACGTGGCCCATCATTGTTGAAGTGGTTCCACTGGTTGATGTGGAGATCGCACTCGATCCACTGGCTGGTCATGTAGTCTGAAGGTCTTTGACATCTTTGATCGTCTGGAACGCGCTCCATTAGCTCAAGGAAGTAGTCTTCAACCTTAAGATAAAAAAGTAATCCTGTCAGTTTTACACATTAACATGCATATTGAATATATTACACATTAACATGTACTAGCCACATAAAGAGTGAGTGAGTGAGTATTGTTTTACGCCGCTTTTAGCAATATTCCAGCAATATCATGGCGGGGGACACCAGAAATGGGCTTCACACATTGTACCCATGTCGGGAATCGAACCCGGGTCTTCGACGTGACGAGCGAACGCTTTAACCACTAGGCTACCCGACCGCCCCGCCACATAAAGAAACTGTGCACGGAGAAAATATATTCTGGATTGAAATACAACACAGCAAGAACAAAATGATGCAGACGCTGTAGCAGCTGAATGATCGGACCATAAGAAAATGTCAACGGGACCTGAACAACATCTGTTACGATGACGTCAGAAGATCAAAATGGAGTAGGGGGTCAAACGACAAAGTCACAAAGTCAATAACGGGTATGACCACCCTGTGCGTGAATCACAGTAGTGCATCGGCGACGCATGGAGTCCACCAAATGGGCATGGAAGGCCTGGGGAATGGCCTGCCATATCCTCCTCAAATCCTGTCCCAAGTCACGGACGTTATCTGGAGGATGTGGAAGACGACGCAGACGACGCTCCATTTCATCCCACATGCTCTATTGGGGAGAGATCTGGAGAATTTGCAGACCATGGCAGTAACATGACATTGTTATGGTGAAGGAAATCCATTGCGACCATAGCCGTGTGAGGACGAGCGTTGTCCCGTTGAAATGTCAATCCCGGGCCATGACGTTGCAGGAAAGGAATGAGCACAGGCCTCAGAATCTGATCTCTGTAGCCAAAACCGGTGAGACTGCCCTGAACAACCACCAAAGGGGTTCGGTGCCGTGCTGTTATCCCGCCCCAAATCATCACAGAGCCACCTCAAAACGATTCCTCTCCACAATACAGTTGCGTGCATAACGTTCTCCCAAACGCCGGTAGACACGTTGGCGCCCGTCACTGTGGGAAATGTTGAACCTCGATTCATCTGTAAAGACAACAATTCTCCACCATATTCGAGGTTGGCGAACATGATTTCGACACCATCTTAGACGGTTGACTCGATGACGGTGTGTCAGGGTGGGACGTATGGCAGGGCGTCGTGGTCGAATCCCGTACTGACGTAAACGATTCCTGACAGTGTTGGGATGGATACGGCGCAGTCCAGGAATTGTCTGGGACGTCGTTACTGCCGTTTGGAACCTGTGTCGGAGATGTATAACTCGATTCCAACTGTCCTGTCTTGGCGTCGTTACTCGGGGACGTCCTGAACGTGGGTGGTCGGCAAGGTCATTTGTGTTCTGATAACGCCTCACCAATGCCGATATCGTGTTACGATGGCATTGGAAATGTGTTGCCACCTGTAGCCTCATTCCCGCTCGGATCATTCAAATGGCTTCATGACGCTGTGCAGCTGTCAATCTTGGAATGATTTGCTTGTGATATGCTTGTGTCTGCGCCTGAGAAGTTTTGAATTTTTGAATGACCACAGATCATGCTTTCCAAAGTGACAGCGAATTTTGAGTTGCACATGCTGTGTACAGCTGCACAGGATGCACGTGCATAGGCCCCCATCAATGACGTCATATCGCATGGCACGTGCATGAGCGTTTGAATATCTCCAATAATTGCTGTGTTCAAACCTATATTTCATATATTGACGGTGTGCCCTGATATCTATATTTTTCCGTGCACAGTTTCTTTATGTGGCTAGTATATATTACGTATATCAAGTTAATAGAATCTAATCTAACGGTCTGGTTACTACTTACATTGCCAACGGGAATAAGTGGCATTATTGTTCACCGACTGACGAACGTTGTAATCTCTGGTCTGTCAGTACAGTCTTTCTGCATGTTGCACGGTTGGGTCTTCCGCCATACACACTGGGCAAAGCGGAAGAAGCATCCCTTCCATGTGGCACGAGGAAACCGCGATGTGGCAGCATTCCTGGCAGTGACTTCGAAGTCCATCTGATGAAAATAAATTAAAATTTATTATGATTTTTAAAGTTGAAATCACACGCGCTAATCCCATTGTTCTCTTAATCCTCAGTGAACATCCCAACTGCAACTATTCGCGTTTTGCCGACCTTAATTTTGACCCTAAATGTCTAAAGGTCGGCGTAACGCGAAGACATCATTTGGACACATTCTGTGCTTTAAATCGGTCAAAAACAATACATTGAAAGTCAAAAATTACCTGAAATGTACTTTGTCAACCACTCTCTCCGTCCACCATGCTTCCTACTCTGACCCGCCACCTGCAGTCCAGGCAGTCAGGTAACGCCCAAATCGGGCCTTGGCGGCAGTGATGAATGGACAAATTTTGAAGTAGTTCGCGCTGCATTGCTAAAAGTGGCAATATGTGTAGGCAATTCATAGTCTTTGTGCTATATCATAATGTTTTTACCGGCACTTAACTGTTGAATATACATGTGCATGTATTACCAATAATTCCGTTGTTATTTATGGAAAGAAGTATAAAATATTGTTATGTTGGTAAGATTTGTCTCAGGATGTAAAGGTAACAAAATCCACAAAGAGGAATCAATGGCAGAACCCCCCCCCCCCCCCCCCCCCCCTGTTCAGGACTCCCTTCAATAAAACAACGTGAATGTCATTCCCTGGCCGTCTCTCACCAACCGAGCACATGTGGGTTGAAATGGATCGGCGCCTTTGACGTCAACCACGAGTCCCACAGACACTCCAGGAACTTCGAAACATGCTCCAGCAGATATGGACAGATATCCCACAGGTCTTTGTAATTGTGCGACGCCTGGTCCATTCCAATAGATGAAGATGTGTTGCTTGCATCGGAACAAGAGATTGACACACACGCTATTGATTTGTAAATTGACATTTTGGCACGTCCATGTTTTTTTTTTTATGAAATGACGCATTTTCTGAAGTCAGTATGGCAAATTAAACCATATGAATACTTACAGGAGTCTTTATCTGTTGCAAACCGAAATTGTTACAGATTTGGTACAGTGTTTGTCAAGACACTGCATTTTGGTCTATGATTTATTGATACATGCCAGAATCTACCAATCACTTGGTAATTATCAAAGAAAACTGTTAAAGAGCTTTTTTTAGGGGCTATGAGGTGTTTCCGTGCAGACCTTCAACCAGGATGTAAGTGATTGATAGGAACCACAGGGTGAGGTAGAACTATGTACATTAACACTGTTTTTCCTACCAGAAGTGAGTACTGAAATTGCAAATGATATAGGCGTGATGATTGTGGGAAAGACAGCAAAATTTAGGAATTCCACACATCTTGCTAACATGACAGTTTTCTTTGAAGATTGAAAACTGTCGGTATCCTCAACTGTATGAGAACCTAATGCACCTAAAAATGTCAACGAGAGAACATTTCTACTTTTCACCCAGTCATGAATGTTTAAATTGTCATAAAAATTGGAAGATCTATATTGATCTCAAACTTCTTTTATGTCATCTTCTAATTGGGAATGGATGAACCTGCCAAGGCCACGTGACAAAGAAGTGAGTTCATACTCCGACAGGTTATCATTGGACAAATCATCCAACGCACTTGGTACGTTTTCCTTCAGTTTGTCTCAGGAATGGAGATTAATTTTTCAGTTGTATACTTCGCACAGGCGGTGCACAAGTAGGTTGATCTGGGTTGAAGGTACTTTAGCTCTTAGTTTTTCTTCTCCTTTTTTGGCGAATTTTCTTGATTTAATTTGGTACACTTGGAACTCTTGATTTTTAACCCCCGGCATATAATGCGGGGGGATATAGTGATCAGCCAGTCCGTCCGTCCGTAATCATTTCCTTTTCCGGGGCAGAACTCTAAAATAATTCAGTGTATCGAAACTTGGCATATCTATCAGTCACAAACTGAAGTTGTGCCTTTTGCTATTTAGGAATTTTAGAATTGTTTATTTTTTACGTTTCCATGGCAACAAGTTGGACTTAGGTTCCTTAAGGGTGGTGTTCGTTTCCGGAGCGTAACTCAAAAACTGTTAAATACATTCTTACAAAACTTTGCATGTCTACCAGGCACATACTGAATGGTGGCTTTTGCTATTTAGGATTTTTTTTTTTTTTTTTTTACGTTTCGATGGCAACAAGTTGGATTTAAGTTTTCATATAGGGTGGATTCACTTATGGAGTATAACAAATAAATTGTTAAATATTTCCTTGCCAAACATTGCATGTCAATATATATATATATAAAGTACATACTTTACAGGTGCCATTTCATATTAAGAAGTTTTAGACATGTTTATTTTAGTATTTCCATTGCAGCTATTTTGACATGGGCAAAGAGAAATGTTGGGTCAGTTACCTGGTTTGGGACCATAAGGTGTTAAAATGGGTGGGGGATATAGATGACTTCGTTGACTTTACGCTTGTTTCTTGTAATTTGTTATTTGTTTGCATAAATAAAACCCACAGGAACACGTTTTACTTTCCATTTCATATGGATGCGACCACACTTGTTTTCTTTTATGGCTTATTGTTGGCAACAAGAAGGGCATTTGAAAATAATACTCCAAACTTTAAATCCCAGGTGAGCGCCGTAAAAGCATGTGTCAACCTTACGAACGCTTCATTCATTGACATGTACTTAATACCCACCATCATGTGCCAAGTAGTACAGGCAACGCATGGACAAAAATCGCATGTTTTTGTAGCCACACACGACCAGTTTATTCACTTTATTTCCCCGACCTGTTTATTAAAAATTCTTCCTAATTACAAGTGAGGAGGAACGCAATCAATCATCCGTCACTTTATATACGAGTCAAATTAAAAACTTCACATTTTTAAAAGTAATCCCATATATGATATACAACGGACAAATGTATCAGAGAAGGTAATTTTTAATCATTAATGTTGAAAGAAGTATTTTAATTAACGGTGGTAACCTTAATTTGTTCCAAGCACCTACGGTATTCGTTAATAACATCAACAGTTTAAATCCCAAGTCCCAAGCACGAGAATCTGATGGTACACAAGTTCAATAGCGTGTATGGCCACCATGTGCGTTGACAACTGCCATACAACGCCTCCGAATGGACCTTGTGAAGCTTGTGAACACATGATTGGGAAGATTACGCCATTGTTGCTGCAAAATGGTGCCAAGATCTTGCAAATTCTGTGGTTGGTTCTGGAGAGTGCGCAGACTTCTGCCAAGAGCATCCCAGACGTGTTCGGTGGGATTGAGGTCGGGAGACCTTGACGGCCAGTCCATGATGTTGACTCCCGCATTATGAAGGAAATTCCTTGTCAAAATTGCTGTGTGGGGTCTGGCATTGTGTTGGAAGATCAAACCGGGTCCATGTGCTGCCATAAAAGGCAGAAGCTCTGGTGCCAGTACCTGGTCGCGGAAAGCAGCAGCGTTGAGGTTGCCACGGATGACAAGCCTGGAACGTGCATTGCCACAGAAAGCCTCCCACACCATGACACTTCCGCCTCGAAATCTGTCAACTTCCGGTACACAACACTGGGCGTAACGTTCATGACGGCGCTTCCACACCCTCGCCCTACCCTCAGCAAATCGAAGATTAAATCGGGATTCATCACTGAAGACGACTTGATTCCAATTCCTCCGAGTCAATCGTAAGTGTCGCTATGCCCACAATTGACGTTGACGTCTCTGTAATTGAGTCAGAATCGGCCCGCAGTATGGCCGTCGTGCTTGAAGGTGAGCAGTTCTCAGACGGTTTCGAACAGTTTGCGCACTCAGTCTACCCCTAAACAGTTCATTTCTGGTTGATGTAGCTGTCAAAAAATGGGTTACGGAGGTGACGTAAGACAATCTGACGATCCTCTGCATGTGACGTCACACGTGGTCGACCTGGCCGAGGGCGATCAGCGGTGGTACCCGTTTGCTGTAGACGTTTCTGTAAATCATAAACAGTCCGTCGACTACAACCCATCGTCCTTGCGACTTCAGCTACGGACGTTGCCGTCTGCAACATGCCGATGGCACGTTCACGTTGCACATTTGAAAGGCGTGGCATGACAAATGTCCGTAAAGACTTTTGTTTTCTTATTATGTTAATGACTGCTAACAAGTATGGCTGAAAACACGTGCGGTATTATGTGCTGAGCACATGAATTTGATCGATTCACCTGCACAAAAACGGGTGTTATCTGAAGACAATACGTGGCCATTGCTGTTTAAATACACAATAAGGGACCACAATGATAACTGGTCAAAATGTTAAAATTTTAGGATTGTGAAGTTTTTAATTTGTTACAGTATAGATCAAAACTAACCTAAAATGACCTGATTCAATCCATGATTAAGGTCTACGATTCTGGCTTGGGGCTTTCAGAACATTTCCTATTGATTGGATGTACGATGCGGTTTATGAGCCATCTCTTAAACAGCGCGGTACAAAACCATCTTTACAGTACATCACAACATTATATCTAACCTTGCAAACAGCTTCCTTAAATTTCTTTCACGATGACCTTTAAAATAACAGATTGCTGACAAATAGCAATGTTCAGTGGTTCTCCATTTCTTACAAAACAAGCCATCACTTTTGTTTGATTTTGTGAATGAGACGTACGCTTAATCAACCTTGAACTAAATACGGTGGGCAAATTCAATAGGTTCATGTTTTTTTACACATGTCTCTGAACTCGCTAGCAGCAGTTTGAGTACGCTCGTGGGCTCTATCAAGTTCTTTATTCAAAGCAGATTTCAGAGTTGCTTAATCAGCTTTGTTATCGTCAGGAATATCGTTAAATACCCGCAAGCAAAACCCTGCAGGAAGTACTAAAGCTAAACCAGTAACTTCTTCTCAGAGTTAAGGCGCAAAGTTTTCACTTAATACACATTTTCAATAAAGTTCGCAAATGTTGACTGTTTTGGATCCAACAAAGGAATTCTAAAGTGCTTGATATCTACAGAATGGTCTTGACTTGTACCACCTTTAGCCATGACGAATGGAATAGTATTCTTGCTTAAATGTTCAACGTCAATCACAAAGTAGACGAAAAAGATCAAACACAAGATCAAAGTGGCAAAATGGAACAAACTCACGTTACAGTTGGATGAAGACGGCATTCCTTGAATTTCTCCTTAAAGTCGCACTTTCTTCAACGTTGTTCCATGAGTTCACACTTAAACACCGCTGCAGGTCTTCAGGCTCACATAACATGCAACACAAAGGTACGAACACAAGACGTTTACTTGACAAGGACAACAACGAGACTGATTACAATCGAAATCGGATCACGCGTCATAGTCTATGATTCCACGTGCAGGCACACACAACTGTTGGGGACAGTTGCGTTCGGACGAAGCTGTCCAACACCAGGAACATCCCTCCCCTTTCAAGAAAGGTCTGGCACGACTTGATCAACACTTACGACGACTGTTTCTCTCGATGAACGGCCTGATGACTTGACTTGAGGAACTCACAATAACACTTGGATACAACACATTCAGACTTGAAATGATGTTTCTTGAACTTATGTACTCCTAATATTTCCGACCCGTGAAGATCCGGGGTAGAATAGGTTTTCAGCAAACCATGCTTGCTGTAAAAGGCGACTATACTTGTCGTAAGTGAGTGAATGAGTCACTGAGTGAGTTAAAATTTAACGTCGCAACGGCATTGGTTCAGCCATAGCGACGAGACCAAGTTAAGTTATCCACAATTGAGTAATTTATGCAAAGTTATATTTAAGACATGGTATGAAACATATTTGAGCATAACAATATCATGTATACAGTTTTAAAACACGGGCTATAGGCCACCAGTAACCAAAGCTAGGTCACCTCGCTGGGGATCATGGGGACTTACAGTACCTCTTCTTCCTGCATGATACCCAGCAGAATTTACGTCATCACTTTAGCCACTGGTGGTTGAGCACAATGCTAGCCAATATTAAAAAATACTCGGAAATGAGTTGGCTTAAAAACACTGGTTGATCATAGTTACATCGATTATGATAGGATTACGTGTCACACAGGGGGACAATAATTTTACGATACTTTAACCCCCTGGACAGAGCCTTCAATAATGTCAGTTGATAATAGCATCACACCAAATTTGAAAACAAGCATTTTATTATTCACATACATATCTAAAATGTATTATAAAGACCAATGTCTTTCCAATAGCTGATAAATAAGATGTCCACTGGCGGGAAAAGAGATCTTTCAGATTTACGCTTTGATAATGGGAATCCCTTGCGATTGCAAAGTCCACACAGTCAAGCAATATATGCTTGACGGTGAACCTTGCATCACAAGGGATACACTTAGGAGGCTCGTCCTCTTCTGTCTTCAGCAGATATTCGTGGGTAAACCGAATGAGGCCAATACGACACCATCGTAAAACGACCTCGTCATGTCTTTACTGACAACCCAAGTAGGTATGACCGAGTGTTGGTTTCATTTCGTGAAGTTTATTGCTTCCTATCCAGGTGCCCCACCTCGAGATCCCGAGTATAACTCTTGATGGTTGGTCTGAAATCACTGTACGGGATCAGTAGTGGAGACAAAGGTTTGTCAAGAACTGCTTTAGCTGCAGCATCGGCTTTTGAGTTACCTTCTATGCCTACATAGGCTTGTCGTATGAGGCGACTAATGATCGGGTGGTCAGGCTCGCTGACTTGGTTGATGCATGTCATCGTATCCCAGTTGCTTGGATCGATGCTTATGCTGTCAATCACTGGATTGTCTGGTCCAGACTAGATTTTTTACAGACCGCCGTCATATAGCTGGAATATTGTTGAGTGCGGCGTTAAACGAAAACATGACCATGAGTTAAGCCACCTAGTACTACATGCATCTATGTGCTTTGTGTACAATACCATCAGCAACCAGATTTTTAAAGTCGGCTGACTTTACCTTCAGGAACAACCTCCCACCCTGATGACCATTAAAATAACAAGTCATCTATTATTCCACCTCTTGGAATAGGAATTAAACCTTTTATTCTCTCTACTCACATTGAACTTGACAATATATCAATTTATTATATACATATGAATGAAATACTGGAATTTATCAGTGACGATAGATCAAGTGACTGATATAAACAAGGTGCCGGAACTACTTTCTCCTGAATCAAAACATTAAAGAGTTAACTATTTAACTTAATACTCGATATGAAATAATATATTTCGCATAACATATATTTACAGGGCTAGTTTTAGTCACGAACTATATTCTTTGCGCAAAACCCTTTATACGGCGGTGGTAAAGGGGCGACAGGGAGAACCTAGTAATTTATGAGCCACTGTTTTCGAAAAAATATATAAATTGCAAGTAATGAAAATAATACATGTATATAATAAATAGAAAATTCAATGTGTTTTTTCAAATAACACTTTTATCTCATCTCGTGAATTGGGGAGAGTGAAAATTTTAGACTCTCCCACTTCACTCGATGAGATAAAAGTAGTATTTGAGAAAACACATTAAATATCCTCTATATATCCTTCCGTCATCTCCTTTCCGCCTTTCGTCTTCTCCTTTCCGCCTTCCGCCTTCTCCTCCTTTGCAATTGGTAGAGCCACGGAAAGCCCTGACCTGGACCAAGCAACAGAAATCAGAAACTAATGCATTACATTATCACCAGGAATAGGCCCGTAAGTAAGTCATGGGACTAGGCGAGACTTTACGTAGTTTAGTACTTCCGGTGACAAACAACCTCTCGTGGCAATTGCGACAGCAGTGTTTCGTCGGTCAGGGCCCGGAGAATCATATTCGGAACACGCTGGTGTAACTTAGAAAAACATGACATTGTCACAGGCATTAAAACACTCGGCATGAATAGCAAGTGTTTGTTTATCAAAGCAGTTGCAGTGTTGTCAAGAGGTCCCATGATCGATGTCAAACTGACTCATTCATAAATATTGAGGTAAGTTTTCACTTGTCGCACATTTCTGATAGGCTGATATAATTGTCAGTCAATACTGATCGGTTAACCATCACACGTACAGTGATGATGGCGTAGAAATAAGAGCATAAACAGTCAGTCACGTTTGAATTTGTTGTGATATATTGTCAAAAAGAAAGAAAGTATTGCAATAGGTTCCGGTTTATGCATCATACAGTGTTATGGCAAATGTCCATTACATCTATCCTGAGCCTTTTCCAATATCAAATGTTTAAGATCCGGGGTAGAATAGGTCTTCAGCAACCCATGCTTGCCGTAAAAGACGACTAGGCGACAAACGGGATCGGGTGGTCAGGCTCGCAGACTTGGATGATGCATGTCATCGATCCCAATTGCGTGGGACAAACAACAAACAAACAAACATAGGCTTCCACCTATGTGTTCTCTGTCCAGCATGCTGTGACAGTATTATCCTTCTGTTGTCATTACCTACTCATGTTATCTCATTCATGTATGCAATTGTTGTTACTGTTAGACCTCTACTGTCAATCATCCAACTACTATATGTATTCTGTATAATGTTCCTAATTCAGTCTTGCTTGACAACGGTATAAGGGCCTATACCGAAACGTATAGTATTAAACAATTGTGTACCCCTCAGTACTTTCGGCCATCGGAGCCGTGTCAATTTACACATGTCAGAGGGGTACACAAAGAACGTGATCTGGACTAGCAGCTGTCGGACTTTCATTTTTGTGGAAGCCTCGGTGGCTGAGTGGGTTAGATCGCCCGGATGGGATTCAACCCCAAATGTACGAGAATCTGTACTTTACTCAGAAAGTGTTACATTTGTTACATTTGACCACTTTCTAAATGGCATTGTGTGTTCATGTGATAATCTAGCTTTTTTAAGGTCCATCGTCGACAGCTTTATATATGTCACTACCTTATAACTTGGTCTAGTTACGATATTGTCGAGATACTGCCCATGTGAAATATTTTACTCACTCACTCACTTTTAGCAAGAGTCGACTGGAGAAAATCAGGTGTTCGTACAGTGCGTCTTAGGTGGGCTAATGTCTGTAAACGTAAATGTTTGTTTTTGTAAAGTGTATGTGTGGACAAATTTATGTTTGTGTGGGCATATGCCTGTGTGTGTAAATAGTTAGTGGCTAAATGTCTGTGTTGACAAATTAATGTCTGTGTGGGCATATGCCTGTGTGTGTAAATAGTTAGTGGCTAAATGTCTGTGTTGACAAATTAATGTTTGTGTGGGCATATGCCTGTGTGTGTAAATAGTTAGTGGCGAAATGTCTGTGTTGACAAATTTAAGTTTGTGTGGGCATATGCCTGTGTGTGTAAATAGTTATTGGCTAAATGTCTGTGTTGACAAATTTATGTTTGTGTTGGCATATGCCTGTGTGTGTAAATAGTGGCTAAATGTCTGTGTTGACAAATTAATGTTTGTGTTGGCATATGCCTGTGTGTGTAAATAGTTACTGGCTAAATGTCTGTGTTGACAAATTTATGTTTGTGTGGGCATATGCCTGTGTGTGTAAATAGTTATTGGCTAAATGTCTGTGTTGACAAATTTATGTTTGTGTTGGCATATGCCTGTGTGTGTAAACAGTTGCTAAATGTCTGTGTTGACAAATTTATGTTTGTGTGGGCATATGCCTGTGTTGGTAAAAAGTGTGTGGATAAATGTCTGTACGTGCGGTTAAATGTTTGTGTGGGTAAATGTCTTCATGAGCAATTGTATGTTTGGACAACTGTCGAACGGCGTTAGGGTAACCCTTATGGTCAATTCGTTTGCCCGTCACGCTGAAAGTCTTGATTCCAAAAACGGGCACTTGTGCGAAGCCCATTCGTGTTGTTTCCCCTCCGTGAAATGAGTGAGTTCGTGCTTTCAGAGGAGTAAATTCAAAACGACTCGATTGTCTTTCGAAACAGATTCCATTAGGAGTAAAAGGCGAGATGACCCATTTCACACGTTGTTATTGTATTATCATGACGATGATATACTATTTCCAGAAATTCCTTGCAATTATCGCTAGACCTTGAATCTTTAAGCTTATTCCTTGGTATACTACTGTCAATTAAATATAATTCCAAATACAGAACAACTTCCTTCCTACACAGGCCAAAAACAGTTAAAAGAGATGAAAACACTCGGAGCAATTGTTTACACATGGGCGCAGCCATCTTGAAACTCTCAGCGCCCCTAGCGGAAGGAAGATAACTCATCCTGGCTTAACATGCCGACTAATATAAACCATTGAACGTGGAACTTAGATGAATTGACAGACTCATTAACTACTTATCATACTCCTGGGAAACATAAAAAATATCTAACATTCATATGATGGGTTTTAATGCTTAACGTAAAACACCCTTCAAACACTATCGTAAACGTAAAATTCATTTTTTTTTATCGTAAATGTTTATCGTAAAATACAAAAAAATAACAACTGCATAACGTAAATAAATAATTTTAGCAGGTATTAAAAATATAAAGTGTCAGGATGAAACGAAAGCAGAATTAAAAGTCCCATGTCCCTCCATGGCCGATTAAGAAATTTTTCGCGACGATTTTATTGAAAAAGAAGAAAAAATACTGCTGAATGAAAAAGTACCCAAACTTTAACTGCTCACTGCTTATGGGGCCCACCCATCAGGACCCTCCGTGAGGCCGGTGCAGTCTGACCCTGAACTTGCCTAGCTAATTCTAGCGCTTTCACAATTTGTACAAACCAATCACCTACATATATAGAACCTTGGACTTATAATAAATGTTTATGTATGTATATTGATGTGGTATTTTACCTGTGGGGAAGAATAACACAAAGATTATAGTTGACGTTCACTAAGTGCATTTACTGTCAAAATGGCGAGGCTCATAAAGACAAAGATGAGAACAAAATAGCTGAAATACCATATAAGTTGCTTCCCCTTTGACACGATAAAGAATGCCAAAGCTGAAGTAACTAAGTGACGAACTATTGGAATTAATGCCCCCCCCCCCCCTTTTAAATGCAACATTAAAATAAAGCAGTTTACCACATTTTACACATGTCATCGTATCCCAACTGCGTGGATCGATGCGCAGGACGTCAATCGCTAGATTGTCTGGTCCAGTCTCGATTGTGAAGATTCCGGGGTAGAATAGGTCTTCAGCAACCCATGCTTGCCGTAAAAGGCGACTATGCCTGTCGTAAAAGGTGACTAACGGGGTCGGGTGGTCAGGCTCGCTGCCTTGGTTGATGCATGTCATCGACCCCAATTGCGTTGATCGATGCTCATGATATCAATCACTGGATTGTCTGGTCCAGACTCGATTATTTACAGACCACCGTCATATAGCTGGAATATTGCTGAGTGCGGCGTTAAACAACAAACCAACCAACCAACGATTATTTACAGACCGCCGTCATATAGCTCGAATATTCCTGAGTGCGGCGTAAAGCAACCAACTGCGTGGATCGATGTTCATGATATCAATCACTTGACTGTCTGGTTCAGACTCGATTATTGACAGGCCGCCGTCATATAGCTGGAATATTGCTGAGAGCGGCGGTAAACAACAAACCAACCAACCAAGTTTAAGACATACTCTATGAGCAAGTACTGAATGGAATATCATGATAATGGTATTTGTGCATACGGTCAAAATAAGGATGAAATATACCCCCACATACCAGAAATCATACCTTTTTTCAAAATATTACCTGCTGCATTTCCGTTTATTTCCAAGGTGTGAAATCCCGTTTGTAATCCGGTGTAACTCACAATCCCTAACTCCTATATGGGCGGATACAGAAGGGGGTGCGCACCCACCCCGTTTTTATTTCGAAAAAAATCTTTATTTCTGTATAAATTACCACCAAAGACAATAAATAGATCTTAATTGTGCATCCCCCACTTTTCAAAAAAGCTGTATCCGCCCATGTCTTATGTCACGCTTCGTTGACAGGTCGTGCATTAGCCTCGCATAACTATGAGCAGTTATCTTCTTAAAATCAAAGCTGCGTGCACAACTGTTTGGATACGAGGTTGTATGTTGACAGTATATTCTTTGTGTTTGATGTTGACGACCTGTGACGCAGCTACAGCCATAGCAGGAGAGCACCTCCATATGACTGCAAGAGTAGGTCAGAATTTATATTATTTATACATTCATATTCAATATCTGCTGCTTGATAAATGTCGTTATCCTTTGCAAGGCTTGCTTAGTTTTTTAGGGGTTCCCACCTCGAGCTCATGTTAGCTTACCAAGTTGCCGTGTTAAACATGCTTTCAATGCCTGTCATATATCGTGAAGTATCAGAGTGTAGAAAAACCTCTTAAGCATATACAGCGCTAGGAATTGTCATTATTATTTGCTGGTTTATGGCCTTTCATAATACCTTTGGTTGCAAGCTCCTTCTGTCTGTAAATAATCGAGACTGGACCAGACAATCCAGTGATTGATATCATGAGCATCGATCCACGCAATTGGGATCGATGACATGTATCAACCAATTCAGCGAGCCTGACCAGCCGATCCCGTTAGTCGCCTTTTACGACAAGCATAGTCACCCTTTACGGAGATGTAGTTAAAGTAGACAATGAGTTAGTCACGTTCGGTGTTTGATCGACCCTGACCAGTACTAGTGCAGCTGTTTTATCAATATGTGTAACCCAACAGAATGTTGTAATTGTTTAGCAGATGCAATGGTCATGTACAGCATGTCTATTTATCCCCCTTTTGTGTATTAATCTGCAGAGATCATATGCAGATGCGCAGCCCTCCCCTACTCCTTCTAAAAACCAGATGTATGTTGGAGGCAGTAAAATTATGAGAGAGAGAATTTTGATATTTGGAACCTCCCTTGTAAAAATGATGGATCCGCCCTTTGGTATGTAACCACCTGGGCAGTGCATAATCAGCAAACATGTATCTTGATACACTTTTCTAACACTATTTTCCTTTAGGCATGTTTTCAAACTGTGACAGGAGTGTTAACAGTGTTGCTGCATTTTCTTGGAATGTCGCCGTGCCCAGTTCATCCCAATTGCGTGGATCGATGCTCATGATGTCAATCATTGGATTGTCTGGTCCAGACTCGATTATTTGTAGACTGCCGTCATATAGCTGGAATATTGCTGAGTGCGGCGTTAAACAACAAACAAGCAGAGTACAACGCTGTGTGGAGCAATCTATAGTGGGTCATAGTAGTATGTACGACTTGTCTCCGTTCGGCTGGGATACAAGATGATATGAAACCAAGAAAACGCATTGGGAAGTGAATGTTTCGCAACGAAGCGTAGCGGAGTTGGAAGGAGAAATCGTATAAACGTTCACGCTTTAGCCGGAGGGCTGTTATACATTATTAAGTCCCCGAGGTACAAATCGTCGCTTTTTTTAACTAAACATACGTCATAGTCTGACATACATTGAAATATAATTTAATACGTATACCGACATGAAATAAGGGTAATTAGCTATGGCTGGAGTGTGCATTTACAATACCGTGGCGTTGTATCTGAGGGCAACTTATACTCACGATGAGATGTCACATCCTGCATGAACAGGACGTGGTGCACACAGACGCCAAAGTGTATGCGCCTTTTTGGGGTTCCCACAATCACTAATGCAATTGAGCTACTAACACTCTCAACAGACAACATAACGACCTCTCTCTCTCTCTCTCTCTCTCTCTCTCTCTCTCTCTCTCTCTCTCTGAGGAGGAGGGATCGATACCCCTACTGTTTGCCGAATCTTTGGCAAATTAAAAAGTGTAATTTCCCGACTGTGTACCATCACACTGGTGGGGTTGTAATGAGACCTGGTAGTGGCAGGCCTCATGTGACACTTTCTTGACAAGATCGTATCATTACATTATTTGCACTTCGCGTACGGTAAAATAACAGGACTACTGCAGGTTGAGCAGAATAATACTGCGGTCACAATCCAGTTAACCTGGACCATGCCCTTGAGAGGGAGAAGAGACAACATCTTCATTGCCAATTATTGTGTCGCATATGGTTATCGATGTGTATTTGTAAAGCAGGAAACGCATGGCATATTGATGGCTGTCTGTTTATGAATGGTCCCTCATGTTGTTTTTCCAAAAGATTCGGATACAGGTGTTATTATCCCATTACATGAAAAAAAATGGTTCAAAATTAATCAAAGATCTATTAGTGTATTGAGTAATTTGTCTAAAGAGTTCACAATTATATTAAATACTAGGTTATTTTCTTTCAGATATGTATGACAAAATATCAGAATATCAATCTGGCTTTAGACGAGGACACTCGACAATTGACGATCTATTTATTTTAAATGCTATTATCCAACGATATTTAGGTATGTCTGGTGGTCGTAAGTTATGTGTAGCCTTTATAGGCATTTCAAAGGCGTTGTAATTTGTGGAAAGTATTTGAAAAGCGCGGTGTCAGCTCTAAGATGTCAAAAATGTTCAAGTCAGTTTGATGGTAATGTTACGGCATGTGTCGGAAGTAATTACCTGTTGTCAAACCAATTTCAATGTAAATTGAGGTGCTAGACAAGGTTGCGATTTAAGCCTCTTCTTATTTCAATTATTCATAAATGAAATTGTGCACACAATGAAACAGGAACAGTTATCTGGAACACAGTTTCATCCTGAGATTATACAAGTTTTATTATTGCTCTTTGCAGATGATTTGATTTTAATTTCAGACACTGTTAGCATGATTAGGGGATTACAGAAGGAATTATCTATCTTAAATAAATAAGGAGGACTGTGGGACTGTAGGACTAGAATATGTTAGTTAATATTGATAAAACTAAAATTGTAGTTTTTCAGAGAAGTGGGCGGCTGAATAAAAGTGCATAATGTTATCTGAATGGACAACTTGTGGAAGTCACACAAGGGTATCAATATTTAGGTTTGTTTTTTAGCAGCAGGCTGTTATGGACACAAGCTTTAAGTAACATAGCAGTTCAAGCTAAAATGGTACTTATCAACCAATTAAAAATCATGAATTGTTTGCAGCCTTATTTTCTAAAATTTCTTTTCACATTGTTTGACTCTAAGATATCACCTGTGTTACTGTATGGGTCAGAAATATGGGCATTCCATAAAATGGAAGAAGTTGAGAAAGTTCATTTATATGCGTGTTAATGGTTATTGAATGTTAAACACTGGTTTGTCTGGTCCAGGCGCGATTATTTACAGACCGCCGTCATATATAGCTGGAATATTGCTGAGTGCGGCGTGAAACAACAAACCAACCCAACATTCAACCCGCCATTTTGCCCGAAGAGCTATCCCATGCTTGGCCTCGTTGGCGGGTGATCACTATGATGTATGGCGTTAACCAAAAAGCAAACAAACAAAAGAAGCAAATAATATATCAATGCAATGATAAGAGATTCTAAATATTGGCTGATGTGTTTGCTGAGTACCCACTTACCTACAAAGTGTTATGATATGTTGTATTATTACAATAGTCAAGGAAAGAAGAATTGGGTTTCTTATATTAGAACAACTTTATTTTCTCTCGGATTCGGTCATGTTTGGTTATCACAATCACTTGGTAATATAAGGTATTTACTTCGATGTTATTGCAACGTTTCAAAGACAATTTTCAACAAATATGGCACAGACGTTTGTGTAATAGCTTTAAGATGTCCTATTCTCATTTTAAATTTATTTGAACTGGGGCGATGTTTCTGCTGATGGACTTTCATCGTAAGCCCAGTAGCATTCTGTCTGTGCTGAGTCAACTGCAAAAGACATATTAGGGTCTATACATGAAATCTGTGGCGCAAAACGGATATATTTCTTAAATATCATTCCACTATAGTCAGTAAATGCCCTATTGAGGATTGGTTGGTATGTTGTTTTACGCCGCACTCAGCATTATACCAGCTACATGGTGGCTTTCTGTTGTAAATAATCGCGACTGGACCAGACAATCCATTGATTAATATCATGAGCATCGATCCACGCAATTGGGATCGATGACATGCGTCAACCAAGTCAGCGAGCCTGACCACCCGATCCCGTTAGTCGCCTTTTTACGACAAGCATAGTCACCTTTTACGGCAAGCATGGGTTGCTGAAGACCTATGCTACCCCGGAATCTTCCCGGTCACCCTATTGAGGAACTGAATATCTGACGCATCGCTTCATTATATACTTTGTTACTTGCCGCCGTTGCACTGTAGAAATACTGCTGTGCGGTGTCAGGTAACAACACATATATTCTCATATAAAATGTGTGAGTCTGGTGGGTGGCTGATTTTTCAGTGATCCACTCATTTATTTTCACCACTTTGCATTTTAATCCGAATGGAATCTGTTTCGTTGGAAACTCGAGACCTGCTATTCTCTAGCTTTGATGTTATATATTTCCATGTAATTGTCCATGCGCTATTAAACACCTTCTTCTGGAATGTACAGACACAGCACTCATTGGTGACTAATATTTAAATATTTGTTTTTTGCATTTGGTGTTCAACAAGGTTCAACGCGCCGTGTTAGCTATTTGAAAGATAGGAATTTGTTTGACAAAATGTAGTTTAATAGATTACAGTTTTTAGTCTGGTTTGTGTTCATGGCTGATATTTTGGTGACCAGCGTCAACAATTATTTTACTATATTGGGTATGAATATAGTGTATTTCCATTGTGTTCTGGCCACGAATAGCTGTAAAGTTGCTAATGCGGCGTTAAGCAACATTCACTCTATCAAAATAAAGAGTTATTCACATTACGTAAGTCTACCAAATGGATGGAATTATATATTTTGAATCCAGCCGGTATTCATTAACAGATTAAGTGTCCTACTTACATGGGGGAGTTTCAAGAACATTATGGCTTCCGGGTAGTTAACCAACGTTAAGGAATGCGACATTCTGCAAACATGTTCTATTCAATTCAATTCAATTCGGTTTATTTCGTAAGTGTAGGCCATCGGCCCATAGTTACATTTGTATTACAATGGACGTGATGTACACAGCTGTTATTGTTGTGACAATAATGTACTACGAAGTGACATCGCTTGATAGATATAGATAGCTAGACGTTCAATTAATTTACAATCAGTTGTAGACATAATGATATTAATTTTTTGTATGGTCGGATATTCATAAAATGTTTGTAGTAAGTGATCCACGCGTAGCTTGTTATAACCGGAACACAAAATGATACTCGTCCTCCACATAGCCAGCATTACAAACACAACATAGTTTTCTGTTACGTGGGATATCAGCATATCTCCCAGTTTCAGTTACAGACCGCCGTCATATAATTGGAATATTGCTGAGTGTGGCGTTAAACAACAGACCAAACCAAACCAAAGTAATACATTGAGATAAGAAAACTCATCCTTTTCGTGAGAAGCTAAGGTGAGAACTGTGGAGAACCAACAAATATAAGTTGTTTTCATGATCAAATGGTTCATCAGCGAAATCAATTCCGGTAGAAAATAAAACAGTGTTTAAGCCAATTGTATTTGAGTAGATCAATTATTAACATTAACTACAAAGAACCTTTTTTACTTGATCTGAATTATATAGAGGACTCTTTGGATTGGTCCATCACCACAACAGTTAAATGTCACATGTTTTGACAAGCCATCTCTACTCCACTGTCTAACAACTGGGTAGTCTGACAAATGGGATAAAAGCTCTGGCAAACGGGGTGTCTGACAATTGGGATATGAGCTCTGACAAATGGGGTGTCTGACAATTGGGAGAGATCCAATTTAGCCGACTGTGACCAATAAACACCCGGGAGTTAATTAACTCCGAACTCTCTAATGAGTGAAAATCCTGGATGGGGAGCAATGGGCACTAGGGGCTTTTCGCTAAAATATGTCATTTGAACACTAAGGACAGGAATACGTCTAAATAGAAACTTAGCCTTAAAGACTGAAGTCGATTGGACTAAAACAAGAAAATACTTAACTTTCAGATTATACAGGTAGTTGACCAACAGATATTTTTGATTTACAACAATAAAATAGGTACTTGATCTAAGCTAGGAAACCAGAAAAAGTTAGTTATTCACGGATTACTAGAAATCAGGGGTATAAAATATATTACTGAAGTCAATATATTCTAGCTTATATCAGACACATAAACCATGAAACATTTATCTGTTGCAGACAATGTTCAGTAATAAGCAATCGTCTGGATTGGTTGATGACTGGCAGTCGGGGAAGACTGTCACTGAGTGTAATCTGCGCATGCTCGACACAGAAGACTTCAGTGACGTCATCTTCTGGGTTGGGTCAGTGAAGCAGATGGTCCGAGCCCACCGCTACATTCTTGTCAGTCGTAGCTGTGTCTTCCATGCCATGTTCTGTGGTAACCTGGCAGAGGAGAAGGAAGTGACCATCCCTGACATAGAGCCGCACATATTTAGAGAGTTCTTAAGGTAACCCCCCATGTTACCTAAGATCATAATTACATTATTACTTCCTGGCAGCTTGGTACGGAAACCGGAAGTTATGCAGGTCTTAAACCTGCTTCCACTTTTGTGAAACCCGTGACAAACCTGGGACCATAGTTATGGCAATTCTAGGATTCGAACCAGTGATCACTGGTTTGTGGCATGCCTAGGGGACGCAACAGCGAATTGTGTCACCTTACATGACTGTGTCATATTTGTCCCATTAGATACTTTAAGGATAACATGAGGAACATAAAATATCAGTTCACTATTCAAAGCCATAAATGCGTAAACCAATGTGTTGTATGTGGTTTTGATGCAAATTCTAAGGAAACAGATTGACCAGGTTAAATATTTTATCATTTGCTGAGCAGTTCTATTGGTGTGATGGTCTAATATTTAACTATTTTATGTGTAGGTTTGTATACACAGAAAAGGCAGATGTCAGCGCCGGAACAGTTGTGGGATTAATGTACACATCCAGGAAATATTCTGTAGATGCATTGTACAACAAATGTGTAATATTTATGGAGACATGTCTGTCAGAGAACAATGTCTGTCTGATCCTTGAAGACAGCCATCGTTACGGGGAGTTTGACTTGGAAAAGAAAACCCTGATGATCCTGACTGAAGGAGGGGAGAGAGTCATCAGATCTCCAGGATTTGCAGAGCTGTGCAGTTCTTGTCTGGAGAAGTTCCTTAAGTCGGAGAATTTGAAATCAAAAGAAGAAGACATTTTTGAGGCGATAATGTCATGGACAAAACACAGATGTCTGCAAGAAGGTATGCCCGACACACCTGAGAACCTACGGAGACTTCTTGGTGATATGCGGTATGAGATCCGGTTTAACAGCATGCCCCTGGACTATCTCCTGACAGTTGTAGGTCCTACGGAAGTGCTGACTGACATTGAGAAATGTCAAATGATAGACAAAAGGGTAAACTCTCATATCGACATCTCTCCTTTCAAGGATATACAGAGGAAAGAATGTAACCATTTTGGGGAGGAGCCTGTATCGTATAGGTATGTTTGCAGGTTTAGAGATTATGGGCTTACAGCTCTCCACAAGGGAACACATGCTATATCGTTTTCCGCAAATCAGGATCTTCACTTGAAAGGTTGTCAATTGTATGGCGCAGAGCGTGATGAAACGTTTACCCTGAGTATAAAAGTGTTTGACAGCAGTCATTTGAAGATTGCTGAACCATTGCAGAAAGTAAAGCGAGTCCTTGAAGGCCAGAATCAGCCAAACGAGGTTCTGTTCCCCACGTCTCTCTTACTGATCTCGGGTGCAACATATACTCTGTGTGTGGACATAGAGGGAACCGACACATACATTGGATGGGAGGGTAGCAAGAAAGTAATAGCTGATGGAGTAGAGTTCACCTTCGAAAACTCCCCCATGGCAACGTCGGGAACAACAATTTACGCAGGACAGATACCTGGATTGATATTTAGCCACACGTCACATGCGTTTACGCTATGTTGCTGATTACTGTGTGGGAAATACGCTTTTGTACTTGCTTTACTTTGTCCACACTCATCACTGCTAAGAAGAAAAAAGCTTCGGAGGCTACATCGGTATTTTATGATCCTGTGATAATGAATTCCTGTTTGACAACGCAGCGTCTTCTTTGGAATATTAAGGACAACCGAAAGAGGAAATGTATGTAACAACCTGAACGAGACTAAGACACTGGCATCATCACTGAAAACAACACTGACGTGTACAGGACGTAATGAAATCATTTAAATACTCGATCTGTGATATCAGCATACCCTGCACTCTCGCACTCACAGACACTCTCTCCTCCGAAAGCACTCAAAGTGAATGGTATGGCGTTACCACCACGAAAGTGTCCCTTCGTACGCATTCAACTTGAGCTATATGTTACACCTCCCTAGGTACAATACTCAATAGCGCCTCTCTTTACTTATTCAACACGAACTGTATGGTGCACGCTCTGTAGGTAAATTTACTCAATAGCGCCCCTCCTTAAGCATTCAACCTAAACTGTATGTTGCTGTACTATAGGTAAATTTACTCAATAGCGCCCCTCCTTAAGCATTCAACCTAAACTGTATGCTGCTGTGCTATAGGTAAATTTACTCAATAGCGCCCCTCCTTAAGCATTCAACTTAAACTGTATGTTGCCGTGCTATAAGTAAATTTACTCAATAGCGCCCACCCCTAAGCATTCAACTTAAACTTATGTTGCTGTGCTATAAGTATATTTACTCAATAGCGCCTCTTTTAAAGCATTCAACTTAAACTTATGTTGCTCTGCTATAAGTAAATTTACTCAATAGCGCCCATCCTTAAGCATTCAACTTAAACTTATGTTGCTGTGCTATAGGTAAATTTACTCAATAACGACCCTCCTTAAGCATTTATATTAAACTTATGTTGCTGTGCTATAGGTAAATTTACTCAATAGCAACCCTCCTTAAGCATTCAACTTAATCTGTATGTTGCAGCTCTTTTGGTACCTTAGCCTTTCTCCTTAGCCAGCATTAATCGTATGCGGCAAAGTAAAATATGTTTTCTTTCTTTGTTTGTTGTTAAATGCCACAATGACGTATGCTAGTTAATTGCTTAACGCCGCACTCAGCAATATTCCAGCTATATGACGGCGGTCTGTATATAATCGAGTCTGGACCAGACAATCCAGTGATTGACAGCCTGAGCATCGATCCACGCATTTGTGATACGATGACATGCATCAACCAAGTCAGCGAGTTTGACCACCCGATCCCGTTAATCGCCTCTTACGACAAGCATGGATTGCTGAAGACCAATTCTAACCCGGAATCTTCACGGGACAAAATTTGAAAGAGCAGGTCCTATGACTGAACAGTCACGGTTAAGAGCTCCCTCTTTTTGCATTTTGCAGATGGCTACATACTCATGTGCCCCTACCAGCCAACCAGAATCTAATTTTCAACGAAATATAAGACGTCAACGCCAGCGCATAACCAGTCTCAATTATCCACCGAAACACACAAAAATGCTGACAAGCAATTTCAAAGGTTTAATGAGATTTAAGCGTATTCTGACCAAACGCAGCGTGAGATGAAACAGCTATTTAATGTGCACGCAATCTTCACCAATACAAGATAAGTGCGTCTTCACTCTTCAGCGAGATTACGTTTTACAAGAAACTTCAAGATAACTAGAATGATAACTGGATATTTCATTTGGTTATGAATGAGCCCGAAAACTATAGCTTCGGTCCAGCTAAAAATGCTGATAACTAAATTCCTTTCACTACATATTCTAGATATACTGTATCCCTTCGCACAGTGTATTTGCACATGTGACCAAAAGGCCCATAGGACATCAAGTATACAATGCCCTTCTACATCGTTGCAGCGCAACCTTGACATTGTAGTTCCATAATATAAAGGACGGGTTTACAAACAAGTATTTCACAATAGATTCATATTGGCTTCTTAGCCCTCATGAGGAATATGCAGCACAATAACACGGAAAACTTTAATGACACGTTCGCATTTTCGGTTTGGAATATATCATACAACATAACTAAATTCAATTTACTACATATTCAAGATATACTCAGTCTCTATACATAGACAATTATTGAAACTGACAAAATATAAAATCAATATGCTGAGTTTGGCAAACGGAATTATTGAAAAGTTCATACCTTGGTGTGGACCCATTAACTGCCAGTAATCGGCAGCTGACTCTTATAGGTTGAGTGAGTGAGTGAGTATGGTTTTACGCCGCTTTTAGCAATATTCCAGCAATATCACGGCGGGGAACACCAGAAATGGGCTTCACACATAGTACCCCTGTCGGGAATCGAACCCGGGTCTTCGGCGTGACGAGCGAACGCTTTAACCACTAGGCTACCCGACCGCCCTCTTATAGGTTGAACAGTAGCAGGCTACGCGAACATCATACATGTAAGTTGCAAAATCAGATTTGTTTTGAATGATTAAATGTATCGAGCTTTTACTTTTCAAAGCTTATGTATATTAAACGACGTTTTAGTTTACATAAAATAATCTTTGTTTTGAATATTGATAGAAGAACAATCAAACACAGTATGTTTGATTTTAATAGAGGTTAATAGAGATCTACGCATTTGACTGTAATTGTGAAAGTGGGTGAAATTAAATTCACGCTGCTGTAAAACAGTGAGTGAGTATGGTTTTACGCCGCGTTTAGCAATTATTCCAGCAACATTACGGCGGGGGACACCAGAAATGGGCTTCACATATAGTGAGTGAGTGAGTACGGATTTATGCCGCTTTTAGCAATATTCCAGCAATTTCACAGCGGGGGACACCAGAAATGGGCTTCACACATTGTACTCATGTGGGAAATCGAACCCGGGTTTTCAGCGTAACGAGCGAACACTTCAACCACTAGTCTACACAAAAAACCCTGCTGTAAAAAGTATTTCGATTATTTAATGGCGTGTCATCTCGATATGAATGGGTGTGGTTAGCAATACTCCAGTTATATCAGTGCGGGAGACACCAGAAATGGGCTTCACACATTGTACCCATGTGGGGCTTTGAAACTGCAGCTGTGAGGAAAAGCCAAATTGATACAGATCACACACGAATCCCAACCATTAGACTAGAAGGTGAATACAGCTGACAAATCCAAGGTAAGTGATGAGGAGGTTAATTGCTAATTTTGTGGGAATACGTTCAGCTTAAACACGCCGGAATAGTTGACAGGTTTATGACGATGTTGTTACCCTTCTGACAAGCGCTGCATTCTCCGCACACTTGATTGCATCCACTTCAAATACACACATGGACGATGAGGGTAATATATACAGTCCATCATGAAGGTATGTAACAGCTGAGCGAGGCAACGGTTGGTTGGTTGTTTAACGCCGCACTCAGCAATATTCCAGCTATATGACGGCGATCGGGCTGTCAGGTTCGCATCGCAGACTTGGCTGATGCATGTCATCAATCCCAATTGGGTGGATCGATGCTCATGATATCAATAACTGGATAGCCTGGTCCAGACTCTATTATTTACAGACCGCCGTCATATAGCTGGAATGTTGCTGAGTGCGGCGTTAAACAACAAATCAACAACAACAACTACAATGTGTGAAGCCCATTTTCCGGTGTTTCCCGCCGTTATATTGCTGAAATATTGCTATGAGCGGCGTAAAAGCATACTCACTCACTCACTCACTCACTCAATCACAAGCTAGAAACGGCCTCCAAAGGACGGGTCTGTCAAAACTGAACAAATAACTTGTTTTTGATGGCACAGCATGCTATTCTTACGCATACAAAGCATGTCCTCAAGCGACGAACGGCCTCCAAAGGACGGATCTGTCAAAACTGAACAAATAAACTCATAAACTTAACATTTTCTATGTGGCACAGCTCGCTGTTACTATGCACCAAAAGGATATCCAGCAAACAAACAAACAAACAACGAATGAGAATATGGCAGGTAGGGTTATTAGGCAGTATGTTTTCTGACTAGCTACTCCACAATCTATTCATATATATGCAGCCACGTCTTCTTCTTCCTCTTCTTCTTCTTTATAGATTATGTAAAGGACAAAATTATCACTAATCGCACTAAATGTTATTCATTATACTAGCATTATTATAATCGTTCTCTCAATCACTGCTTTGCCTGTCCCAGACAATGTCCATTTAAGGCTACAGATGAATAAGTAAAAGATTATGGCACTGAGCAGTAGTTCTTAAACGGGAAAATATGGCCTTTCCATTCACCCATAACTTCATGTTATCTTATCTTAACGCTTATCGTCGAGTATCATAAAACGAATTTATAAGCTTATGAGGAAAACCTATGCATCTCCATTGATTGTATGGTACAAATAATGAATGACAAAACATCTTTGTTCGCAATTTCAATTGTTCTTCGGGAATAGTTTCGCTCAAAACAGTTTTTTTATATTTCACTTTGTATTTAAGCTTTAACCTGAAACTGGGTCAGTGAGTTGGGCTTAACGCCGGTTTCAGTAATGTTCAAGCAATATCCCGACGGTGACACCAGAAATGGGCTTCACGCACTGTACCCATGTAGGTAGACTAAAATCTAGTCTCTGAAATGAACATATCGTACATAAAAAAAACAGTTGTTCAGTTATCTTAATAAAAATATAATAAAATGGAGCCCAGTGACTCTCTTCTAGACTTGCCAAACATTATAGACTTGCATGGGCTGTATTTGATATATATTTGTATCAGGGTTTGTAAGACAGACGACCATGTAGGGAATCGAACCCGTGACTTCCGCGTGACGAGTGAACGCTGTTACCAAAAGGCCAGCACACCGCCCCTTTTAACATCACTACCGAGATAAAGCAACACGTAACAAGTTATACCGAATGCACTAATATGTGCCAACCTGCCATAGTTGATATTTGATTGTTTGTTTTACTTTTAACGCTGCACTCAGCAATAGTACAGCTTCGTGACGGCGGTCTGTAAATAATCGAGTCTGGACCAAACAAACCAGTGTATTTCACGTTTTAGTGAGACAGCCTGGGATCTGGTCCCGAAAAGGCTTGAAACAAATGATCTGAGAGAAATAATTGACTAAAGCAAACTCTGTTGCACATAAAATTTATTTATATTTTACAAATATCAGTGAGACTTCAACATTTATTCTCTTGATGCACTTCACGTCCGTGTCTACAACTTTAATGCAGGGCGCTAAGCTTTGCTTTGTGAAAAAGTCCAGCTAGTGTTATGGGAGAGTGAGCAGGACATACATATACTTCAACGAGCATTGTTAAAGGCGTCGTGAATTCCAACGTTTGAAATAAGGCTCGCTAGACCTACCACAATAATGGGAGCGGAGGACATATCAAATGGCTGCATTTGATTAAAATTTTGCCAGGCCCTAAGATCGGCATTCCCTCCATCACCCAGAACATCGAAAGAATTTCACCTTATACATAGGCGGACGCATCCACCCTCGGAAAACCAAATGTAGTATGATGTAGTCCCCCCCCCCCCCCCCCCCCCCCTACACACACACAGAGACACACTCATATCCTGGGACATTTTTACTTGATTTTATGTAGTTTCACGAGGTACATAAACTTGTTATGAAATGGATAAAATGTGTTTTGTATCCAATTTTTGGCAGACTCTTATTTTGAATCAATAATCAGCAAAATTAAAACATGTTAACCTGTCCTAAAAAGGTGAGGAAAGTGCATATGAATACAACATGCACAAAATGTAAACTGTGAAACCCATCGGACGTGTCATAGCATCCCTGCAGGCTAAATGAGAGAGAAACGAATTTTGAGGGCAACATAATCGACATTACTTTTAGTACCTGTTTTGTGACCTGCATAACTGACCCGTGACGAGATCGCCCGTTGAGGAACAAAGCATCTTCTGTTTAACATGTTTTTTAATAACATCAGGTGCGGCCGGGACTACTATTTGCACCCACTGGTTATTCGAATGGGGGACCTGAATCGATAGCGCTGTGGAACTGTACTCAGCAACGTCTAATCACCTCCTAACGCCGCGATTCGCTGTGCAGAGTTGCGTCCCTTGGGCACGCCAGAAAGCAATGATTGTGGGTTTGCCCCCGATTATATTTCTAGGTTTGTCAGCACCATACCCGTGCTCGTGGGTTTCACCGAATGGTAAACGTCTGAGACCTGCATCACTTCGGGCTTTCCTCCCACACTAAGCTGACACGCCGTGATATAACTAGAATACTGTTAAAAGTGGCGTTAAACCCAACTCACTCACACACTCACTAATGACTCCTTGAAGGATAATGCACTCTCGATAGACACTAGTATTTTTCTCAAACCTCCAGTGATGGATATACAAATTTTAAATGCATCTCAAAACTAGCCATAGCCAAGCAGGGTGACATGTTGCCACATGATGACATGGATCAGTCAAACATCTCTCTGTTTGTTTGTTTGTTTGTTGTTGTTTAACGCCTCACCCAGCAATATTCCAGCTATATGGCGGCGGTCGGTAAATAATCGAGTCTGGACCAGACAATCCAGTGATTGACATCATGAGCATCGATCCACGCAATTGGGATACGATGACATGTATCAACCAAGTCAGCGAGCCTGACCACCCGAACCCGTTTGTCGCTTCTAACGACAAACATGGGTTGCTGAAGACTTATTCTAACCCGGATCTTCACGGGTCCGAAAATCTATGTGGCCCCCCTACATTGACCGAGTTTGACGCAAGGTTTTTGCGTTGAACACAGGTGTTTCTAACTTGTTTGTGCATACTTATATTAATGTGGACGTGTTTTAAGAATCAGCATACTATCGAATCTTTCTTTCAACTTCATTTTTCAAATATTTAAGTTTTTCAAGTGTAACGATGAGCGTTGTCATTATTTATCTAGTAACTGTTTCAATTTGTATACATCGATTTTTGTTTGGCCCATTGTATTCCAGTTGATCAGCAAGCAGGCTGTTTCACATGAATTTCTATTTACATCTATCTGGACCAAGAACATTAAATATGATATGGAATATGTGTGTACTTTATAATACATATTTTAGTTTATGCTAAATCAAATAAGTCAATCAGCCAATCAAATTCTATGCAAGTATTATTAAACACGCTTTCAAATGTCATCTGAGAAAACAATTTGTGAAATGCTGGACTTCCTCATTGATATATATGGTTTTACGCCCTATTTAACAATATTCCAGGAATATCACGGCGGGGGACATCAGAAATGGGCTTCACACATTGTACCAATGTCGGGAATCGAACCCGGGTCTTCGGCGTGACGTACGAACGCTTTAACCACTAGGCAACAGAGTTTGTTTCAGTTATTTATTTCTCTCAGATAATTTGTTTCAAGCCTTTTCGGGACCAGATCCCAGGCTGTCTCCCTAAAACGTGAAATACAACCCCCAACCCCCACTACAAAATATTAAATGATCGGACCCTCAATGGATAGGAGTGAGTGAGTGAGTTTAGTTAAACGCCTCTTTTAGCAATATTCCAACAATATCACGGCGGGGAGCACCAGATATAGGCTTAACACATTGTACCCATGTCGGGAATCAAATCCGTTTCTACGGCGTGACGAGCGAATGCTTTAACCACTAGGCTACACAAAAAAACCTGCTGTAAAAAGTATTTCGATTATTTAATGGCGTGTCATCTCGATATGAATGGGTGTGGTTAGCAATACTCCAGTTATATCAGTGCGGGAGACACCAGAAATGGGCTTCACACATTGTGCATAAGATCTTTCTAAAATAGGGGCCAAGATATTTAGGCACAAGAAGTAAGCATCCCCATGGGCTCCCGTATTTGCGGATGTTTCCTATTTTCAGTATATCAATCGGAACTTCCGATTGGCAAAGTCAAAACGATGGTGTCAATCCTGCTGGGGCACCATGCAGGTAGCAGAAGTAGCGCTCGGAAACCGGAAGTGCATATAACGTCTTTGTAAAATTATCTGAAGGCATGTTACTTCCGGTTTCAGAGTTATTCGGCATTGGCTGTGTGAGTTCTAAAACAGGACGCGATAACATTACACAAGAATTGCTTATAACTTTATTGTTAACTTTGTTGTTAAGGTATCTTGAAACATAGGCTTTTCTGTTTCAAAGTTGTATAGCATTGCGATGACAACTGTCACCAGATTTGGTAAAGTCTGAATGGTTCATAATACGTTTCAGATGGTAAGGGTTTTGGGACATTCGGGAAACCATGGTGACGGTGCGGCTTCTGTTATCCATGTAATTCAAATACCTTTCGGGCGGTGGGGTAGCCTAGTGGTTAAAGCGCTCGCTCGTCCCGTCGAAGACCCGGGTTCGATTCCCGACATGGATGTAAAGCCCATTTCAGCTGTCCCCCGCCGTGATATTGCTGGAATATTGTTAAAAGCGATGTAAAGCCATACTTACGCACTCACTCAATCATCCAAACATCTTTCTAGTTTGTTTTGTCAATAACAAACTAAATAAACCTTAATTCGTTTTGTCAATAACTAACTCTTAGTTAACACCATTTTTGGTCAATAATTCTTCGCAATAAAACTCCTAAATATTTTGTCATTATTACGACCCAAGTCATTTCTAATTTGTTTTGTTAATAAATCATCTTCAATTAAACCCTATTTATTATTTCAATGACTTACTCCAAATAAATCATTACAAAAAAACAAAAACAATGTAAAACATTCCTCCAATTTTTGTACGGCCAATATAATCTTGTTAATTCTCTGATTGTGCTTTGTGGTTAAATATGGCACACCTTGGAATGGTTTCAGTATTATTTCAAGACTTCCACACACAACAGTTATCTATTATTTAACCTAGTTCTCTATCTGTAACTATAAAAAAATGCACCAGGTGTCAGAATGGCATGGAATAACAGGATGTTTTCAGGTAAATGTGATTGTTTTTTTCAAACGTAATCAGACAGACACATTGTGACTTATTTCATCCTGGTAACAAAATTCCACAATTAGTGATGGTTGAACGACAACATTCACGAACAAGCGCTAATCATGACCTCTGCGAATGTTAGACATATGTTACAATGTTATCTGTGCCATATTGCAAATCTCAGTGGACTGACGGTGTGATAAAAACCTAAAAGCATAGACAAGCAACCTTACAATGCTAGCTTCGCCTCCTTCTATAAGGCCTCGCTATTTGCTGTGCAGAAATCACAGGTTCACCCTGATGGTACTTCATTGACCATACTACACCCGTTCTCGTGGGTTAATCAAAGTGCTAAAACAAGAACGGTATGCCTTCAAAGCGGTATTAAACCTATCAATCTCCCTGTTTTACACGTGTTCCACATCAGCACAATTATAATTCCACTATTTTTAGGCACATTCCTTCTCCTTGTCCCGGCGTTGGTGTCAACAAGTCTGCAAGGTATGGACGCTGAGTCATATCTACACCATGTACATCCCGCCCAGATTATATACCTTTCAACCCCTGTTGGGATTCCGAGTTGGAATTGGTTCCCAGCAACGCATGAAGGTCGCGAGAGGCCACTTAATGGATCGGATCGCCAGGCTCAGTTACGTGGAAGTCATTGTGCCCATCATACATGAGCATGTTTACAGGGTTCAATCTTCTGTTACAGTGTACAATCTTACGTTACAGTGTTCTGTCTTTTGTAGTAATTTTCAAGACTTATGTTATAGTCTCATGTAACAGTGTTCAGATTTCTGTAACAGTGTTTAGGCTCATATAATAGTGTTCAGACTTTAGTTACAGTGTTCAGACTTCTGTTACAGTGTTCCGACTTCTGTTACAGTGTTCCGACTTCTGTTACAGTGTTCAGATTTCTGTTGCAGTGTTCCGACTTCTGTTACAGTGTTCAGACTTATGTTATAGTTATTAGTCTCATGTAATAGTGTTCAGATTTCTGTTACAGTGTTCAATCCCATATTACAGTGTTCAGACTTTAGTTACAGTGTTCAGACTTCTGTTACAGCGTACCGACTTTTGTTCAAACTTCTGTTTCAGTGTTTTGACTTCTTTTGGCGTGTTCTAGTGTTTTGTCATTTGTTACAGTGTTCAGACGTCTGTTATAGTGTTTAGACTTCTGTTACAGTGTTTTGACTTCTGATACAGTGTTTAGACTTGTTATAGTGTTATGTCTTTTGTAACAATGTTCCGACTTTTGTTACAGTGTTCGAACTTCTGTTGGTTTATTCTGCTAGTGTGTTCTGTTAGTGTGTTCTGTCGTTTCTTACAGAATAATTTGTTCTGTTACAGTGCCACAAATGCCGAGTCATGAGTGTTACCACTGTAGAGGGGCTCTGACATTGGACGAGTGTTCGAAAAAGGACTGCCATCCCCCTGGGGTACAATAACATTTGAGCCTCTCTGATGACGAATTTGATGTATTTTCATCATATGTTTCTCTTGTAGCCTTTGAGCATCTCTGATGAAGAATTTCTTTTCAAGTGGATATTTATATTATGACTTGTAATACGAATGGTTTGCGAATGGTACTTAATAATAAGTATATGAACTTAATACTTGTGTGAACTGTCACGTCATTTGAAATTAAACTAATTTATATATGAGTGCTGATTACGTTATCTGAAATAATGTTCAAATGAAAGCCACGAGTATGAGGAATTAGTTTCCATGTTTGTCACTATAGGCTTGCTATATGGAGGTATATCACGTAGGTGACAGTGAGAGAATACATGCCGAGTGCCTCCCCAGCCTGGTGAGTGTACTCCATAATATTCACTGTAGGAAATTGTTACACAGAATATATCTAGTTATTGCTTTCATCATGTCATATATTTTTGTTGTGATGAGTTTGAGTACTTGTATTTAGAAATGCCTCTTGAAGGAAACGGGGACCCCATTTGTTATGTGGAAAGTACGTGGGTCAAGGACATGTCATGATTGTTGCTTTGGAAATCTCTGCAATTATCATCTTTGTAGATCCTGTGAGTAATGTTTATTTCTTAATTCTAATTCACTTAGTATGACACATACTTGTTTTTTACAGCTAAAATGGACAGAATTATCATTAAACCGCCCGCATTTTATCAGAAATCAGCGGGCAACTGTAACTTGATAATGCCCTCATATTCCTTGACGACGGTCCATTATCACGCCCGTTGTTGGGTGACGTCGTAGGGTAGGGATAGGTGACGTCACGTTCAATAGTGACGTCACCTGGTTTGTTCTATGACGTTTCCATAATAGTAAAAGTGGGTCAGTGACATTCGTGTTGATGGCAGTAAATGTAAAACCGATATTGTTGTTTGTTTTTATTTGATAACAAATTCCATTCATTTTAGCTGTAATAACGGTTACGCTATTTTTCAGGGCATTATCATTTGCAGAGGCCCTCGGTCTTTTCAATGGAAGACCTCGGACTTCTGCAAATGGTAATGCCCTTAAAAATAGCGTTACCCTTATATTAATGTGTAAAGTGCATCACTACGGCAGTTTGGTGATAATTTCATTATCATTTCAAAAGTATGTTTCACTTTTAGCACATGCGTGGTCAACGGTACCAACACCAAGGAAGACAACTTCGGCACGCCACATCATCGTAACCCATGCACCACACAAAACCTTAGTACCCCACATCCTACCCCAGATCCATGTTCCACATTTACATGCAGCATCAAGTTCGACACACAAACCCCATGTACATGCAGCATCAAGTTTGACACACAAACCCCATGTACACGCAGCATCAAGTTCGACACACAAATCCCATATACATGCAGCATCAAGTTCGACACACAAACCCCATGTACACGCAGCATCAAGTTCGACACACAAACCCCATGTACACGCAGCATCAAGTTCGACACACAAATCCCATATACAAGCAGCATCAAGTTCGATACCCCATACACATGCAGATACAAGCTCGACACACAATTCACATATACATGCATCATTAGGTTCGACACACAAACCCCATGTTTATGCAGCAACAAGTTCGACACACAACGCCCATATACATGCAGTAACAATCTCGACATACAAACCACACACTAATGTATTAACAAGTTCGACACAGAAGCTTCGTAAATAAACAGCAACAAACTCGACACATGCTTCCCATATGCATGCCGTAACAAGTTCGACATACAAACCTTATGCATCTCATGCTGTAACACATCAGACATACGAACCTACTACACCCTTATACAAAACATTTATAAGCACACATGCAACAGACCCATCTGAATCCCATACGGCCTCACTGTCACAACCAAGACCAGTTACAAGTTTCCATACAAGTAAGTTATTTTAAAATATTTTTATGTTGAGAATAAGGTTGACAAATTGAAAATGGGTTGTATTAAAATGTTTGTTTCGGAACAATGTATTCCCATAATTCACTTTACACAAAATTTAGAAAAAATAAAATCAACAAAATATTATCTCTTTACGATATATTCTTCTTTGACCAAAACGGATGATAGTGTGCTTGATGTGCAGATATCCAGCAAAAACAATATAACTGGAAGGTACTGTTTTCTAAATTGTTCTTTCGGGATTGGTCTATCAGAAGTAATTTTAATATTGTACCTCACATACTACATAATATAAGGAAGTGAAACATTTCCTTTCAAGAAACATGTGCTGTGTGCAATGGGACGTTATGTGGAGTTTTTCCTGATAAGGAGGAGTCTAACGTCATATGTCCACGACATTCTCCTTTTTGCATGAACACTGTGGACAACGCAGTATCGGGTACAAGGCGTATAACCAAAAGGTACTGTCATAGGATGTTCAACAGTAATGAAATAGTTCTGGGTGCGCGGGCCGCCCAGTCGTCTGAAGCGCCGCAATTCGCTGTGCAGAGTTGCGTCCCTTGGGCACGCCAGAAACCTATGATTGTGGGTTCAACTTCGGGTTAACCCCGATTATGTCTCTAGGTTTGTCAGCACCATACCCGTGCACGTGGGTTACACCAAAGTGGTAAACGACCTGCATCACTTCGGGCTTGCCTCCAACGTAAAGCTGACACGCCATGATATGACTGGGATACTGTTAAAAGCGGCGTTAAGCCTCACTCACATACTCACTCACTCTTTAAGAATAATATTCAGAATTGTACTGCACATACTGTACACGTTCTGTTAGGATAAGCACCACTCGTTCTTTATTTTCAAATAAGAATCAGTCTAAGAATTTGGTCTTCAGCAACCGATGCTTGTAAGAGGCAACTAACGGAATCGGACAGTCAAGCGTTAAGCCTAACTCACAAACTCACTCACTCTATAAGAACAGAATTCAAAATTGTACTGCACATACTGTACACGTTCTGTTTCGATAAGAACCATTGATGCTTTATTTTCAAAAAAGAATCATTCTAAGAATTTGGTCTTCAGCAACCAATGCATGTAAGAGGCACTTAACGGAATCCGGTGGTCAGGCAACAGCCAGGAAACGCGTTAAACGACTTCAGTATCATTGTTATCATGATTATTTATCGGATAAAGTTATATGCGGTCTGTATATATGAGGACATCTTCCCGAGGCAAGTGAGTTAACTGACTATAAAAGTCCAGTTTCCACCCTTGCCGAACTAGGCTGGTATTATGGAGTTACATTTTGGCTGGACTAACGATTCTATGCATAGTCCAATCAAAATCGCGCACCGAAATCGAAATCCAGTTCGTAAACTGTCATGCAGATTTCGGTCGACTGCAGGATTTGCAAAGCATGTGCACCGCTAACTCGTTGTCAACAGATATTTTCTAAATCTTTTCATGCTTTTAATCAAGGTGCTCACGTGATTTGATGCACTTCGCGATGTGAGCTTCGTTTTATCACAATATAGATCTTGAATATCAATCAGATCGTCTTGACTGGGCGCCACAGTTTTAGTTTGAAGCAAATGCAAGTGATACGAGAGGTTGAATCTGATTGGTCAATAGGAGAGGCATAGAAAGGACATAACTCGTAATAGCCACTGGTGGCGCTATGATCGAACCCAGGAATTCCAGCCTAGTTCGGCAAGGGTGGAAACTGGACTTTTAAAGTCAGTTAACTCCCTTGCCTCGGGAAGATGATATGATGAGGACGTGGATGTTCCTGCAGGTGTGCCTCGCAACATGCTTGCGAGATGAAGTGGTGGATCAGCTCCTCAGATGTTGCAGAGTGCATTAACTTCAGCCCTGGGCGGCGTTACGACTTCGCCTTCATCTGTAACTACTGCTGCACGACAGATCTGTGCAACAAGGACCTCTACCCAGCCAAACACACGCTCTATGTTGGCAAAGATTAGAACGGCGTGGGCTTATATGTTGTATGTAGAAGTATATGGTTCTTTGTTGGAATAAATGGGAGCATTTGTGAAACCAGTAACTGACTCATGTAACATTGATTGTATGTTTTGTTTAATGTCACAGGCATGTATTGTGAAAAGTATGGGCCAGACAATCCAATATTTGTATCTTAAACAAACTTAAGTAATGCTGGAATGAGGGCGTACCTCAGGTAATGTCCATCAAATTAACCATCTGTGTTGCAAAACGACCACATTTGTTGCCTCTTACTACAAGTACAGTTGCCTTTTACGGTAAGCATGGGTTGCTGAAGACCTACTCTTCCCCGGATCTTCACGGGTCTTATGTAAAAGGATAACTAAAAGGATAACTGAAAACACTGGTGATGACGCCAGGTATGTGGTGAAGTAGTTCCCAGGAATCTATGCTTGTCACCAAAGGACGATTAAATGCATCGGGGTGTCAAGTTCTGTGACTTGTTCTGTGACTTGTAAATTTAAGTGTCCACGCAACCGGACCACGTAGATCGTTATTCATTATATCAATCACTGGTCTGTCTGATTCATACCGACCATTTCCAGGCAGACATCCAATAATTGTAATATTGCCGACAAGCACATTGTTCACAGCCGAATTCACGTGGTATTGCAAGGCATTTGTGGGGGTAGGATACCACTTTTTAAAAAAAAGAAGAAGCTACAAGCGGAGTTGAAGTGCACTAAAACATGCCGGGTCTTCATATTATATTCTTTAACAATTTCTCCTGGAGTCCCCATAATAATCACAGATTACATTATATGAAGTTTCTCCTTGGCCAGGAGACCAACGCCGTCGAGAGAGTCTTTCACCAAACCGAGTTCCTCCTATGCCTGTTCGGTGCAAGATGTCACTGTAGCAATGCCATGGTGTCTGGAATCAAGGTCATCCCCGTGACCGCGCCTTGACCCTTCCGGATAGACATTTGACACCTGGAATGGAATAATGAAATTTATATACCGAACAGTACCACAAATGCAAAATATGTCTAAGTACAAATACCTAGATGTTGTCCGTAGTGTTGTTAGTCAAGGATGCCATGGACAACGATAACCTTGAAGGTTCTTTGTTTGTTGTTTAACGCTGAACTAGGCAATATTCCAGCTATACGACGACGGTCTGTAAGTAATCGAGTCTGGACCAGACAATCCAGTGATTGACATAATGAGCATAGATCTACGCAATTGGGACACGATGACATGTATCAACCAAGTCAGCGAGCCTGACCCCCTGATCGCCTCTTACGACAAGCATGGGTTGCTCAAAACAAATTCTAACTCGGCATCTTCATGAGACCTTGATGGTTTCAAGCAATATGATATTCTACTAAACCCAGACCTACAGTATACCTTCACAGACTCATGTTTATTCACGGAGTGCCTGAGTGCTGTGTACACCGTAGTAAACAGTAGTCCAGCTATATAACGCTGGTATGTGAACAAGCGATTATTGGCCAGACAAACCATGACACGTTATTAACCAAGTCACTCAACAAGATCACCAATCCTTTTTCAGAATCTTACGATAAACGCCGGTAACTGGTTACCAATCTAAATACGCCCTCGGAAACCAGAAGTTGGTAATTCGCCGTTACTTGCAGGAGACTCGTGAAGATCCGGGTTAGAATTGGTCTTCAACAACCAATGTTTTCCGACAATAGATGATAATAATCTGCATCAGTCACATAATCTGCCGAGTCCTAGATGATTGCTCGTATGTTACGTGATTGCTCGTATGTCACGTGTTGACTCTGTGTGAGGTCACTGCACATTGTGATCATATGTTTAAAATGTTGGTTGGTCGGTTTGTTGTTTAACACCGAACTCAGCAATATTACAGCTGTACGGCGGTCTGTAAATAATCGAGTCTGGACCAGACAATCCAGTGATTGATATCATGAGCATCGATCCACGCACTTGGGATCGATGACAAGTATCAACCAAGTCAGTGAGCCTGACCACCCGATCCCGTTAGTCGCCTTTTACGACAAGCATAGTCACTTTTTACGGCAGGCATGGGTTGCTGAAGACCTATTCTACCCCGGAATTTCACGGGTCTCAAAATGTTGGTTACCTCAGTCTACCGCGTCTAGTTGTCAACCTTCCCACGTTGTGTTCTTTCCTAATTTAATTATTACTTTGCAATTGATAGGACCATGCGGTTGTACAAAAAGAGGGTACATTTAAGGATAACGTTTATGTTTAAAAGGAATCATGCCGGAATCGACAAGAGAAACAGACATAAAATATTTACTACACCGGTCAGTGTCATATTAAAAGAAGCGTCATATAAGAACCACGTTGTGACTATTTCCTGTTATTTTATTCAATCCATTTAAAGCCCTTTCAATAACGAGAGGAAATGTCTGCAAAAAGCAGATTCCAAATTTATTACAGGCACGTGATTGTGAATGACTTCGTGATGATAACAGGAAAGTGTATCATGCCCCACCCCATGCAAAGTGTTCACTTGTGGTTGGTTGGTTTGTTGTTTAACGCCGCACTCAGCAATATTCCAGCTATGTGACGGCGTTCTGTAAATAATCGAATCCCGATCCCGTCAGTCGCCTTTTACGACAAGCATAGTCGTCTTTTACGGCAAGCGTGGGTTGCTGAAGACCTATTCTACCCCGGATCTTCACGGGTGAATGCAGGCACAACTCAAAATAGTAAATTGCACCGGACATAATTTTGTTTACGTCAAATTTGGAAGTGTTTCCATACATCTACCAATAAAACATATGGCCTTGTATGTTGCAACCCTTATCAAACAAAACAAATGACCAAAGTCGTATGACGTTCTATAAAATCTTCGTAGAAAAAATAAGTGAGCATTTTCCAAAGTTGTGAAATGTGGACACCAAAGGATGGAGCTGCTGAAATATTGCTCGACATAAAGAGAAAGTTGACTATTGGAATGTTGCAATCATACCTCTTGTCTTGTGGAGATGTTTTGTCACTATTAATCGTCATGCACTATTAATCGTCATGAGGCGAGTTTCGCAGTAAGTTTGGTTGGTTGGTTTGTTGTTTAACGCCGCACTCAGCAATATTCCAGCTATATGACGGCGGTCTGTAAATAATCGAGTCTGGACAAGACAATCCAATGATTGATATCATGAGCATCGATACACGCAATTGGGATCGATGACATGTATCAACCAAGTCAGCAAGCCTGACCACGCGATCCCGTTAGTCGCCTTTTACGACAAGCATAGTCACCTTTTCCGGCAAGCATGGGTTGCTGAAGACCTATTCTACCCCGGAATCTTCACGGGTCTCGCAGTAAGGAGGGGAGCAAAATTGGTGTTAATGGAGATGCCCACTTCTTGACTAAATCTCCTATCCCTATTTCCACATAGATGTTACCTTGGAGGAAGTTTTTCACATATTGTTTTCTTTAGATGGCATTTGCTTTCTATTTTGAACCTTTGATGCTGGAGAACAAAACTGTGTATATTTATATGGTCACCACGTTAAGTGACCATTGCCCCACGGATCAAGAAATCAAGTTTTTCTTTAACTTTGAAGAGTTGGTGATAATAAATTGAACTTGGATAATTTTGATATTACAAACATTCGAGCAAATTCGGTGAGTTTTGAGAGCCAACATGGAATAAATTCCTAGGTGCCTAGCTTGGGTTACTCGCGGCCTATAGCTTGTGTTTTAAAACTGTATACTTGATATTGTTATGCTCAAAAATGTTTCATAAATTGTTTTTAAATATCGTATGCTGAAATATGTTTCATAAATTGATTTTAAATACAACTTTGCATAAATAACTAAATTTTGAAAATGTTAACTTGGTCTTGTCGCTATATGGCTGAAACAATGCCGATGCGACGTTAAATTTTAACTCACTCACTCACATAGACTTACGACAGTCGTAGCGCTAAGGATGTTTTGTACAACGGCACTCTGGTCCTTTTCTAATGTACGGAAGCCTTTCAGGGCCATTTGGTTTTTTTGGTTTTTTTCAATGCTATCTTGAAATTTCAAGATACAGAAGTTGAAATTTCAAGATATTAAGTTGAAATTTCAAGATACTATCTTGTAATTTCAACTTATTTTCTTGAAATGTCAACTTATTATCATAAAATTTCAACTTTTGTATCTTGAAATTTCAACTTCTGTATCTTGAAATTTCAACTTAGCATCTTGAAATTTCAAGATAGTGTCTTGAAATTTCAACATAGTTTCTTGAAATGTCAACTTAATATCATAAAATTTCAACTTTTGTATCTTGAAATTTCAACTTCTGTATCTTGAAATTTCAACTTAGTATCTTGAAATTTCAAGATAGTGTCTTGAAATTTCAACATAGTTTCTTGAAATGTCAACTTAATATCATAAAATTTCAACTTTTGTATCTTGAAATTTCAACTTAGTATCTTGAAATTTCAACTTAGTATCTTGAAATTTCAACATAGTTTCTTGAAATTTCAACATAGTTTCTTGTAATTTCAACTTAGTATCGAGTTTTTTAAAAAAAACACCAAATGGTCCTGAATTGCCGTGATGTATAATTCAACAGTTTATGTCTCCCCTTATTACACGGAGACAATGCTTAAGGTTTACACGTGGAACAAGTTACAATTTCTGGAACAAGGCAGAACATTGGGACCAGACTGTGGAAAATAGTCCGGTCCCCTCCATCATGACAACTTCACTACCGAACACTACTACATAATGTATCGATATATGTTCACCTCTCACAAGGTCACAGGCATGGCGGCTGGCGTCCGAGTAAGTGTCTTTCAACCCTGAAGATACACAAAGCATTATGAACACGTGTCAAGGTCACCTGCAATGGAATTCAGGTATACGTCAAGGTATATCAAGATGTAATGTTTCAGGTGAGGTGAGGTGAAATTGGGTTTAACGTCGCGTCCAAGATTATTGCACTTATATAGCGACGTGCATGTACGTGTGTGTGTTTGTGTGGCTGCTTGTACTAGTCCGAACTGATGCTGATTTATTGTGCTAGCTCACTGAGATACCATGCCGCAGTTTAACATGAATACCCCACTCAGACACAGTATACTGACTCCGAGCCGACCAGTCCTTGTTTTAGCCCCTTAATGCCGAGCGCCAGACAGGGTAACAACAAATACCATCTTTTAACGTCTTTTGGTATGACGCGGCCGGGGATCGAACCCCGGATCTTCCGCTCTCCGGGCGGACGCTCCACCACAAGACCACGGAGGCGGTCTGTAATTATAATGTTTGATCCTTGAGTTGTTAATGTTAAACAAAAGTAGAACGAATAAATAAAGGGAAATTGATGACAATCATTATGGTATTAGAAGGTACGTACTTAGTACACAAATTGAAATTTTATCAAATCTCAATACAATCAGATGTTTTACTCCTATAGGGTACTTCTCTGCATGAAGAATATAAGGACATCTCCATAGGGGGTTGCGGCTGGAGAACTTTGATTGTTTAACGCTGAATTTCCAGCTATATGACGACAGTTGGTAAATAATCGAGTCTGGACCAGACAATCCAGTGGTTGACATTATGAGCATCGATCTACGCAACTTGGATACGATGACATGCATCAACCAAATCAACGAGTCTGACGACCCCATCCCGTTAGCCACCTCTTACGACATCTTCCCGAGGCAAGGGAGTTAACTGACTACAAAAGTCCAGTTTCCACCCCTGCCGAACTAGGCTGGAATTCCTGGGCTCGATCGTAGCGCCACCAGTGGCTATTACGAGTTATGTCCCTTTTATATGCCCCTCCTATGTACCAATCAAATTCCACCTAACGTATCACTTGCATTTGTTTCAAATAAAATGGCGGCGCCCAGTCAAGACGATTTGATCGATAATAAAGATCTATATTGTGATAAAACGGGTCTTACATCGCGAAGTGCATCAAATCACGCGAGCACCGTAACATGAAAAGATTAGGTAAATATCTGCTGACTACAAGTTGGCGGTGCACATGCTTTGCAAATTCTGCAATCGACCGAAATCTGCATAACAGTCACGAACCGATTTACAATTTCGATTTCGTTGCGCGATTTTGATTGGACTATGCATAGACTCGTTAGTCCAGCCAAAATGTAACTCCATAATACCAGCCTAATTCGGCAAGGGGGGAAACTGGACTTTTGTAGTCAGTTAACTCCCGTGCCTCGGGAAGATGCTTACGACAAGCATAGTGGCCTTTTAGGGCAAGCATGAGTTGCTGAAGACCTACTCTACCCCGGTTTCTAATGAGTCAATCAGCGTCAAGACCTCACTAACTCACTTACTTCCTACATAGCTTCGTGGGACTAGTGATCCATTAATTCATATAATTTCCCTATTTTACTTTTGGAAGCTGATCAAGACTGAATATTTTCGGGCATTGACGTTATGTGTTGACATTTTCGGTCAAATTCCCATGTTTTCATGTTGCCAATCATTCACTTACGCACACTCACTCACACTTTAAACCCATGAAGATCCGGGGTAGAATAGGTCTTCAACAACCATGCTTGCCATAAAAGGCGACTATGCTTGTCGTAAAAGGCGACTAACGGGATCGGGTGGTCAGGCTCGCTGACTTGGTTGATGCATGTCATCGTATCCCAATTGCGTGGATCGATGCTCATGCTGTCAATCACTGGATTGTCTGGTCCAGATTCGATTATTTACAGACCGCCGTCATATAGCTGGAATATTGCTGAGTGCGGCGTCAAACAACAAATAAACAAACACCCACTCACACTTGTTGACATGTTAGACATGCTGGGTACTTACATACAAAATAAAAGAGAAAGCCCTTCCCAAGTCTTGAAGTAGAGCCAACGCTAAACACTAACGTGACGTCGCCGCTGGGAAACTCAAAATTGTTGTTTATGTCGTTACTGGTGACGTTGACCGGGGATGCTCCATTCATGAAAAATATTATGTCGGATGTAGTGTCAACTTCTGCAGCCAGAAAAGTGATCCTAAGTTTTTAACGTGGCTTTGCAACAAATACCATCTGGTGATATGATTGTGTGTCTGGGTAATCCCATGGGAAATACTCATGCGATTTTATGACACCATCCTTCTTCGTCAAACTGATCGGAGAAAACAGCAAAATCTTATCTGCAAAAGAATAAGTTAAAAGGTCAGGGCCCCGTTCCACAAAGCAATCGTAGCGCTAAGATGATCGTAACTCCCATACTTTAAAATAGACTTACGACAGACTTAGCGCTAAGATCGCTTTGTGGAATGCGGCCCAGGTGAATGTACACTTTTTTCTAAATTGGTTTAGGGTGGACCATCAATATCGCTTTGTCATAAAGTCGTATCACAAATTGTGTGTTATATTCAAGGGCTTCATGTATTCAGACGAATTACTGATACCTAGAATTCTCCTGGTATACTTCTGTTTCTATTATTACAACTGTTACCTATATTTTTGTGACTTCTACAACTATCACTGCTACTTCTTCACTACAACTACTACTACTTCTACTACTACAACCACTACTGCTTCTACTATTACTACTCAACTGCTTCTTCTACTACTGCTATTACTACTGCCTCGACTAATACTGCTACTACTACAACTACTACTGGTTCTTCTACTACTGCTACTATTACTACCACCACTACTATTACTACTACTATTATTACTACCACTACTACTGCTACCACTACTACTATTACTACTACTATTACTACTGCAACTTCTACTACCACTATCATTACTACTACTTCTACTACTACCACTACTACCGCCGTCATATAGCTGGAATATTGCTGAGTGCGGCGTTAAACAACAAACCAACCAACCAAACTACCACTACTACTATTACTGCCACTACTACTACAACAACTACTACTTCTACTAGTACTTCGTCTACCACTACTACTACTACTACCATCACTACTTCTACTACTACTACTTCTACTACCAGCTACTACTGCTGCTGCTGCTGCTACCACTACCACTACCTTTGCAAAGATGCAGTACCATTCTACTGTCAAGAAGGTTGCTAAGGAACCAACCATATATTTTCTGGTTGATTGTCCTTACACACACACACACACACACACCGACACACACACACACCGACACACACACACCGACACACCGACACAGACCGACACACGCACTCCGACCGACACACGCACTCCGACCGACACGCACGCACTCCGACCGACACGCACGCACTCCGACCGACACGCACACACACACACACACGCACGCGTACACACACGCACGCACACACACACACACCGACCGACACGCACGCACACGCACACACACACACCGACCGACACACACACACACACACACCGACACGCACGCACACGCACACACACACACCGACCGACACACACACACACACCGACCGACACACCGACCGACACACACACACACACACCGACCGACACACACACACCGACCGACACACACACACACCGCCCGACGCACGCACGCACACACACACACACACACACACACACCGCCCGACACACACACACCGACCGACACACACACACACACCGACCGACCGACACACACACCGACCGACCGACACACACACACCGACCGACCGACACACACACACCGACCGACCGACACACACACACCGACCGACACACACACACACACACACACTGACCGACACACACACACCGACCGACACGCACGCACACCCGCACCCGCACCCACACCCACACCCATACCCACACACACAATAGTTCATGGTTCTTCCTTAATACTTGTGTATTGAATTACTCGATTCAGTGAGAAATGCTTCGAGATGAAACGAGATTTCGTTATTCTTTGCAACTTACTTCTTTTAACACACAAGGCTCTAGCTGATATAACACGTGGCCTGACGTTAGCACAGTTTCCATTGATGTTAAGTATATTTGGCTGCTCCTTGTTGAGGGGGAAACTGCAGTTAGGATTCCAGTAACAAGATTCAGCAACCGTTCTCAGAACTTCCTGTTGCAGACCGGAGCACGTGACCACACCACGACAGTTTCCATTGGTCGTGTTAGAGCTCCTTACATCGACGTAAAACATGGAACTCCTCTTCTTACATTTGAACTCAAGTTGTTTCTCGGTGTTTGGGTACTGGCGGCAACGTCTATCACAAAATGCTGAAACATTTATAAAGATTACTACAGGAGTGTACGACAGGTAACATATCTTACAACAAATTATTTCAAAACGTATCTAACGAGCGAAACCCTGGTTGGTTGGTTTGTTGTTTAACGCCGCAGTCGGCAATATTCCAGCTATATGACGGCGGTCTGTAAATAAACGAGTCTGGACCAGACAATCCAGTGATTAATATCATGAGCATCGATCCACGCAATCAGGATCTATGACATGCATAAACCAAGTCAGCGAGCCTGACCACCGATCCCGTTAGTCGCACGGGTATGGTGCTGATGACTTTAGAACAGGAATTCGAACCCACGATAATAGTGCATTCTAAGGGACACAACTCTACATAGGAAAGTGTTGGGCCTTAGCCCACATGGCAGACCGTGATTTGTGAAAATACCGTTGCCAATTCGATAAATGATGTATAAACTTCTTGAAAGGTATATGTTTTGTCACAATTCAACTAGGAACCGCTTGGTGTTGATTAAAATTAATACGAGTTTTTCAATTCATTTAAATTTTAAATGTGCAAGATCAGATTTCTGTTTTTTATATAATTTCATGTGCAAAATCACCAGGCTCTCAGCAGAGTCGAAATATCAACCCGAAAGCCAGATTCAGACATTATGCATCATGAAATTAATAATAACCAGTGTCAACCGCAGTTTAAAATGTCAAGGAAATATTAACAAAATGATTTCATGATTACCAATGATAAGATTGACATATTAAGTTGGCATCGATAGTCCCTCTTCACATACACGAATGACGCAACGTAAATAAGACAAAGAATCAGTTCAAACTGAACGTGCAGCACCAAGATTTAATGTTCCTGTGTATACACACAATTTTGACGTCACAATTTGTGTTGCACGTGCTTAAACGGGTGTAATTGTATTAAGCATTGAAACAGACCTTTCATTCGAAAATATCCGTGGTAATAAACATTATTATTATGTCATACAAAAGCCGAGTTGATGTTTAAAGGGATTAACATTAAACACCTGAATAAATATATATCCATCAAACAAGATCTCACAGCCAGTCAGTGATGTTTGTGCATTAAAGTTTAAATAAAGCAGGGCTCTTCAGTCATCAGAGCATGGAAGACAACAATCAAGTACGCTACGGCTGTACGACTCGTCTCCCCTGAGTCCACATCTCGCAGCCTCCCGTGTGACATCACGCGTAATCGGATTTCAAATACCGAAGTTGCGAGAAGCGCCGAATGCTCGTTTCGTTATTCAGCAGACGAAATTGTTATAGTGTCAAGCTTTGAGTGCGTGAGTGGGTTTAGTTTAACGCCGCAAATGGGAAGATAATTTATTCAAGAAAAAAATAAGTTGTTTTAACCGAAAAGATCAATTGTTCGATGGACATGTTGACTGTTGACTTTAAAACTGCCACTGACTGTGTTGCAAAACGAAGATATTTCTTTACCTTTAGCAGTAACATTTCTGCACTTGTAAACAAACACTGCAGTGTTTTATTGTACGATACACAACTGCCCCTCGTCGTTTATTTCCTTATTAAAGTGTAATATAACATATTATAATGTATATTAAATATTCAAAATGTGCCAAAGACAACCATTGAAACATGCATGCTGAAAGCGTTACATTATTACCCTTGTGAATAGATCAAAGTGCATTTACATTTCATTCTCAGCTCCATGGGACGTATACAACAAAGCTCCTTTGGAGGCGTTAAAAGGTTTAAAGTCATCTTAACATGTCCTGTCGAATACCAATTCACTGCGAGGTGAACAGGGGCATATATAATTAAAAGCGACCAATTTGGGGGTACGAAAAGGGTTCTCTTTGCCAAACCCCAACCTCAATGGGTTAAGGGTATGTAAAAATACTATGCCGCACTCGTGTGTGTCATATACCATTCATCTAGCCAGGCGTTCGCGACCAGGAAGATCGGGAGTGGAATAGATCTTCAGCAACCCATGCTTGCCGTAAGAAGCGACCATGCTTGTCGTAAGAGGCGACCGACGGGATCGGGTGGTCAGGCTCGCCGACTTAGTTGGTGCATGTCATCGATCCCAAATTGCGTGGATCGATTGCGTGTTTTCAGGGCAGGGTACAGTAGGGTACACACATATATACAGTACTTTTGTGTGAGTGGATGTTATGTGTGTTATGTAGATACGAACGCGTTTGTGACCCGTGAAGATCCGGCTAGAATAGGTCTTCAGCAACCCATGCTTGCCGTAAAAGGCCACTATGCTTGTCGTAAGAGGCGACTAACGGGATCGGGTGGTCAGACTCGCTGATTTAGTTGATGCATGTCATCGTATCCCAACTGCATGGATCGATGCTGATGTCAATCACTGGATTGTCTGGTCCAGACTTGATTATTTACAGACCGCCGTCATAATCTCTCGAATTTTGCTGAGGGCGGCGTTAAGCAACAAACAAACACATCGTACTCACATGATACACCCGACACACTCAAACCGAGTGGGTGAGGTGAGGTGAAATGGGGTTTAACGTTGCGTCCAAGATTATTGCACTTATATAGCGACGTGCATGCACGTGTGTGTGTGGCTGCTTGTACTAGTCCGGACTGATGCCGATTTATAGTGCTAGCTCACTGAGATACCATGCCGCAGTTTAACATGAATACCTCACTCAGACACAGTATACTGACTCCGAGCCGACCAGTCCTTGTTTTAGCCCCTTAATGCCGAGCGCCATTAACAACAAGTACCATCTTTTAACGTCTTTTGGTATGACGCGGCCGGGGATCGAACCCCGGAACTTCCGCTCTCCGGGCGGACGCTCTACCACTAGACCACGGAGGCGGTCTCTATGTTTGTAAATAAGATATCCTAACCAATTTTAAACGCTGAACTCACGTGTCAGCTATGTAACAATATCGTTTTAAATAATAATTTCTGAACACATTTGTTGAATGTCGTTAAAAAAACATTTCGTGTTTATCAACGTGCCCGTCACATAAATCGTCCCCTCTCGCCCCTTTCCTTAACTAGCGATTGCGTTATCCGAAATGACACGATTGGTCACGAATGCGTGCAGATTCCAAAGCAATAATATGACGAATGGAGAGAGGGTAGGGCACACAGTGGATACACGTCTCGGCGCATTGACGTCGGGTGAATGAAAAGCATGACCCACAGCGTCTTGCTCTAGTTCTGAATAACATGAGGGATACACGCCTATCCTCTTCTCACAGGGAAGTCGCTGTGATTGGCTGTGTTGACGCTGTAAATAGGGCACCGCCCAAACAGCCCAGGAAGTTGAGCGGTGAGAGGCTCAGGCCTCGCTGGGGAAGTGTAGCCTTGCTCCAAGGTTGAACTGAAAGGAAAGTCCATGGGTTTGTAGTAATTCTATCCCATTAGGCAAGTCTAGATATGAAGACTACAGTCTCTTGTAGGGGCAAATTGATCTCATTATTTACATAATCTAGCACTAATGATTTAAACTAATAAGTATTGCCTTAGAGACTTTTGTAAGTCTAGGACAGGTGTAATGTTCAGGGCTTCCGTCTCCGTGTTCTTACCTCGTAGGGCGGTCGGGTAGCCTTGTGGTTAAAGCATTCGCTCGTCACGCCGTAGACCCGGGTTCGAATCCCGACATGGGTACAATGCGTGAAGCCCATTTCTGGTGTCCCCGCCGTGATATTGCTGGGATATTGCTTAAAGCGGCTTAAAACCAAACTCACTCACTCACTCACTCTTACCTCGTAGTGTTACGTCTAGTCTGTCTCACAAAGGGAGGGGGCAGAGGGTAACGGCTTTCTTGTAAAACCTAAGCAGAAGCCATACATTTGACACGTATGTCCCCAAGAGGTAAATTTGGGTTTGCTGTAACGGGCGTTTGGAGACACTTTACTGTTCATTACCCTTGACAATAGAAATAGGGCATATAGCTTGAGTCTTTCCCATGTGGAGAATAGATGGGAGATGAGGTGAAATGGGGTTTAATTATGATTACACTAGCTTGCTTGTGTGTGTGTGTGTTTGTGTATGTGTGTGTATGTGTGTGTGTGTGTGTGTGTGTGTGTGTGTGTGTGTGTGTGTGTGTGTGTGTGTGTGTGTGTGTGTGTGTGTGTGTGTCTGTGTCTGTGTGTGTGTGTGTGTGTGTGTGTGTGTGTGTGTGTCTGTGTCTGTGTCTGTGTGTGTGTGTGTGTGTGTGTCTGTGTGTGTACTGGTCCGCACGTTTCATTTTGCAGACCCACTGAGATGCCATGCCGCAGTTTAACATGGATACCCCTCTCTGTCCCAAACTGCTGATCAAAGTGCAAAGTAAGTGGTCCCTTGGTGTAAGTGGTTTATATGCCACGGACATTCCCCGCATTTTGAAAACCAAATGTAGTATGTGGTTGGCAGTAAAACTGTCTGAGAGAGGATACTGAAATTTTGAACACTTACTTTTGGACTCGCCAAAGAGGGGCACATCCATATGGCTATGTGGCCATGGCCTGACGAGGAGAGGCATTTTCACTGTGCTGCCCCACCGCCCCATAATAACATGAAACATATATTGTAACATTTGGCAACTAAATAAAATTTCTTCTTGTAAACTGTTGAGGGCAGAAGGAGTTCCCACTGTAACTTTGAGAGTGACACTTATCTCAAAGTCAGTTGCCTTGAATGTCCTTAATGTTATAGTTAATGATGGTAATCGTTCTGGGTTCAAGAGTATGTACAACTGTCTCGAATGCCCTTAGGCTCAAAGTTAAAGAGGGTACTTGCTCCGTCATTAGGAGAATACAAATGTTCTTAATGTCAACTCACTCACGCACGCACGCACGCACGCACGCACGCACGCACCCACGCAACCACCCACGCACCCACCCACCCACGCACCCACCCACGCACCCACGCACGCACCCACGCACGCACCCCACCACGCACGCACCCACGCACCCACCCACGCACCCACCCACGCACCCACCCACGCACCCACCCACGCACCCACCCACCCACGCACCCACCCTCACGCACCCACCCTCACGCACCCACCCTCACGCACCCACCCTCACGCACCCTCGCACGCACCCTCGCACGCACCCTCGCACGCACCCTCGCACGCACCCTCGCACGCACACACGCACCCTCACACGCACCCTCACACGCACCCTCACACGCACCCTCACACGCACTCTCACACGCACTCTCACACGCACTCTCACACGCACTCTCACACGCACTCTCACACGCACTCTCACACGCACTCACTCACGCACTCACTCACGCACTCACGCACTCACTCACGCACTCACGCACTCACTCACGCACTCACTCACGCACTCACTCACGCACTCATAAACAATGATACGGAGATCTGACTAGCGGTGTTTCCACTGTAATCCAAGCATGGAGGTGGTGCCGACACTAAATCTGGTATACATCGTTCTGTCCTCAAATATTGGTAAGTTCTCTTTTGTGTCACCTTATTGCAGATTATACCGTGCAACCGCCAGATAATCTCTAATCCACAATTCGATAGGGTTCTATTGTTGGTTAAAAACATTTGAATTTTATTTGCTGTTTTTAATCCAGATTATTATAATAACGGCAGTTTCGGACAGGTAATCCAGTGATTAATATAATGAGCCCACGCTTTCAGGGAACGATGACGCGCATTCAACAAAATCACCGAGTCTGACAACCGATCAATTCACGGTTCTGATTGGTGTCATCATATTCTGAATCATTGGTTTGATTGGCCATATTGCACTCACTCACTCACTCACTCACCCACTCACTCACTCACTCACCCACGCACCCACCACCAGTGTCAACTTAATTTCGGAGGAAAACTGTAGCGCAGGTCATTCTCTGATAATAAGAAAAGGGGTGTTCTGCCCCAGGTGCCCAGCAGGTTCGACGAGCGTGTGACGTCACGCTATAAACAGTTCACCGGCGACAGCTTTTGAGAGGACAGGTTGTTGGCAAATGTCGGGATCATCTGTGTTATAAATAGATCAACGTTGAGCGCGTCAAAACGGGTCACATAGCCAGTCGTCTATCGGCTGTGTAAACATCATTCTGAATGACTTAACCATATACAAACACTTATATGTTCAGGGCAAACTATTTTGTATGAACTAAATCTAAACTTTTTAATAGACATTAAACGGTAATATCAGCCTTGTCAAAGTAACTATATCATGTTGTGTCTGGTGACCTCATCCGTATGGTATGCGGGGATAGAAGCACGCACGTATCCCCGACGCTTCGCCACTGTGGCCTTTGTACCAAGAGAGAGAGAGAGATAGATAGAGAGATGGAGAGATAGAGAGAGAGAGGGAGAGAACGAGAGAGAGGGAGAGAACGAGAGAGGGGGGGAGGGGGAGGGAGAGGGGGGGGGAGAGGGAGAGGGAGAGAAAGAGAGATAGCGAGAGAGAGAGAGAGATAGAGAGAGAGATAGATAGAGATAGAGAGAGAGATAAAGCGAGCGATAGATAGAGAGATAGAGAGAGATAGAGAGAGAGAGATAGAGAAATAGAGAGATAGAGAGATAGATAGAGAGATAGAGAGAGAGAGAACGATAGAGAGGGGAGGGAGAGGGAGAGGGAGAGAGAGAGGAGAGAGAGAGAGGGAGAGAGAGAACGAGAGAGAGGGGAGGGAAAGGGAGAGAACGAGGGAGAGGGGGAGGGAGAGGGAGAGGGAGAGAGACGGAGAGGGAGAGGGAGAGAGATATAGAGAGATAGAGAGAGAGAGATAGAGAGATAGAGAGAAAGAAAGAGAGATAGATAGAGAGAGGGAGAGAACGATAGAGAGGGGGAGGGAGAGGGAGAGAGAGAGGAGAGAGAGAGAGGGAGAGAGAACGAGAGAGAGAGTGGGAAGGGAGAGTGAGAGATAAAGAGATAGCGAGAGAGAGATAGAGAGAGATAGATAGATAGAGAGATAGAGAGAGATAGAGAGATAAAGCGAGAGATAGATGGAGAGATAGAGAGATAGAGATAGAGATAGAGAGGGATAGAGAGAGAGATAGGGAGAGAGATAGGGAGAGAGAGAGACAGATAGAGAGAGATAGAGAGATAGAGAGATAGATAGAGAGATAGAGAGAGAGAGGGAGAGAACGATAGAGAGGGGAGGGAATGGGGGAGAGAGAGAGAGGAGAGAGAGGGGAGAGAGAGAACGAGAGAGAGGGGAGGGAAAGGGAGAGAACGAGGGAGGGGGAGGGAGAGAGAGAGGGAGAGGGAGAGGGAGAGAGACGCAGAGGGAGAGGGAGAGAGAGAGATATGGAGAGATAGAGAGAGATAGATAGAGAGAGAGATATAGAGAGATAGAGAGATAGATAGAGAGAGAGGGAGAGAACGATAGAGAGGGGGGAGAGGGAGAGGGAGAGAGAGAGAGGAGAGAGAGAGAGAGGGAGAGAGAACGAGAGAGAGAGAGAGGGGAGGAAGAGTGAGAGAACTAGGGAGAGGGGAGGGAGAGGGAGAGAGAGAGGGAGAGGGAGAGGGAGGGGGAAAGAGAGGGAGAGGGAGAGAGAGAGAGAGAGAGGGAGAGAGAGAGAGAGAGAGAGAGAGAACGATAGAGAGGGTGAGGGAAAGAGCGAGAGAGAGGGGGAGAGAACGAGAGAGAGGGGGAGGGAGAGGGAGAGAACGAGAGAGAGGGGAAGAGGGGAAGAGGGGGAGAGGGATTCGAACCCACAATCATAGGTTTCTGGCGTGCCCAAGGGACGCAACTCTGCACAGCGAATCGCGGCGCCTTAGACGACTGGGCAACCCGTTCCCCCTCATGAAAATGACTCAACAACATTCAACGATTAATTAGAAGCACATTTAGAGATACACTTTTTTCAACGTTAATTAAGAATATACCCTGGACACAAACAATACCGTGTTAAAAACATTTTCCTTTTAATATTGATGAACATGATTCATGTGGTTTGTGAACAGAAATGAAGTGTATAATTTGTACTTTACAGACCATGGATCCCCAGACGATAGGGTAGAGGAAATATGTGATACAAACAATGTTCGGGCAAGACATAGCGGATTTCGGATTTCGGATTTTCCGATTTCCTACTTAGTAGGTATATGAGTCACGTGGGTGGGTGTTCAGGAAACTATTCTTGCCTAACATCAAATGCTTACGTTTAATATACACTCGCTCTGCATTGGCGAATATTCATGACATGGATCGATATCATTTTGGACAGACACATCGATTATTACTCCACCTGTACCCACTGCAAGTATGGCTCCATCAACACTGTGCTTAAGACATATGACTCCCACTTATTGAAGCAATGATGTGTGGTATGATTAAGTATAATGACTTATGCTGCATAGACACAAGCACAGTAGTTATGCATGACATACATAGAAAATATGGATTGTATGGGTTGTCAAATTCTGGATTGTGGATCCCGTCTGCATCACGTAAACATATACGCTCAGGGACCAGCTTATCCGTGTCAAAACAATTAGATACAATACTATTATTAATGTCGACCTACTTTAAAATGTTCTACCTATTGCGTATCTTTCAACAGGACATGAACACATATTTACTCGTAAACAAACTTTATTTGTTAGAGAAAATACAAATACATACAATATGTGTAAATATCAACAAGACATACACAAATATTTACACGAAAACAATCTTTATTTATGAGACATTAAAATTCTTTGTGGGAAGAAATCATGATTTCTGTGTACAAAACACGAAACCCACCTCCTAACTTCAACTTGTAAAGGCATGGAAAGGGTTAGTGCACACCTCTGCTTTGTTCCGCCAATGAAACAGGCAAATGTTCTATGTTGCCGCTTGTTTTCCCAAGAAACCACAGGACAAGGGGTCAGTTATGTCACAAGGTAATCGGTAGATGGGTAAAGGGACCCTCGGGCAACATTCCTAAATTAAGTTGACTGGCACAGATGATGATGCCTGAAGGATGTTGAGAATTTCCTCCCACTCAATGGTACACCTGCCATTGCATCTCCATCACGCTCTGACGAGGACCAGTCTGGTGGCAGATCTCCCGTTCTTCTCCTTCCACTTGGCAAACATGTATAAGATCTGCATATAAAGTGAGAAAGGGTGTGCAGCTTTGATTTGCTCTATTATAATGAGAGAATGTCCAAGTTCTGCGCCGAGGACCTCAAACCCGAAACCGATATGTCTTGCCACAAGATCTGATCTTGAAACAGGAATCTTTAGTGTTTCCTCGTCAACATCGTATGGCGAGTTGCGGTGTGATCAACCTAGGAAAACATGTTTTTATTAATATGGGATTAACATTAAATGGAATCTTGCATGATCAAATGATTTGAGAAATGCTACATGAGCAGTAACCTCATTCTGAGTATCTTTCGGAATGGCTAACGAACCTTGTCTGTCTCTCTCTTGATTGTGGTTAACCGGTTCAGTGTCTAGTCGCTGTAATGGAAATGTTAACAGTATTCTAACTGTAAATATGGAATAAAGATGTACAAAATAATGAACATATAAATTGTTCAGTATAAGTGAGTAGGGTTTAAAGGGTTCATGTTATAGTAGTGAGTGTGTATTGGTTAACGGTATTACATTTATATCAAGACGTGGGGCCCAGTCGTCTGAGGTGCCGCAATTTGTTGTGCAGACTTGCGTCCATTGGTGCCTATATGTTTCTAGGTTTTGTCAGCGCCATACCCGTGCTCTGGGTAAACGTTTGAGACCTGCATCACTTCGGGATTTCCTCCCACACTAAGTCGACACTCCGTGATATAACTGGATTACTGTCCAAAGTGGGATTGCCTAAAAGTCGGGCCGGGCCGGGCCGGGCCAAGACGGGCCAAAGTGTTATTGGCTAATTACTTCATTATCGGCGATCATACCTACTTATTATTGATGCAACATACACACATGACATTACTGAACAACCACCAATCCAAAACGTGCAGCATAATTAAGTAATTCGGAGTAAATCACTTGAAAACTGGAAAGTGGAGCTATGTGTTAGCGTCGCTGATCTAGCTAACATGTAAAAGAGCAATCGTTAAACGAAACAAGATTTGACACGTATCAAATACTTTCAGATATCGTGATACGAATTTCCATCTATCGGCATAGCGTTTATATTATAGGATAGTACTATATCTAAGTAAATACTACTTTATAACGTCACTGTTCATCGTATTTAAAGCAGACACGTTGGTTAAAGTTGCTCTCTTCTCCCTATACTCTCAACAGTCACACAGTTCGCTCCGACTTGGGCCGGGCGGTCAAAATCAACTTAAACTTCAAAGATGTATCATCAAATGGATTCACGTCTATAGATTAGTATTATATCTACCTATATACCACTTTATAGTGTCTCAGATCGCGGTATATCAAGAAAACAAGGTGCTCAAAGTGAAGCCCTTTTCCCTCTACATTCTCAACATCCGACTTGGCCCGGGCGGTCAAAATCAACTTTAAACACACAGACGTATCTTCAAATGGATTATGTGACCTGCCTCTACATCATTTGCAGGGATTGCATGTGCCAGGTCCCAGAATGTACCTGACAGACCACAGTTAAGGTGGCCTGTTCAAGCCAATATTAGATATGGGAACAAGTTGGTGACATAATTAACATATTAGTAAAACTTAACCTGCGACACCTTCCCCCCTTCTGTAAAATGTCGTCCCCGACATTTCAAATACGATCAGCATCTGAAAATAAAAACCAACAAATTAGCACATAGATACAAAAAATGTCTGAACAACTTGAGAAAATCAGATAAAGATTTCAGTATCAGCCTGATGCTGCATGACCCAGTTGACATCATTGAACCAGACAGGTGGTCTTCTTTCACGACTGGATCGCCGTTGAACAAATGGGCTTACATTTGGGTCAAGAGCCATATTCTGTTCCCGAGTTGTATTTCCAACATTGACCTCATTGGAAATCTGTGATGCAGTATTATCCGTCTCAGTGGAAGATGAAGTGATGGAAATATCATGGTTTCCATGACCACCCCCAACAGAGAAAACTACCATGTTTTTGTGGGGCCTTTTCCATCTTCTCTTTTGACGATGTATACCGGGATGTCTCGGTTGGGCTGGTGAAGAACAACATAAGACTCACGAGACCAAAAATCTGCTAACTTATGTATTCCCTTAAAACCTACATTTCTCACAAGAACCCTGTCACCTTCAGAAAGAACAGCTTCCCTCACTCTACGGTCATATCTCTTCTTGTGCCGACTGGCAGCCTTTCCCGATTCTGCGGAAGCAACCTTGTAAGCAAAATTCAACCTTTCCTTCAATTGTGAAACATAATCTGTACCAGAACTTTCTTGCAAATCTTCAGAACCAGTACCAAGAAAAGCATCCAAAGCTAAACGTGGATGGCGCCCGAACATAAGAAAAAAAGGTGAATAGCCTGTACTATCATGTCTGGTAGCATTGTATGCATGTACGAGAGCTGGAACATACATTGTCCAATTTTCCTTCTGATTGTCCTCCAAAGTACCTAGCATTTTGAGGAGAGTCTGATTAAACCGTTCTACCATACCATTTCCCATAGGATGATATGGTGAGGTGCTAGTCTTAACTGTACCTGCAAGCCTGCACAAAGCTCTAATGACCTTAGATTCAAAGTTGCGCCCTTTGTCACTATGCAGCCGAGCTGGAAATCCATAATGAAGGAAAAAAATCAAAACTGTTTTGATGCCACCTCTTCCTGAAGAGGACTCCATCCCTCAAAACAAACTTGGACCATTGTCCTAAGAGTCTACGAACTGTGTCAGTCTCCTTACTCAATTGACGTGACGTAGGTTTTCTCTCGTTCAAAACAAAACCTGCAACCCTAGCTATATCCGGATCTTAGATTGTTCAAATGCCCAATCAACATGATTAAAAGGGACTTTGCTTTCCTCAACAGCTGGACTAACAGTCAAACACCTAACAGCATTCACGGTCTGACAGCAACAAACTGCTTTTACTACATCTGCCTGAATATGCTGAGAAAACTGAGGGTGATGAGATAATGCATCAGCATCCTTGTTGATTTTCCCTGCACGATAGACAATCTTGAAATCATAAGTGGATAAAGCAGCTAGCCACCTATGACCAGTTGCATCCAGCTGGGCTTTTGACAAAACATATGTAAGGGGATTGTTGTCCGTTCTTACTTCAAAACGACTTCCATACAGATATGCATGGAATTTGTCACACACAGCCCACTTTAGCGCCAAGAATTCCAACTTATGAGCTGGGTAATTTCTCTCAGGTTTCCTAAGTGCTCTACTGGCGTATGCTATCACACGTTCCCTACCATCCTGAACTTGATAAAGTATTGCCCCTAGACCTTCCATACTTGCATCTATGTTAATGATAAAAGGTAAAGTGTAGTCTGCATAGGCAAGCACTGGAGGTGATGTAAGACACTGTATCAGTGTATCAAAAGCTTTCTCCTGTTCGCTATTCCAAGTCCATTTTCCCTTCTGTTTTGGCTTTCCTTTCTGCAGATTCCCAAGAAGTAAATCAGTCAAAGGTTTCGTTATCCTGGCATAGTTCTCGACAAATCTACGGTAATAACCGGTGAAACCCAGAAACTTCTGTAGCTCTTTAATGTTCTTAGGAATTGGCCAATTTATCAGTGTTTCCACTTTCTCTGGATCTGTTTCTACACCCTGTGATGACACAATATGCCCTAGGTATTTAACCTTATTTCTGAAAAGCTCACACTTTGAAGGTTTCAACTTTAGACCATGTTCTCGCAACCTCTGAAAAACAGCCTCTACTCTCTCCAAATGTTGTTCAAACGTTTGTGAGAAAATAATGATGTCATCAATATAGATCAAGCATTCCTTAAGGTGTAAATCCCCCATACATCTTTCCATTAATCTCTGAAAAGTTGCTGGTGCATTTGTCAACCCAAATGGCATTCTATTACACTCATAGAAGCCGAGAGGACCTACAGAAAATGCTGTTTTTTCCTTATCCGGTTCTTTTAACTCTACTTGCCAGTAGCCAGAGCTCAAATCAAGCTTGGAGAACCACCGAGAACCAACAAGACAATCAAGAGTTTCATCTATCCTGGGTAAAGAACATGAATCTCTAATAGTCCTAGCATTAAGTTTTCTCATGTCAATGCATACTCTCAGACCGTTGTCCCTTTTGCGTACTAAGACAATGTTTGAAGAATAAGGGCTACTACTTTCACGAATGGCTCCACACTCGAGCATGTTTTTAAGATGTTGCCTTACTTCTTCAAATAAGGCTGGGGGTATCCTACGGTACGGCTCCTTAAATGGTTTATCATCTGTGAGGTTTATTTCATGTTGGACTGTTGTAGTATGCCCTAAATCCAATGAATGTTGAGACATAATGTCTGACCAATGACTAAGCATACCCTCGACCTTGTGTTTCTGTTCACATGACAGTGGACTGCCCTCTAAATCAATGGTAACGGGAGGATTTTCTTTAACAGTACCAGAAGAAAACTTGTCTAAGTTCAATGGTGAACAATCCATCACCTGAATCTCCTGCAAATTACACAGCTTAGCTCTACCTGGGAGTGTAATAACCCTTGCGGATAAATTACAAACTTTTACATGAACTACAGTACTTTTGCCTTGAGCTCCTATTTCTACTACCCTTGGACAGATACCTAACCCTTGAGGTGAACTGCCATTATCTAACTGTTCGGTGACAGCGGTCATTCTGCCTGACTGGGTATGGACTATGCCTCTCAATGTAGCAACTGCCATGGGCTTAAGTGAAAAGGAATGCTTACTGGTAGACCTGACAATACCTACACTGGCATTCAAATATGCCAAGATTGCCTGCCAAGGTTCAGAGACAACATCCAGTGGACAATGGCGAAATAGTTTGAGAACATTGGTACCGAGAATTACAGGAATTCTAGCATTAAACTCTGTATCCCCAACTACCAAGACTGGAATGTCATACGTTCCAGTATCAAATGCTACGCCAATAGGAACCTCAATATAACCTAAATATGGCAGCTTGTTACCAGTTGCACCACTCACTTCCAATTGAAACTCATCCAGACTGCGCAACTCAAGATCATTCATGTACACATGATAAAACGTTTCTGCAACGGTTGTTACCTGTGAACCTGTATCAAGCAAGACCAAACATTCCCTGCCATTAACAAAGACATTAGCCTCTACACGCAGACCAACCATCCTAGAATACAAGTCATTGGAGCTGGAAATATCAGTGACGTCTGTTTGCTCCTCAACAGACTGACCATACCTCTACCACGACCCTGGCCACTACAACGTGAACTAGAATTTCCAGAGTTACTACCAGATTGAGTAACTTGTCCAACTTTGGACTCAAGTTTTGTTAATCTAGTTACAATCTCCCGAACATCCTTCTCCAATTTTGATGATTCATGTTGATTTGAACTTATCTGGTTTTTCTCTAGGTTTTCTAATCTCTTGATAATATCCTTCAAAGTATTGAGATATATCTGCATCAACAACCTGAGAATGAACTTGAGGCTTCTTCTGTTTAGAGTCCTTAACCCTATTAGACCCAATGAGCTCTTTTTCTGTTTCTCGAACAACACGAAGCAGAGAATCAAAATCTGTACAATCATCAAATTTGTGACGCGTGGCATCCTTAAGCCTGTCATTTTTTAAACCACTCCAAAACTTTGTCTTTAGAATGCAATCCCCTGATCCTTCATTTATGAAGTCGCCCTTCATCTTAACTTTCATCAATGTGTCCTCAAGCCTACAAGCCCACGTTGCCACGGACTCACTATCCTTCTGACAATCAGTGAAAAAATCCTGAAGAAGTGTATCAGCTGAACTAACGACACCATATATGCTATCCAGTTTAGCCAAGATTTCCTCAACTGAGGCAGATTCTCCAAGTAAGAGAACAACTTTTCCAGCCTCCCCTTTAAGAGATTTCCGAACAGCCTGAGTTAGGATGGAAGTGGGATAATCTCTATCTCTAAGCAAGCATTTGACCTCAAAAACCCAACTCTCGAAGGATGATTCCCCCTTAGCATCACTGCCAGAAAATGTTGAAATACGAGGTGGCTGCACATAATGTGTACTAGGTGAAGAAGAAAAGGAATGACTTGCCACCCGGTGAGGTGTTGAACTTGGTGGAAGCACACGGTAGCCAGATGTTTCCATAAACCTGATCATTTTCTGGAGATCCTCACGGCCAATGTGCCCCTCTTCCTCCTTCAAGCCTTCCCAGTCCTCTTTCCCACCAGTAGCCATGGCTGCACTGGTAATCAACCAATAGAGTAATACAACAAAGACTTTCTCAAGCATTAGAAGTGAAAATATATCCATGAAGTTCACAATTATAAATGCTGGACCAAGCTGCTGTCTGAAAACAAACAAGTCATTATTAATGACATCAATTTGAATCAGTCAATATAAAATGTGTCAGTGAGTATTATTGCAATACTTGTTAAGGGATATTGAGTGAAAATGAAGTGCAGATAAACCTTCCATACAGTCAAAGATTCATTCTTTCCATTTTACTCACAGTAAAATTCTACCTGAATTTGTTTTAAACACCCAGATTATAGTACGCTAACCAAATAATCACACAAAGGTATTCCAAAAACGGAATTCACAGTAAAAAAATAACAAAATCGAACAACAAACATTTCAAATGGCCATGCTAGGTTCATAATCAAGAATGAACATACACAAACACAATCTTCACTTTGCCGACTAGAACAATGTCACATGTTGACAAATTTATCTAGCAAAGGTAATGCAAAGTCACATGCTGACATCACAATGTCAAGTAAACACAATGAAAAGTATAAAGTCACTTGCACCTCAGCGAAGTCCGTGAACAGAAAGTTATTGTCCTGGCACAAAAAGAAAAAAACAACTAAAACAACAACAACCAACTTAGGAACGCGAACGCGATAACGCGAGTGTACACATGATGCCGGCGATGTCAATCATAATTTCCCCATGGGGTACGGGCCCTACCACTTCCAACTGAATATCTCAGAACGAGAAAAGAATTGCTCCATCCATGCAGAGACTGCAGCTGCTGTGATTACAACCACAGGGATACGATGACGTCACGGCCACACAAGCCACAGGTCTTCATTCCTACATCAGCCCCACGTTGGGCGCCATAATGTCACAGGAACAACAAAGTTCTCGTTCTGGGCTGATGTTTTATTGATGAGTCCTGCAATTATAACAAAACTACATGCTATATGGCTTGGTGGTCCAGCATGGTGTGTCCTGGGTTCCTAACACATGCTGACCATGTAGTTGTTTTTAACTACTATATTATTGATATTCATTTCAATACTTAAACAGTCATCTACTATATTATTGATATTCATCTCAATAATTAAACAGTCATCTACTATATTATTGATATTCATCTCAATAATTAAACAGTCATCTACTATATTATTGATATTCATCTCAATAATAAAACATTTATCTGGACTAATATAATTCACACAAGAATTAACCTATTTCAATAAAAAAAAAGATTAAAAGAGCATTCACACAACCCATTCAACATACCTGCAATTATAACAAAACGACATGCTATATGGCTTGGTGGTCCGGCATGGTGTGTGCTGGGTTCCTAACACATGCAGTCTATATAGAGGACAGTCATGTGACCTGCCTCTACATCATTTTCAGGGACTGCATGTGCCAGGTCCCAGGATGTACCTAACAGACCACAGTTAAGGTGGCCTGTTCAAGCCAATATTAGATATGGGAACAAGTTGGTGACATAATTAACATATTAGTAAAACTTAACCTGCGACAGATGTATCTTCAAATGTGTTTACATCCATAGATTAGTGTTATAATCTAACTAATTACCACTTTATAATGTCACAGATGGCTGTACTTAAAGAAAACAAGGTGCTCAAAGTGAAGCCGTTTTCCCTCTACATTCTCAACGTAGTCTTTATCAGAAGTGTTTTGCTTGTGTTGGGTCCCACTTGGCCCGGGCGGTCAAGATCAACTTTAAACACACAGATGTATCTTGAAATGTGTTTACATCTATAGATTAGGATTATATCTACCTTTACACCACTTTATAATGTCCAGGTGTATCGCATTAATAAAAAATCTGCGCCGTTAAGGTGAAGCATTTTTACTGTATTCTGTTAAGAAAATCTATGTCAGAAGTGTTCGGTGCGACCTGGCCCGGGCGGTCAATATGAACTTAAACCTCACAGACGTATCATCAAATGGATTCACATTTATAGATTAGTGTTCTATCTACCTAAATACCACTTTATAGTGTCTCAGATCGCGGTATATCAAGAAAACAAGGTGCTCAAAGTGAAGCCCTTTTCCCTCTACATTCTCAACATAGTCTCTATCAGAAGTGTTTGGCTTGTGTTGGGTCCCACTTGGCCCGGGCGGTCAAAATCAACTTTAAACACACAGATTTATCTTCAAATGTGTTTACATCTAAAGATTGGTATTATATCTACCTATATACCACTTTATAATGTCACGTACATCGTATTTAAGGAAAACAAGGTGCTCAAAGTCAAGCATTTTTACTGTATTTTCTTAAGAAAATCTCTGTCAGAAGTGTTTAGGCCGACTTTGCCCGGGCTGTCAAAATCAACTTAAACCTCACAGATGTATCATCAAATGGCTTCATATCATTAGATTAGTATTATATCTACCTATATACCACTTTATTATGTCACGGTACATCGTATTTAAAGAAAACAAGGGGCTCAAAGTCAAGCATTTTTGCTGTATTTTCTTAAGAAAATCTATGTCAGAAGTGTTCGGTCCGACTTGGCCCGGGCTCTCAAAATCAACTTTAAACACAGAGACGTATCTTCAAATGTGTTTACCTCTATAGATTAGTGTTATATCTTCCTATATACCACTTTATTATGTCACGGTACATCGTATTTAAAGAAAACAAGGGACTCAAAATGAAGCATTTTTACTGTATTTTCTTAAGAAAATCTATGTCAGAAGTGTTCGGTCCGACTTGGCCCGGGCTCTCAAAATCAACTTAAACCTCACAGATTTATCATCAAATGGATTTACATCTACAGATTAGTATTATATCCACCTAAATACTACTTTATAGTGTCTCAGATCGCTGTAATTAAAGAAAACAAGGGGCTCAAAGTGAAGCCCTTTTCCCTCTACATTCTCAACATAGTAGTTATCAGAAGTGTTTTACTTGTGTTGGGTCCGACTTGGCCCGGGCGGTTAAAATCAACTTTAAACACACAGATGTATCTTCAAATGGATTCAAATCTATAAACTAGTATACTATCTACCTAAATACTACTTTATAGTGTCTCAGATCGCTGTAATTAAAGAAAACAAGGGGCTCAAAGTGAAGCCCTTTTCCCACTGCATTCTCAACGTAGTCTCTATCAGAAGTGCTTTGCTTGTGTTGGGTCCGACTTGGCCCGGGGGGTCAAAATCAACTTTAAACACACAGATGTATCTTCAAATGTGTTAACATCTATAGATTAGTGTTATATCTACCTACATACCACTTTATAATGTCACGGTACATCGTATGTAAAGAAAACAGGGTGCTCAAAGTTAAGCATTTTTACTGTATTTTCTTAAGAAAATCTCTGTCAGAAGTGTTTTTGTGTTTAAGTCACTTGGACATTGTTTAGCTTCATAAACTGTTCATAAGAAACATGACAGACAGCTTTGACATCATTGATGACTTAGTCTTATGAGATGTGTAAACCTTAGGGGAAATGAGCTCAAGTAAATACAGAAACAGAGGGTCTAAAATTGCCACAGTGTTGGGCCCGAAAGTCTATTTAGGATTTAAATTGTGATTAAGGAAGTAGAGGGTAGAGAGAGAACAAGATAATAAATCTGAACAAAACCTACCTGCCAAACAAGTGCTAGTTCGTTCGTATCCGTAATCCGTCACAAACTGTGATGAACGCATATGATGTCTCAGCTTGATGGACTTTAATAATGCCGTTCGACAAAGACAGCATTTTTCACACATGGATGACTTCAACCTTGGCTCTCAACTAGTACAGGTAAACATGTCTATTGATGCTCATGTGTGTCAGGTTGCCCCAACCTCGCCGTCGTATCTGTACACAAAACAAGTCTATAGTCTAAACTAGGCTACAAATGCATTTCTTCAGCCGTTTTAATAAAGCAGCGCGCTGTCACAGCATGCTGTGTTAGTCTGTACAGCACAATGTATTTTATTAGTAAATGGTAGATCCTTCATAAATCATATTTTTGCCATTCATTTCACATATGCCTCGGTAGAAATGAGGTAGGGGAAGGACTTCTGGTTAGAAAATTGTCCGGATAAGCGAGGTTCGACTGTATAGCGCGTGATACATGACAAAACAGATGTGTTAGGACCTGATTCGCACTTGCTGAAGGGATACCAATGGACCCTGATCATAATACATGACCATGCCGGGGATTGGGCACAAGTGCAGTACTTATTACCACCTTCTCCCTATATACAGTTTTAAATAATATTGCATAATGAAAATTAACAATTTACAGTTGAAGCATCACATTGTGGAAACATAGTGCGCAATATAAATGTATATACAGTGCTCATATGAAGGATATGTACAATGTGCTGGAAAGTGAAGACAGTGTGCATCTCATACATATGCTAATATTATACATGTTAGTGTTGTATATAGATTTAACAATATTAATGATTAACAGTTTGGAAACAATAATATGCTAGCTACTGAATCTGTTAGTCGTTTCTATAAATTTGTCTTGGATCACAAAAAGAATACAAATTAGAGTTGTTTGTCCTCCAAGATTATCGATAGCTGTCAGTAATGTCTCCCTAATATCATCATATAAGGTACATTGGAAGAAGAAATGGAATGAATTTTCACAAGGAGCTCCGCATTAACAGGAAATAGTATCAGATAATTAACACGAAACAGGTTGGAATTTAGTGTGCTACAATTGTGTCTCAATCTAGTGTGCAATATGTTTGTAGATCTCCCACCACATTATAGTGCATAGGTGGTGATGTAGGCTGCTCAGATGCGACAGCTTTAAAATAAGATATTGACGGATTATCCCTGATTCCTGATGATAGATTATTCCATTGGCCTAATGTATCTATACTATAAGACCTTTAAAACGTAGATGTCCGTGCAAATGGAACTACAAAATCATGGCGGTTTCTGAGATTATAACTGACCTTCTGTGACACAGCTGGTGGTATAAGATCAGTTATATATGAAGAACATGGCTTATTTATTATTTTATACACAGTTACAAGTTTGTTGACGTTTCTTCTATACGCTTATATACTGGCCACATAAAGAAACTGTGCACGGAGAAAATATATTCTGGATTGAAATACAACACAGCAAGAACAAAATGATGCAGACGCTGTAGCAGCTGAATGATCGGACCATAAGAAAATGTCAACGGGACCTGAACAACATCTGTCACGATGACGTCAGAAGATCAAAATTGAGTAGGGGGTCAAACGACAAAGCCACAAAGTCAATAACGGGTATGACCACCCTGTGCGTGAATCACAGCAGTGCAACGGCGACGCATAGAGTCCACCAAATGGACATGGAAGGCCTGGGGAATGGCCTGCCATATCCTCCTTAAATCCTGTGCCAAGTCACGGACGTTATCTGGAGGATGTGGAAGACGACGCAGACGGCGCTCCATTTCATCCCACACATGCTCAATTGGGGAGAGATCTGGCGAATTTGCAGGCCATGGCAGTAACATGACATTGTTATGGTGAAGGAAATCCATTGCGACCCTAGCCGTGTGAGGACGAGGGTTGTCCTGTTGAATTGTCAATCCCGGGCCATGTCGTTGCAGGAAAGGAATGACCACAGGCCTCAGAATCTGATCTCTGTAGCCAACACCGGTGAGATTGCCCTAAACAACCAATAGGGGTTCGGTGCCGTGCTGTTATCCCACCCCAAATCATCAAGAGCCAACTCCAAAACGATTCCTCTCCACAATAAAGTTGCGTGCATAACGTTCTCCCAAACGCCGGTAGACACGTTGGCGCCCGTCACTGTGGGAAATGTTGAACCTCGATTCATCTGTAAAGACAACATTTCTCCACCATATTCGAGGTTGGCGAACATGATTTCGACACCATCTTAGACGGTTGACGCGATGACGGTGTGTCAGGGTGGGACGTATGGCAGGGCGTCGTGGTCGAATCCCGTACTGACGTAAACGATTCCTGACAGTGTTGGGTTGGATACGGCGCAGTCCAGGAATTGTCTGGGACGTCGTTACTGCCGTTTGGAACCTGTGTCGGAGATGTGTAACTCGAATCAATCTGTCCTGTCTTGGCGTCGTTACTCGGGGACGTCCTCAACGTGGGTGGTCGGCAACGTCATTTGTGTTCTGATAACGCCTCACCAATGCCGATATCGCGTTACGATGGCATTGGAAATGTGTTGCCACCTGTTGTTGCCACCTTCCCGCTCGGATCATTCCAATGGCTTCATGACGCTGTACAGCTGTCAATCTTGGCATGATTTGCTTGTGATATGCTTGTGTCTGCCCCTGAGAAGTTTTGAATTTTTGAACGACCACAGATCATGCTTTCCAAAGCGACAGCGAAATTTGAGTTGCACTTTCTGTGTACAGCTGCACAGGATGCACGTGCAGTAACACATTGCACGTCCATAGGCCCCCATCAATGACGTCATATCGCATGGCACGTGCATGAGCGTTTGCCTGTCTCCAATAATTGTTGTGTTCAAACCTATATTTCATATGTGGCCGGTGTGCCCTTATATCTATATTTCTCCGTGCACAGTTTTTTATGTGGCTAGTATATATATGTACCTACGTCACACACACCTGGAACAAGCACACTTATTTGAATATTACTAATATTACATGAATGTTACTGAGCAGTCAGTAAGAGTTTATATCTTTGCGCTTAATCAGTAACATTAAGCCTTTCACGTTTATTACAACTTTGTAAGTTAACTTTCCTACCAGAAATACCATAGCATGGTGACAGAGATGAACTTCTACCCCAAGCGATGTGTCATTGACTAAAATCTGCTTTGTTAATTTGATTTCAAGTGATAGCCTTCACCTGGAAGGAATTTATATTTGTATTATTTCAATTTTTCTTTTCATATATATCCCTCTGAATTTTGGGTTTTGGTTTAAACATATTTTTATTTCAAAAGAAATCTGGATCGGTAAACAAGCAAAGCTTGCTTATGTAAATACCTCTCCAGGTAATAACTTTACAACAGCTTGTTATATATCAGATTATATGTAAAATAGTGCTAAACATAAACATAATAAATGCACAAATGAAATATATGAAGCCAGTACAAGTGGTGTCTGTGAAATAAGATGTAGCAGTTACTACATGCATAAAATTAAGCTACTCGAATCTTTTGTTTTTGACAATGAAATCGTGAACTGATTTAAGAATAGTCATGTTTGTAGAACTGCTAACTGAACTATTGCCATGTAATACCGTTTTTAAATCATACCCATGGGTGTAGAGGTACATAGTGTTTCTGATATTATGGTATTTTTGACAGGTATAGAAAAAGTGAATTGCGTCTTCAAAGTGATACCCACAAGTGCAGTCTGATATGTCTGATACATGTCGTCTAAACTTATCAGCGTTTAGGTCACTGCAGCCGAGCCTAAGGAGACAGTGGACAATTTGGCATGATCTATGACCGTATTTTAGGTCAAAATTATTAATAATTGTATCAGAACGATTAATTAAGGATTTGAATTCTTTTAATGAGCAAGAATTAGTAACTTCATTGGGTAGAGCGTTCCACAAATTAATCGTATCCGGAAGAAATGATTTATCATAGGTCTGGGTTCTACATTTGATTGTTTGTATGTTAAATCTATTACTAAGGTTATAATTGCTATTTTCAGAGACTGGACTTGGAATGAGATCGTTGAGATATACAGGTGAAATACTGTTTGTCATTTTGTAAAATGTAATCAATTTGAAGCGGTGTCGTCGTTCTTTTAAGGACTGAAAGTTTGTTTCGTTATAAATTTTAACATGACTGGTACCCCGAACCGCCCCACAAATAGTTCTCAATGCGTCCAAATGTAAATTCTCGAGTAAAAATGATTGTTCGTTTGTACAGTTGTCCCAAATATGACAGCAGTAGTCGAAGTTTGGTAGGATAAAAGATGTGTACATAGTTTTAAGCGTATTTCTTGTTAGTCTGTATTTAAAGCTCCTTAGGCAGTTGATCATTGGACTGATTTTTCTAATAATTTCGTTAATGTGTATTTTCCATGAACAATCAAATTGAAGTGTAATTCCTAAATGTTTATGACTTTGTACTTCTTCAATAACAGTAATCTCCATGTATAAGTTTGGTCTAAAACCAGAATTGACTTTGCGACTGAATGTTATAGTTTTGGTCTTATCGGGATTGAAACCTACTTGCCATTTTTGGGCCTAGTTTGAGATTTTTGCCAAATCATTGTTGATACAATTTGCTGCAGAGATTTGATCAATAATGATGACATATATAGATGTATCGTCTGCGAACAGGCGTATATTACTCTCGATACCTTCGACAATGTCATTTATATAAACAATAAAAAGGAGTGGTCCAAGGACTGACCCTTTGGGGACCCCAGCTTGTACAAATTTTGATTCTGAGGTATAACCATTAATGACTACTTTTTGGACTCTATGTTCTAAGTAGCTTTCAAACCATTTCAAACGATCACCTTGGATACCGTAAGCATTGAGTTTATGAATAATTCCTTTGTGCCATACTTTTCAAAGGCTTTGCTGACATCACAAAAAACAGCTCTGATTTCTTTACCTTCGTCTAATGCCCTAGCAATAAGATTATATAGGTAAGTCAGTTGATAAGATGTGGAATCGCCAGGCACGAATCCCGACTGTAAATTTTTCAACAATTCGTTTTCTCTGAAAAAGTTAAACACATATTTGAGTATACACTTTTCAAATTTTTTGGCTAAGCAACATGTAAGCGCTACAGGTCTATAGTTTGAGCATTCATGTACATCGCCTTTTTTGTGAATTGGTGTTACTGATGCTTGTTTCCAAACTAACGAGAAGGTTTTGTTACTGAGCGACAAGTTAAATAATTTTGTCAGGATCGGAGCTAGACGAGTCGCTGTTAATTTAAGTAACTTGTTACCTATACCATCTGGCCCTGTTGCCTTAGTTGTATCTACAGAAAGAAGAATATCTTGAACTTCTTCTTGATTTAAATTCAGTTAGTAATGGGTCGTCGATTGTATATGGTCCAATAGATGCAAGGTCAGAATCGGGATTTCTTACTCTTGCTTGGTCAGTGAAAAAATCATTTAGGACATTGGTAATATCTTCAATATCATCATATAAAACATTATTTGATACTATTGACGGAAACGACGAATTTTCGGTGTGCGTTTTGACATATTTTTTAACTAGTCGCCACCAGATCTTAGTACCATATGAAGTATTTATGATGTTATCTATTTTTAGTTCATGAGCTCTTTTGGCTATTCTGACTGATGATATTACTTTATTCCTGCAAAGCCTACATTTTTCCCAATCTGACGGTCGTTATCTGTTTTTAGCAATTTTGTGAATACGATTACGTTTCCTAATAAGAGAGCGTATCTCGTTATTTATCCATAGAGGATCCTTTGTTTGTATTGTGACAGTTTTAGTTGGAATGTATTTATCAAATATGTCTTTAAGTCTACAAGTCAGATCTTCAGTGATAATGTTAATATTATCAGATGCGAATAGGCTATCCAGGTCAATCTCATTAATACCTTTGGGTTTTGAAATAGCATGTCGCAGAAATAACTCCTGTTGGACCCTTAGACTTGCAAGAATACTCTAATCATTGGCCGAAACATTCCCCATTTGTGCTTCTTGCTTTGTCAGACCAAACCCATACTGTTGAATTTCTCAAAAGCTTTATAAGGGTTAAAGCTATTTTATGAAGTATAAATGGGTTGATTGGTGACTACCACAGAAGTAGCAAATGGCGTTATGTCCGATGAAATTGTCTGTTTTGACTTGTGCTAATCGTTTCCGTGTTTTTCGGGTTTAACAACTAACTTGCCTTTGCGTGTGTTTGTTCCACCGGTGGTGCAGGATACGCTCACCTCTATGCAAACACCTGTTGTCCGGACTGTTTGATAGTAGTTTATACACGCAAGTATGTCATGTCATCTTAATATATCACTTGTGTTATCCCTCTTTTTGGGGTGTACTACAAACATAAATCAAAGTTTCTTTTGAGCTATCATGAATATCATAAAATACTTAACAAGTCTATGCTTATCATTCCCTCTACTCCTACCAAACGCTCTAATTGTGGATAATTGTTACATATTCTTCACGAATACTGTAAATCATGAAACGTGTAACCAAATTAATGCGAGTTTAGACCGCTGGCTAGACTAACATCTAGTTTCTGAAATGAACATATATTTTACAAAAATAAAACAATTGTTTGATTATATTGATAAAATATATAACTGCCGTAATCTAGTCTTGCCAAATATGATTGACTTACATCGGCTGTATTGTATATATTTGTTTCAGGAACTGTATGGCAGGCCTAAAATACGTCACGAAAGTAATTCGATTAACTTTGCTCAGCCAACCACTAACCAAACCAAAAATTCTCCATCCATAAAAAAAATCGACAGAGTAATCACTAAACTCCAAACAGGACACGCCAACCTAAATAACCCCCTAAAAAATATTAAAAAAACACACTACAGGTAACTGTCCACACTGCAAACAACTAGAAACCCCAGAACACGCACTCATCCACTGCACACACTACCTAACACATCGAACCACATAACAAACCACCCTCAATCTAAACAAGGCTCTCACTCTAGAAGCAATACTGAACCAACAAAATAAACTAGAAAACTTCAAGGCCTTAGGCGTATTCTCAATCAAAACGGAACTAATAAAACGCATCTAAAAACACAATAACCTACCTAAGTGCTCGACTTTAACAGACCAGTTTTCTTTGAGTTATCGTGCGACATTATTAAGTGTTATATAGGTACATATAATACTAGTCATGTTGAGAATGTAGAGGAAAAAGGGCTTCACTTTGAACTCATGGTTTTCTTTAAATGCGATAAACTGTGACATTATAAAGTGGTACAAAGGTAGATATAACACTAATCTATAGATGTAAACACATTTGAAGATACATCTGTGTGTTTAAAGTTGATTTTGACCGCCCGGGCCAAGTCGGACCCAACACAAGTAAAACACTTCTGATAGAGACTATGTTGAGAATGTAAAGGGAAAAGGGCTTCACTTTGAGCCCCTTGTTTTCTTTATGTACATCGATCTGAGACACTATAAGTGGTATTTAGGTAGATATAATACTAATCTAAAGATGTGAATCCATTTGATGATACATCTGTGAGGTTTAATGGGATTTTGACAGCCCGGGCCAAGTCGGACCGAACACTTCTGACAGAGATTTTCTTAAGAAAATACAGTGAAAATGCTTGACTTTGAGCACCTTGTTTTCTTTAAATACGATGTACCGTGACATTATAAAGTGGAATATAGGTAGATATAACACTAATCTATAGATGTAAACACATTTGAAGATGCATCTCTGTTTTTAAAGTTGATTTTGACATCCCGGGCCAAGTCGGACCCAACACAAGCAACGCACTTCTGATAGAGAGAATGTAGAGGGAAAAAGGCTTCACTTTTGAGCACCGTGTTTTCTACTGCAATATGAGACACTTCAGTGTTATATAGGTAGATATGATATTATAATTAGTCTATAGATGTAAAGAATGTGTTGTATTTTTAGAAGCGCTTTGACAGTTATTAACACGTGTCGTGTCAGTCCTATGACATTCGCGAATATCCACTTGCAGAAAACATCCTGTGTTGGTTTAACATGAATTAGTAAAGGTTAATTAGGTATGCCAAACATGTTAATTAATGAAAGAAGAGTAGTCAAAACACTGTCATTTCGAATTCCTGCCCTGGACATCACACCCCTGCACGTTAGTGTCGGTGAGAAACCTTCTCATCAAAGTAAAGACACAGTCAAAACACTGACTTTTCGGTATGAACTCTCGGTATGTAGCTATAATTATCAGTTCATTACATTGCTGAAGATACATTTTGATTCAAACTCAATTAAATGAGCAAAACTATCCGTTTCTGGACATTTGAGATTTGCCTAGATATGCACGTTTCGTTTTATTATTCTGCAATCCAATTTTAGTATTACCCGCTGGCTCGACCCGGCCCGACTTTTCTTGGCCCGACTTTTAGGCAGTCCCGTCCAAAGTGGTGTTAAAACAATTCACGCACTTAAATTAAGCCTTTATCAATACGTGTCAACTTGGTGAGGGAGGTAAGCCTGAAGTTATTACTAATATGCACACGAGCACAACACCCAATTCAAATTTTGCTATAGTGCAATTGACCTAATAAAGCTTTGATTATGTAAATATTACACTGTACCTCAAAACATTAACAGGTAAAGGAAGCAATGGTTATTTAAAAATGTCTTAGACCTACCTGATACCGACATCCAGGCCAACATCAAAGAACATTTCCCATGTTAAGTGTAAACACTATGACTGCATCTACTCCTGATATGGAAACTGTTCATCGCTTGTAAAGCTGGAATAGAATGTGCACCAGGGTACTACATGTACTTATAGTGGTTAGAAAGGGGATTCCCCTTCGACGACGGGGAATATCGCTTTGGACGAGAAATAGCGGATTTCGGATCCCGGATACAAGTGTATGATCTTGGATTTGAAATGAGGGGAGTGAATTGCATGTGTAGTGATGGTATAAGTAAGCGTTAGATATTGAATGTAATCGTGTTACATTATATTGTCTACAACGCGATTTTATGTTTGCGTACATGAATCATTAGTGTGGTTCCTGTCACATTTGCAATCAGTTCAGTTACATGTTCAGTTGCTTATCTTAATGATCGGCTGTAGAGTAAGCTTTACTCACGCCAATATCTGTCTTTGGGTACTTAATATGAGTCTAAGGTTACAGGCCAAGATTGCTACTTAATAACACAACATCTTAAATACTATCACACATATCATCCTGTTCTGAAATGTTGAAATTTAAGACCTGCATAATTAATCAACAACAACAAAAATCATTTCAGTTACGCAGCTGTAAGCTGTAATATCATTGACATGTTTATTTTTCAACGACAATTTCATGATTGTCCACGCCATCATAAAGCATAATAAACTCGTTTTATAATATATTGGATATAACTAGATTGTCACATTTAAGGCTATGATATATTATTTCTTCACATAATACATTTGTTGGTGATATTTATCTTCCTATGCTTCATTTTTTGCAATATTTGCAAACATCACCTGTCGTCAAAGGATATTGTTAAAAAAGTAAACATATAAATCTATTTTGTTTTGGTTAGAAAATATCCTATTGTATAAAAATCAAAACGAGTTGCACTTTATTTTGCCTTTTTACCACAGTGCCTGTGACTAATTTCCTTCATTTGAACTGCTCATACAAATACCCACATGCAAAGACATACTTCAATAGTCAATAATTATTCATAAATTACACATAACCATGAAAATAAGAAAGTATTCATAAGCGAACTGTAAATTGTATTCCGGGTTTGTACCGCGTTACTATGTCATACATTGCTCCATTTAACAACTATGTCCGACGACGACGCATTAACACTGCCATTGGAGCACATCGCGAGACAGTTTAAATCAACACAAGTAGGGCAGATGGTAGTACTCTTATTAACTGTTTCTTAAATACAAGCGACACGTAAAAAAATCTCTGGTGTTTTTCCCACTTCTGGTCGCTGCACACGTTTGGACAACATACAGCGGACTTCGGATTTCGGAGTTTCAGATACAAGGCAATGATACGGGGATATCATAGGCATTAAATCCATGAAAATAATTAAACGTTTTACATAAACATGTCTATCTGTATTACAGGGGTTCATGAATCTGAAGCTATAGTCCGTTGCCTGACGTCAAAGTTTCCTTGTTTATTCAAAACGTTCTGCTTTGGGATATGATAATGACATGGATGTGTATAATGTATACTGCGAACAGGGCGTTACAGCACAGTGGTATTCATTGGGTGTGCCCGTATTACAGGCAGCCAACCGTCATGTCGTATATCAAGTGCCACGTCACTACAGCCCTAGTTCTCTTTCGTTATGCGTTGTACAAAAGGATGCGCGGACATAGTCATACAGCAGACATTGAGTAGACAGAGCTATGGATAGGGAGGACAGAGAGGTGATAGCTCCGTACTTCACGGGGAAGAACAAGGCACTGAAGCTCACTGAAGTGTTGGAGATACTGGAGAACCCTGATGACACACGGGCTATAGTAACACCCCCTGCTCAACCCCATGGAGGAGACGGGTACTTGTACAGGGTGGAGGCAGACTCGGCGGAAGGTAGGTTAAAGAGTGCATGTCTTGAAGTTTTAACATTAATAAAAATGCATAATCTGATGAGTATTAATAAAGGGAGGATTAATAATGGAATAAGACAGTATTAATGAAACACTAAATTTGATTATTTGTATTATTTATTGTCATGTGACATGTTGTGGGATGTGGTGTGATGGGGTCGTATGGGTGGGTATTGGGAGCAAGTAGCAGGTGTCAAATAGTCAAAGGAGCCACAGACCAGTGAAGATCCGGGGAAGAATTTATAGGTCTTCAGCAACACCTGTTTGCCGTAAAAGGTGACAATACTTGTAGTAAGAGGCGACTAACGGGATCGGGTGGTCAGGCTCACTGACTTGGTTGATGCATGTCGTCAATCCCAATTGCGTGTATCGAGGCTCATGATATCAATCACTGGAACAAAAACAAACACACAAAAGACGGAGTGGCATTTGGAAGGAGGGTAGTCATTGTTTCTAAAATAGTCCTGGGCTCGAATCTCAGATTTGTCTTTTATGTGATTCTAGGCTTGTAAACGTCGATGACCTATGAAGATCTACGCCACTTTACGCCACTACTCCACTTTACCAAATGTTACTTTACTCATGCTTTAGCCTTCACAATGTAGAGATGAATAGCGACCTACTAGACCCACTGATCCCTATGAACAATACAAATATAGTTGACTAAACGTTCACATACTAGTATGCTGTGATCGCGATCGTGATATCAGTTATATTTACACACACGTAAGGTTTAAATATAACCCGCTATTGAAACAGTCAACACGTATATATGGAATGACAGCTCATCGCTCGCACTTCGTGGCAATGAGCCGGATCTTGCAAGGGAATATACGTACTCGTGTTACCTGTAATGAAAAAAACGTTCCCGACTGCAACTCGTAAATAGCACCCCGATCTGAGGCCATGCAACGCACTACCAAGCTCTTTGTATTGATTCAGGTTGCAGATCAATGCACGTAGCTAGGCAGTGATAATGAAAACATTTTACGCTAAAAAGCATTGGCAGTTTCTCTTTCCAAACGCTACTTTTGATGCAGAAAAACAAAACAACTAAAGAATTGCACTTAAAGAACATACGATGAAGTTGATTGTCAATGTATTGATTGGGCCGAAAGCTATGCAAATATTCACTAAGAAAGTTTGATTGCATGTGCGGTACTGATCAGGTAGCAGATGCACTATAAATCCCTTGTACATAATATTGTGGCAACATTATTTAACATTTTGTGATATTTGTTACATTGTTTCATATTTACAAGTTTCAATTTATTCATAAATTAGAACGTGTTCTTGTCATCTTTGGTCTGAAGAAAGCCACCTTGAATTTAAATGTAAACTCACTTACAATTTGTGTCGACTTAGAACCTCTTAAATTTGGATTTAGACTGTTTGCCGTGAACAACGTTACATCCAGATTCGTCATTAGTTGACACTGTCTATAACCTTCACATTGTGTCCTTAATAATAGTTCGTTATTGATCATTCTGTTTGATGGTGGACGTGGATGTAGGCTTGATTCTGTGTTTATATTAAATTATGTTCATTGCAGCAGATACCAACTATAAACCAGGAAACATTGAATCAACTAACGCGAATTTTAGGGGGAAAACATGATCGAATCTGTATGTATATTATATGAATTATTTTTATTGCAGCAGATCCAAAATATATAACTCAAATATATATCCCAAATATATAACCGAAACTAACACCTAACCGACCGAAATGACGTCTTGTAATCATTAAGTTAAGTTATTATTGCTCTACAGATTCCTGGGAAAATGACAACTACTACTTCAAGCACAATGGTTCTCGTGAACAGCCTAAACCTTCACCCAAGGTTCTCAAGCAGGACTTCGTGGCTTATAAAAGTGATGGCACCACCACCGAGGCTTTTAAACGACAGGCATACAACTTGCTCGAGGGAGACGTGAAATATATATTAGTACACTACATTGGGAAATGCACAGTAGCATTATCCGATCCAAAATATGAGAAGCGTTTGAATACAGCCCTCCACCATGAATCCCAGATAGTGAACAGTTACGCGATAATAGCTGGTTCTGGAGATGAAGATGGTGGAGATTGGGAGACCAGGGATATGGAATGTGATCATGATCGTGCAAATACTAACTCTCCTACTTTCCTGGCTTCCTTAGATGAAGTTAGCTCAAGGAAAAGGACACATGACCCTGATATGGTAAATCGTGTGAAAACTCCTAAACGTTCAGAAAACGAACAAGTAATTGAAAACAATTTGATAGACATCATAACCACCGAAAGTGTTAGTCATCAACATGATGAAAGACCGACCAACCTCAAGTCACTCACCGAATGTTTGCTGAACAAACGTACTCATATCGTTATCGCAAGACGTGTGTTGAAGCAGGCAAAATACTGGGAGAAAAGCACCAGATTTCCTACCTTTGACAGTCCATGTTTATCATTAATCGCTGACATCGACTGTAAATGGAGAAATGACCTCACAGAAGTCAGTGACAGGTTGAAGTGGTCACGACTTAGCCCGGATGTTCTCGGCGAAGACCAGTGCAAGGATACGTATCACAGACTGGTATCTGCTGTCATAGTAGGTGCATATCACATGAAGACGGACATCACAGAGTTTGTTGACACCCTCTATATGTACCCATCACATGTGATGGGTGACAACGCCTTAACAGATGACGACGATGGGACGGATCCTCAGATGTGCAAGGTGGGGCCCCACAACATACAGAGGAATCATCTCCTCGATCAAACAGCATGGCTTGGCGATGAGGTAATTTTTACGATTTCGTAGCTTATATTTTGCTCTTTATGTATTATATAATTTTATTCTGAAAATCCTTTCTAAAAGTTTAACATTACTTGGACAAATTAAAGGTACAAAATCGACCAGGACCATCTTCCTTCTCGGTCGTGGTCGGTAGGCCATGTCAAATAATGATATCAGGAATAACATTATTAAAAATGAAAATTGTACAATATTGATAGATGATAAAAAGACCATTTGTTCCAATAGTTGAAATTGCTTACAGGCCATATAACATTAACTCGCTCAATCGTTATTTGAGCAGTTCAGACAGGATATATGTTGCAATAATGTTTTTCTAAATTGCTGGTTGTAACACGTGACGAAGGGGTTTTGTATACAGGAAACTAAGGTTATAACGAACTCAAAGGGACTGCTAATTTTAGTTCGTTATAACCGTAGTTCGTTATAAGCATATATATAGCATAACTACAGCAAATAGTCGGGACCAAAAAAGTAAGTTCGTTATATCCGTCAGTTCGTTATAAGCGTGTTCGTTATAACCGTACTTTAACCTCCATTGCAGGTGATGAATGCATACATGCATGTCCTGAAGACCACGTGGAATAGGATCCACAGCCGCCACTGCGCTGTACTTGATTCCTTCCTTGTCAACCATTGGGAGAAAGACGAGTATGACGTGCACCCCTGCAAGGTTGGACGAGCATAGTCATGTACATTGTATAAAGTGATGAGTAAAGTACTGGTATTAGGTTTTCGTCCAAAGATGGAAATTAAAGAGACTTTTGAAGATCTTCGATTCGGTTATGGATCCTTGTTTAGCATCTACTTTAGGCTCTAAGAGATATGAGGTCGGTTTTGGAGACAGTTCATTGAAGATCTAGAGCAGCAGTTTTCCTTTTCCAAGAATATCATCACTGGACATATGTCAACATGCTATGTGCAGTAAACTACGGTTATAACGAGGTTTAATGGCTGCTTTCAACAGTGTTCCAATTATTTCACAGTGTGTCAGATTAATGTGGGAGGAAAGCAAGAAGTGATGCAGGTTTCAGACATTAACCACTTTAGTTATTGAGTTTGAAATGTTCAATATCATAGCCATTTCAACATAAGTATCATACGCATGTATCCAAATCAGAGGGAAGTAATCGTATGGATATGCTAATATCAGTAAACTTGATCAAATGGAAAAGAACTTATTGTAAATTATAATACAGTAATCTGTAGATAGACATACGTCTATGTGGTTAAAGAGCATCAAATGAACCTTGCTTGATCAGGGTAAAACATTCAAGACCATATTATTTTCCTTTTCACCAAAACCTTTACTGTAAATAAGAGCGACATAACCCTTTCCTCATTCTAGCTTGTCCCCCATCTCAGTGGAGCTCCTTTTTTAATATAAATGTATGTGCTTCTTTCCTTTTTTGGAAACCAGGCGTTAGTCTGAAAAGCATTAAAATGTTTGGTTTGTATCAGTGACAAACACGATGCAATTCCATGTTTTGACTTTTGTACAATAATTATGTCTCTGTTTCTCGGGCGACCGGTTGACTTGTCTTTGCATGTGTTTGTGACAGGTGCCACCGGTGGACAGAATACGGTCACCTTTTGCGAACTGGTATTGTCACTATTTGCCAGTGATTTATTAGCACATGCTCGTGATATAGTCGGTATCATTCAAGGTGTTTGTTTTAATTATGGCAATGATTTTGCGGATTTATTTTATATTAGGAGGAACTTGGAACTTACACGTGGATCCTGATGCCAGTGAACATGCCACTGAATCAACACTGGGTGCTTCTGGTCGCCAATGCCCAGGATGGAACAGTGGGCGTGGTCAACTCTAAGCCTGTCCTTGATGTAGGGGACAAACTTATACAACATTGGAGGTAATTTGAGGGCGTGGTCAGCTATATGTAGAGATAAACCTTTATCATCCAAAACTGATATCGCTTGGATGAGATCAAGTGATATATATAGTTTAGATATTGCTGCAACATAATTGCATCACACTGTTTTGCAGACCATAGTGACGTCATTGGTTACCACGACGTCACAAATGACATCACTAATGACTGCTACTGAAGCTGTTAGCAATACTTTTTACACTAAAGACACTGCGTATTACTGCTACAAACTGAAACAGCTGGCAGAATGATGTTGGATGATAAATTAAAGCTCACCCTTGTGTCTTTTGATGTCAAATATATCAACACTCGTTGATATTTTTTACTCTAAAAGACACTCTAGTGAGATTCTCTATGAACAACACTGTAAGTAGGTGGGCCGAACAGGTGATGTGGTCAACTCACAGCCTACAATTGATGAAGACTACTGCGCTGACCAGAGCTGAGGTACACACTGATGAATGTCTGCTACCGATTTTGAAACAAAAGCTGCAATCTGGCTCAGCTACAAACATGTATAGTTAATCAGTCCTAAATGTATAGCGCTAGGTTGTAGGTGGGTTTGAGACAGGGGAAACAAATAGAGGTCGTAAACTATATCCTATATCTATTTCAGAAAATATACACGCTGTTTGAGGAGAGGTGATGGGTCAGTGATCACATGGACAAAGACAGAATATCCAGTACTGAGTCAAAGTGATGGACATAGCTGTGGCGTGTTTGTGAATATGGTACGTGAGCTAGATAAGATATATAAATCTTTCATTATTGAATAATATCAATGATAAGAGCATATACAGCTAAACATGATGAATTGCTATAATTTATTATACAGTTTAAATTTCTCAACATTTCCACTTTTTTCCCTAAATCTTCTGCAATTCCACCCAGCATGGGAACTATATTACAAATGTCAATCGCATGAGCATGCTCTTGGGTACTTGCCATTCAAATGTGTCATTATCAAAACTGAATATTTCTAGTAGTATCTTAACATACCATATCAGTATTAATATACTGATCCGTTTCTACGATATATGTTTACTTAAATTTCCATAGTTCTAACAAGTTTTTTTATACAGTACGTTTGTATTAAAAACAAAAGCAAGAAGACAATGTGGACTTTTATTTTTAAATATAATATATTTCAATGTGTACAATGTATTCTGGCACTCTAAATCGACATTCAACGGGATCATGCTGTTGGAAAAAGGCTCTGAGTGAGTGAGTGAGTGAGCAAGCGAGCTTGGTTTCACGCCACCTTTAGCAATGTTCCAGCAATAGCGCGGTAGGGGACCCTAGAAATGGGCTTCAAACATGTACCCGGGAATTGAACCCGGATCTTCGGCGTGATGAGTGAAAGCTTTGACCACTGGGCTACCCCACCCCACTGACCTGATATGAGATCGTATACCGTCAGTGACAGCCATTTAGGATTTTCATACACCAACTTCACATATTTCACAAGAATATTCTGGTACAGAAATCCGTTATTTGACACGGTTTTGTGTATTAATGAAATTAATTGTGATGTGCAAAGACATCAATTTTTAAAACAACTACGTTCGTGACTTCATTACTAAAATTAATAGAGGAAAAAGGCTCACAACAGAGGTCATTGAACATAAAAGATGACGTCACGAACAAGAAACGCAACGCCAATAACGTCACATAGCAGTAGACCAGATAGAAGTCCATTGTTAGGGATAAGCGGACTGCTATCAAGTTACAGTTGACACCAGACTCCTGTTAACATAGGTCAGTTTTATTATAATTCTATCTTGTTTAAACGTTAACGTTTAGTGCTTTATTTATTCCATTGTTAACGTTTGTGTTTACATTAGAGCGTTGTATCGGAAACACGCCTTGCCCAATGTTTTTCTCTTTACCTAATATGACACCGTATACTGCCACTATAGACACCTTAGGGGTCAAACACTGAAGAACAGTGCTTTATTTTTTTGTCAATTATTCGTCACCAGTGGCTCTATATTGTTACAGGCAGCAGAAGCTGTACTATCGGAGGTGCCTCCTAGTGTCATGAGAAGCTGCCACACTGTCTGGTACAGGAAGTACATCTGGCGCAGGTTGCGAGAATATGCTGGTGAACATATTCCGCCTGATACTGACACACATAGTGAGTATAAGTATTGTTTTCCAAATATACCTCAAAACCTAAATACATACAAAAGACAAAAAACATTCCATATTCATGGTACACAATCAGAGTCGACCATGTCATTGGCATGTGTTTATGAATCACTACCAAATAGTGTGTTCACGACAAGGTGAACATATCCTGCCAATAGCAATATATATCCCACAACAAAACTAGAATGTCCAAACCCACGTACCACTGGGCGTACTTCTTATGTCAGAAAACTTTGTTATTATTCGTTTCCCGCTAAATCTAGCATTGTCGTACCACGTTTATGTACTGTAAGACGCAAGTTAGGGACAATTCATAAAGCGGTTCAGTTTATATGTTTGTTTAACGCCCCACTCAGCAATATTCCAGCTATATGACTGCGGACTGTAAATAATCGAGTCTGGACCAGACAATCCAGTGATTGATATCATGATCATCGATTCACGCAATCGGGATACGCTGTTATGCTTAACCAAGTCAGCGAGCCTGATCACCCGATCCCGTTACAAGCATAGTCGCCTTTTACAGTCAAACATGGGAAGCTAATATTTGTTACATGTGTTGTGCTAAACTGAATATCAAGCATGTTGATGGTTAGGTTTTTAAGTAGTTCAATACTACTGAATAACTATATATTAGACAAATTGCATTAGAATGCTTAGAGACATTAACGTGAGTTATTAGATTGACACCCGCTGCTGGCTTGTTTCCAGCTATTCGAAAAACTAAAACCAGTAGCGAATCCACTGCTCCTGAATTAGCTGTATTACGCTCGGTCATTCGCCGGTCGGTCATCACCACAACGTGGGTTTTCTGTATCAGTTCTGGTGTTGCTGACTTCACAGGCCTTCCAGGACGGGGGTCGTCTTCAAGGCACTCCCTGTTACACTCAAACTCTGCTGCCTAACTCGTTATGTTGACACTGGGACATACTTCCCTAGTGCTGTATTCATATCTTCATGGATGGCTTTTGGCTTTGTTATATAAATCCTTTTTTTCTGCAATTCCACTTGACTGCACATTCCTAAAATTTGTCCATTTTCCAAAGGTCACAGACCTCTGCTTGTTTTGATTACTTTTGCGCAATTCCTTCTATCAGAGTCTCAGATATCAGTCAACCATCGTTGCTGATACATTGCTGAGAGAATATTGTCATTCACTCACTCACTTATTATTCACATGTTTTTAATGATGAAGTAACGACTGGTATTATTTCCAATGTTGAAGTGAACTATTAAAGCAAGTACATCGTACATGTTACAGGTTGTATTGAAATGTTTGTAATATTTCTTGTTATTCAAGTACGAGTGAAGCCTGGCATACTGGAAAGTGTCCGGACCTCTATATTCGCAATGGGCAAAAACTTAATATTAATATTGCTATCACAGGATATTCAACAAATCCCGATTTGACGAAATATAACAATGTAGAGGGGTTGTATGTCGGTTATGATAAAGGAAGACAACTATTAAAATATGTTCCTAAATTCCGTGTTTTCACTTGTACCATATGTTACCATGTTTCGTAAATTACCAATTGACTTGCCTTTGCATGTGTTTGTGATGTGTATCACCAGCAGGACAGGATATGTTCGCCTTTTCGTGGACACCTGATATTTGATAGGGATTAAAAAACACATGCTCATGAACGGTCATAGAGGATCATCAAATATATGTGAATTTTATATGTTGGCACATGGTGTTTATTGTGGTTGATACATAGATTTACAAAGAAAACAGCATGTACAAAAGCCAAAATCTCTTTAATGTCGATTCAAGTAGTAAACATTGTAAGCGTTAAAATATATAATGATTAAAAGTGTGTTTATTTCAAATATATTGCTAAATGATGAATTAACCTGTTTCGTTCTGTATTTGAAATATCGTTGTCCTTCTTGCAGTGCTTGAGTCTCCATGTGAAAAGCTGACAAATAATCCAGCGTCAACGAATGCCAGAGCGTTTGCGTATACAATAGTCAATATGTCGACCAGCATAGATGATACGAGATACAGTTTGCATAAAGCAGCCAGCCTCGGTGATATAAGACGCATGCACTTGTTGATAGACCAGGGGGAGGATGTAGCAGGTACCGATGACCGAGGATGGACGCCTTTGCACTGTGCCTGTGAAAACGGTCACGTTGAAGCTGTCTCTGATCTGGTTTCCAGGAGGACGGGCGACGTACAAAATAGAGCTCAACTTACATTGTACAATCCTGTCTTAGGAACGGAGTATACGTATCTAGCAGGAGCATATCCACTCCACATTGCTTGTTTAAATGGACATGAGAATGTAGCGCACATTTTGATCAATAGCGAGGCAAATGTTGACGACAAAAGTGAAAATGGAACAACAGCTCTTTTTCTTGCTTCTATTAACGGACATGAATCTGTAGCCGCACTTCTGATCAAGAATGGTGCAAGTGTTACAGCTGAGGACGAGGGCGGATGGACGGCACTATATGTAGCTTGTCAGAATGGACATGAATCTGTAGCCGCACTTCTGATCAAGAATGGTGCAAGTGTTACAGCTGAGGACGAGGGCGGATGGACGGCACTATATGTAGCTTGTCAGAATGGACATGAATCTGTAGCCGCACTTCTGATCAAGAGTGGCGCTAGTGTTACAGCTGTTAATAAGAACGGACAGACGGCACTACATCAAGCTTGTCAGGATGGGCATGAATCTGTAGCCGCACTTCTGATCAAGAATGGTGCAAGTGTTACAGTTGAGGACGAGGACGGATGGACGGCACTATATGTAGCTTGTCAGAATGGACATGAATCTGTAGCCGCACTTCTGATCAAGAATGGTGCAAGTGTTACAGCTGAGGACAAGGACGGATGGACGGCACTACATCTAGCTTGTCAGAATGGACATGAATCTGTAGCCGCACTTTTGGTCAATAGTGGTGCAAGTGTTACAGCTGAAGACAAGTACGGATGGACGGCACTACATCGAGCTTGTCAGGACGGACATGAATCTGTAGCCGCACTTCTGATCAAGAGTGGCGCTAGTGTTACAGCTGTTAATAAGAACGGACAGACGGCACTACATCAAGCTTGTCAGGATGGGCATGAATCTGTAGCCGCACTTCTGATCAAGAATGGTGCAAGTGTTACAGTTGAGGACGAGGACGGATGGACGGCACTATATGTAGCTTGTCAGAATGGACATGAATCTGTAGCCGCACTTCTGATCAAGAATGGTGCAAGTGTTACAGCTGAGGACAAGGACGGATGGACGGCACTACATCTAGCTTGTCAGAATGGACATGAATCTGTAGCCGCACTTTTGGTCAATAGTGGTGCAAGTGTTACAGCTGAAGACAAGTACGGATGGACGGCACTACATCGAGCTTGTCAGGACGGACATGAATCTGTAGCCGCACTTCTGATCAAGAATGGTGCAAGTGTTACAGCTGAGGACAAGGACGGATGGACGGCACTATATGTAGCTTGTCAGAATGGACATGAATCTGTAGCCGCACTTCTGATCAAGAATGGTGCAAGTGTTACAGCTGAGGACGAGGGCGGATGGACGGCACTATATGTAGCTTGTCAGAATGGACATGAATCTGTAGCCGCACTTCTGATCAAGAGTGGCGCTAGTGTTACAGCTGTTAATAAGAACGGACAGACGGCACTACATGTAGCTTGTCAGAATGGACATGAATCTGTAGCCGCACTTCTGATCAAGAGTGGCGCTAGTGTTACAGCTGTTAATAAGAACGGACAGACGGCACTACATCAAGCTTGTCAGGATGGGCATGAATCTGTAGCCGCACTTCTGATCAAGAATGGTGCAAGTGTTACAGCTGAGGACGAGGACGGATGGACGGCACTATATGTAGCTTATCAGAATGGACATGAATCTGTAGCCGCACTTCTGATCAAGAATGGTGCAAGTGTTACAGTTGAGGACGAGGACGGATGGACGGCACTGCATGAAGCTTGTGAGAATGGACATGAATCTGTAGCCGCACTTCTGATCAAGAGTGGTGCAAGAGTTACAGCTAAGGAAAAGGACGGATGGACGGCACTACATGTTGCTTGTCAGAATGGAGATGAATCTGTAGCCGCACTTATGATCAAGAATGGTGCAAGTGTTACAGCTGAGGCGAAGAACGGATTGACGGCACTACATCTAGCTTGCCAGAATGGACATGAATCTGTAGCCGCACTTCTGATCAAGAATGGTGCAAGTGTTACAGCTGAGGACAAGGACCGATGGACGGCACAACATGTAGCTTGTCAGAATGGACATGAATCTGTAGCCGCACTTCTGATCAAGAATGGTGCAAGTGTTACAGCTGAGGAGAAGGACGGATGGACGGCACTACATCTAGCTTGTCAGAATGGAGATGAATCTGTAGCCGCACTTCTGATCAAGAATGGTGCAAGTGTTACAGCTGAGGAGAAGGACGGATGGACGGCACTACATCTAGCTTGTCAGAATGGACATGAATCTGTAGCCGCACTTCTGATCAAGAATGGTGCAAGTGTTACAGCTGAGGACAAGGACGGATGGACGGCACTATATGTAGCTTGTCAGAATGGACATGAATCTGTAGCCGCACTTCTGGTCAATAGTGGTGCAAGTGTTACAGCTGAGGACAAGGACGGATGGACGGCACTATATGTAGCTTGTCATAATGGACATGAATCTGTAGCCGCACTTCTGATCAAGAATGGTGCAAGTGTTACAGCTGAGGAGAAGAACGGATCGACGGCACTACATCTAGCTTGCCAGAATGGACATGAATCTGTAGCCGCACTTCTGATCAAGAATGGTGCAAGTGTTACAGCTGAGGACAAGGACCGATGGACGGCACTACATGTAGCTTGTCAGAATGGACATGAATCTGTAGCCGCACTTCTGATCAAGAATGGTGCAAGTGTTACAGCTGAGGAGAAGGACGGATGGACGACACTACATGTAGCTTGTCAGAATGGACATGAATCTGTAGCCGCACTTCTGATCAAGAGTGGTGCAAGTGTTACAGCTGAACACAAAGACGGACGAACGGCATTACATCAAGCTTGTCAGAATGGACATGAATCTGTAGCCGCACTTCTGATCAAGAATGGTGCAAGTGTTACAGCTGAGGAGAAGGACGGATGGACGGCACTACATCTAGCTTGTCAGAATGGACATGAATCTGTAGCCGCACTTCTGATCAAGAATGGTGCAAGTGTTACAGCTGAGGACAAGGACGGATGGACGGCACTATATGTAGCTTGTCAGAATGGACATGAATCTGTAGCCGCACTTCTGGTCAATAGTGGTGCAAGTGTTACAGCTGAGGACAAGGACGGATGGACGGCACTATATGTAGCTTGTCATAATGGACATGAATCTGTAGCCGCACTTCTGATCAAGAATGGTGCAAGTGTTACAGCTGAGGAGAAGAACGGATCGACGGCACTACATCTAGCTTGCCAGAATGGACATGAATCTGTAGCCGCACTTCTGATCAAGAATGGTGCAAGTGTTACAGCTGAGGACAAGGACGGATGGACGACACTACATGTAGCTTGTCAGAATGGACATGAATCTGTAGCCGCACTTCTGATCAAGAATGGTGCAAGTGTTACAGCTGAGGAGAAGGACGGATGGACGACACTACATGTAGCTTGTCAGAATGGACATGAATCTGTAGCCGCACTTCTGATCAAGAGTGGTGCAAGTGTTACAGCTGAACACAAAGACGGACGAACGGCATTACATCAAGCTTGTCAGAATGGACATGAATCTGTAGCCGCACTTCTGATCAAGAATGGTGCAAGTGTTACAGCTGAGGACGAGGACGGATCGACGGCACTACATCTAGCTTGTCAGAATGGACATGAATCTGTAGCCGCACTTCTGATCAAGAATGGTGCAAGTGTTACAGCTGAGGACAAGGACGGATGGACGGCACTATATGTAGCTTGTCAGAATGGACATGAATCTGTAGCCGCACTTCTGGTCAATAGTGGTGCAAGTGTTACAGCTGAAGACAAGGACGGATGGACGGCACTACATCGAGCTTGTCAGGACGGACATGAATCTGTAGCCGCACTTCTGATCAAGAATGGTGCAAGTGTTACAGCTGAACACAAAGACGGATGGACGGCATTACATCGAGCTTGTCAGAATGGACATGAATCTGTAGCCGCACTTATGATCAAGAATGGTGCAAGTGTTACAACTGAGGACAAGGACGGATGGACGGCACTACATGTAGCTTGTCAGAATGGACATGAATCTGTAGCCGCACTTCTGATCAAGAGTGGCGCTAGTGTTACAGCTGAGGACGAGGACGGATGGACGGCACTACATCTAGCTTGTCAGAATGGACATGAATCTGTAGCCGCACTTCTGATCAAGAGTGGCGCTAGTGTTACAGCTGAGGACGAGGACGGATGGACGGCACTAGATCTAGCTTGTTTGAATGGGAATGAATCTGTAGCCGCACTTCTGGTCAAGAATTGTGCAAGTATTACAGCTGAGGACAAGGACGGATGGAATAAAGAGTAAATAATAGCCAACTTTAGTACTACTATTACAGTCTGAAGTACGTGTAACAGATGTCGCGTCTCCTTGGGCAAGTGACTTTGTTCGAATTGTCCCTTTTTTCCACCCAGCAGTGAGCGGGTACCCGGTAGGATGAGATGGCAATGTGGTTGTTAACCTTCTAGCGCCTAACAGGCAGCTTTGTTTGTATACTCTCCATTGAGCTGAGAATGATTTTTGGGTGAACACTTTTCAATGTCTAAGCTTAGAGTATGCTTGTGCATGGAGAACAGCGCCATTCAAATAACGTGGATTTTATGTCCGCTTTCGGGTTTGATTTTTATTTGTTGCAAGGTCATAGGAGTTGCCTACCATGTCAGTTTTCGCAACTGTCCTTGTTTCATGGACAGAGGTTCATATAAACCATGAAACGTTTACTCAAATACATGTCTGATTTGTATTACTGTCCAATGATATTTAAAATGCTTTGAATAATAAAAAGAAATATTCAGAGAATGTTATTGGTGCCTTTCAGCTAAATTACAAAATGTTATTGAGTTACTTGTGTCTAATACCTGAACATGACCTACTTTCAGTTATGTTATCAATGTCAAATATTGAGTTATAGATTCAGTGCCCAAGGGACGCAACTCTGCACAGCGAATCGCGGCGCATCCGTGCCCCCCGAGTTATAGATTCATGATTGAAATCATTCTTATGGCACCCAATAATTGCTTTTATCCTATGAGTCATAACTGGTTTTGTAAAACTCACAATCCAAGTGCATACCTTTAGAAAAACAATACCATGTTGAACATTTATTCTTTTTTGGATTTTTTAAATAAAACTTTAAATGTTTATACGATTCTGTTAAATCATTTCATCTTCTGGGGAGAAGAGGTGGCCTAGTGGTTAAAGTGTCCGTTCGTTCTGGGAGTTTGATTCCCCACATTGGTACATTGTGTGAAACTCAAGGCTGGAATACTAAAAATAAGATTGTGTTCTTTAATCCGATTGGTTGAAAAACATGATTTACATCAGTTTGTCTGACTGATAACTGAACTTACTTAAATTAAATTTAAAATGAATAAGTTACCAAGACTAGAACACGCGTACGCCAGCAGACAAAATATCCGGCCCGTGAAGAGAATTAGAATTAGGTCTTCAGCAAACAATGCCTGCTCATAGAGTCGCAAGCTCGGACGTTCATACAGTTTGGCCCTACACTCTATGAAGGTTCATACTCCAATGAACTCGCACAAAGTGAAGATCAATTCTTAATTGAATGCATTGAATTTCATTTCCAAAATATAAACCACATAGTGACCAAGAATTACATCCATCGGGCACTCACATTAAAAAAAGGAAGCCAAATTCTTGGGAATAAGTTTTAAAGACCATCTTAATTTCTAGCCATATGTTAAAAATCTTAGCAAATGGCTGAAGGAACTGGATTTATCAGGTCGGGGAAAACCCCCAACTGGTGACAATGAACCCAACTGGTGACAATGAACCCAACTGGTGACAATGAACCCAACTGGTGACCATGAACCCAACTGGTAGAATAAACTGGTCCTGTGTGGCTACAAAAACCTTGCGGTGTTTTGTCCGTGCGTTGTCTGTACTACTTGGCGCATGATGGTGCGTATAAAATTCATTATGAAAACTTCTTTCATTCATCGATTCTTATAATATTACCCCGTTTGTTGCGCAGGTTATTGTGAACCCGAGTACCTCTTCGCCATTTGGACGGTTCATTCGCGTTACGCCGACTTTCAGAAAAGATTATTCGCGTTACGCGGTTTTTCTTTGATGTGTGCGTGTTATGTTAACACACGAGGTTGTTACAAGCAAGCAATGAATGGTGTTTTTGGATGGTGTTCACGACACATTCTAACAGTAGAAACAACAGATTTATGATGCATTTTGTGTCGTTTATTCCACACATTATATAGTATCAAAAGCAGCGACATGACAAATTTCAATTTGGTACAACGAACAGAACATGATTTACATGAATTATTACATTTTTTTAACTTGATTAGAATGGCTGATGCAACATCGGCACGGTGGACGATGTCGATTTCTTGCCTCTCCAGCCTCATCTTCAAATTGGCGATCTTGCGGTCGACTTCTGAGTATTTCTTCTTCTTGGGAGGTCTCTTCTGAACTGCTTCGTACTGCGCTCTGAATTTCCGAGGACTTCTGCTCTTTGGAAAGGAAGGTAATCATCTCGAAAATGTTGGGATGTGCCTTTCACGTGATCTTCAGTCGACTGTGCCATCCCTCCAGGTAGTTGTTTGTACGTGGCCCATCATTGTTGAAGTGGTTCCACTGGTTGATGTGGAGATCGCACTCGATCCACTTGCTGGTCATGTAGTCTGCAAGTCTTTGACATCTTTCATCGTCTGGAACGCGCTCCATTAGGTCAAGGAAGTAGTCTTCAACCTTAAGATAAAAATGTAATCCTGTCAGTTTCACACATTAACATGCATATTGAATATATTACACATTAACATGTATATTACGTATATCAAGTTAATAGAGTCTAATCTAACGGTCTGGTTACTACTTACATTGCCAACAGGAATGAGTGGCATTATTGCACACTGCTTGACGAACTTTGTAATCTCTGGTCTGTCAGTATAGTCTTTCTGCATGTTGCACTGTTGGGTCTTCCGCCATACACACTGGGCAAAGTGGAAGAAGCATCCCTTCCATGTGGCACGAGGAAACCGCGATATGGCAGCATTCCTGGCAGCGACTTCGAAGTCCATCTGATGAAAATAAATTAAAATTTATTATGATTTTTAAAGTTTATTTTGACCCCAAATGTCTAAAGGTCGGCGTAACGTGAAGACACCATTTGGACACATTCTGTGCTTTAAATCAGTCAAAAACACTAAATTGAAAGTCAAAAATTACCTGAAATGTACTTTGTCAACCACTCTCTCCGTCCACCATGCTTCCTACTCTGACCCGCCACCTGCAGTCCAGGCAGTCAGGTAACGCCCAATTCGGGCCTTGGCGTCAGTGATCAATGGAAATTTTTTGAAATAGTTCGCGCTGCATTGCTAAAAGTGGCAATAAGTGTAGGCAATTCATAGTCTTTGTGCTGTATCATAATGTTTTTATGGACATTTAACTGTTGAATATACATGTGTATGTATTACAAATAAATTTCGTTGTTATTTATGAAAAGAAGTATAAAATATTGTTATGTTGGTAAAATTTGTTTCAGGATGTTAAAGTAAAAAAATCCACAAAGAGGAATCAATGGCAGTGGGTGGGCTTTTCTGACTCTTTGCGATCTTCTGGCGTAATGAAGAGTTTCTTCACTGTGGGTCTTCCACCCTTTTCTAGAAGATTCTCCTTAAACATTATTTCTCTGAAATAATTTCGGAAATAAATGTCACTATTTTCCTAATAAACACAAAAAATAATCTGTGTATGTGTGTGTGTGCGTGTGCGTGTGCGTGCGTGCGTCAGAGTCAGAGAAAATGGCGTCGTGCCACTGCTATACATCTGGATCTAACACGTGATTTTGTCCAGGCCTGTCAGGTGGGGTGTGCAAGGGCTTGCCTCTAAATGCTTGCTTTTTCTAAGCCAAGATCTCCACCCTGCTATCTCCGGCGACAGGGAATTGTCAGTAGCTCATCACCAACTGGCATCAGTATGTTGGTTTTCATCTGTTATACAAAATTATTGATTATAGAAGCCTACTTGGAGATCAGAGGATCTGATGCAAGTGATCCCCATCAGATGGCCACACCGGGGTATCAATGAGTCCCAAAGGTATTTCACATGTTGTGATATACTATAAATTTTACAAACTTTTACAATCAATTTAAAACACATTATGTAGGTTTAATGAACCGCAAATATGCATATATTAATGTTTTCATTTTCTTCCAGCTTAACAAACGCGTTCCAATTAACAATGAAACGATTCATTTAATGAAACCCACACATCTTTCGCAAACTCAGGCTGCACCAATTTCAACAACCTCGCATGTTAGTACCCAAACTCCTGAACCGCTTCCAACACTGTATGGTCAACTTCAAACCCCAAACATCTACTTCTATCACTTACCCCGAGTCAAGAACTCCCACGGTTGAAACCACAACTGACATCACAAAAAGGTCCAACAAAAGACGTAAACAAAAACAAAGCAGTCATAACCAAACTATTTGTCCTATTTGTGACAGTTTATATGGGTGCACTGTGGACAATAATGCCAAGTGGATTGGTTGTGACTAAAAGGAAACCTTTTGCAATTATTGGGTGCATTGGGAATGCATCGGGATTTACGTCAGGAAAGTGGCTGATTTACAAAACATCACCTATCTATGCCCAGAGCATAACAAAATTGAAAGGTGTAAATAAAATGAAGATTATTAATATGATTTTGGTTATTTTGTCCCAAAAAAGTTTTTTTGTGCATAATACTTGTTTTTATATTAAAAACATCCATTAGAATCGGATTCGAACTCGTATTCCCTTCATCCGCAGTCAGCGACGTTACCAAATGAGCTAAACTGCACATGTGAATGGAGCAGAATTAAAAGTACATACTTAAACTTACTTAAAACATTATTTAACTTTACAGACGTAGGTCATTTTAAAACATTCCACAGACTTTTGCGTACAATTTAAGTGATTGGTTTATGGCCCTATGTAGTTTTATCTGACCATCACGTCGAAAGCGTGTTGCGGATCAAGGAAATACGCTTTAAATAAATCAAGTTAAAATCTAAATATATACTTTTTCAAAAGAAGTTAAGAAGACTATGGTTAATTAGTCAAGGCTGATTGTATTGCAAACTACAATCTTATAAATGTGGGTGTTCTATAACTTGTTTTTGGTAGTGTATGATGTTACAGTATGTCATACTAATGTCCGTAAATATTCATTTTGACATTTGCTGTACGATCAATTTGAATTGTGTCTCTTGTTTTATGCACATCTACAAGTATATGTACTTGCATATAGTAATTTGATAAACACCGCTGTGAGTGAGTGAGAATGGTTTCACGTCGCTTTTAACAATAATCCAGCAATATCTCGTCGGGGAACGCCAGAAATGGGCTTCACACATTGTACCCATGTGGGGAATCGAACTGGGGCTTCGGCGTGGAGAGAGAACGCTTTAACCACTACGCTATCCCACTGCCCCCTATCGCTGTGGCGTTATCACAGTTGATATGTGTACATGTGTAAACTACACATATGGAGAGACATCCTAATTAGTGTGGCCACAGAGTTGACGTTGATAACAATATGAAGTGCATTACTATGATTATCTATAACATATGTTAAATCAGCTACCATTGTAATATTTTATGTAAATATATTAAGTTTAGTTTTGTCATAATTATATATGTGAGTGTGTGTGTGTTTGTGTGTGTGTCTGACTCATTGTCCGTGTATATATACCTAATATATATCTAATTGATCTGTATTCAGAAGGGAAACATAACTGTGTAAATGTATAACTTTTTTTCTGCATGATGTACATGCATCTTTATCAATGCAGTTGTGATCCCGCAATCGGACGAACACACATTAGGGCTTCAACTTTAAATCTGATGACCGACAAAATAATTCTTTGGACGTTACAAACAATACAAACAGTGGCTGATAATACTGACAATTATTTGTCAATATATGATCTATATGTAAATCATTATTTGTGCCAGTTCAATTTAACCTTTAAAGTTTCAGTTTTAAGATTGATAAAAGAATGTGTGTGTGTATGTGTGTGTGTTTTATGAACAAAATGAAAATATGAACAGTGACTATTCTGTTGTAGTCTGTGAATCTTGCTTATTTACTACACTACAAGAAAATAAACACGTGTGTATACAAACTAAACGCGATAACATTATGTACATGTATCCATATGTAACATATTTATCTACTACAAGGTGTTGAACAAATCTAATTATAACAGGCAAAATAGCGGTGATAGTTATAGGAATGGATCATTGAATATCCGTAAAAAACGTTTTAATGTATTGCATTATGGGAAATATCGCTTTCTCACTCGATCTATTGCTTTATCGTTTTTTTGCTTTCTCGCTCTATCCCTCTTATTCTCTCTATTGCTTTATCGTTTTCTCACTTTCTGGCTCTATTGCTTTCTCTAATGACTAACCATATATAATTATAGGAGGCAAAATAGCGGTGATAGTTATAGGAATGGATCACTGAATATTAGTAAACACCGTTTTAATGTATGGCATTATGGGAAATATCGCTTTTTCGCTCTATCGAATTTTTGCTTTCTCACACTATCCCTTTCTCTCTCTATCTCTCTATCACTTTCTCACTTTCTGGCTCTATCGCTTTCTCTAATGACTAACTATATATAATTATAAGCGGCAAAATAGCGGTGATAGTTATAGGAATGGATCACTGAATATTAGTAAACACCGTTTTAATGTATGGCATTATGGGAAATATCGCTTTTTCGCTCTATCGATTTTTTGCTTTCTCACACTATCCCTTTCTCTCTCTATCTCTCTATCACTTTCTCACTATCTCTCTATCGCTTTCTCTAATGACTAACCATAATCATATGAAAGAATCGGGTGTTCGTTTTGAATAGTATGTACTGTAAATCTTTAAATTAACTAAAGAGTTAATTATCAATGCAAACATTGAGAGTAGACTTTATTAATTAACATTGTATTTATGTCTCAGTAATGTGTCTGATTGGAGTATTCATTTTAAACTTTCGGCATCTTGTACTAGTGGCTAGCTCTGTAAAAATGGCATAAGTCCGGATTAATATGAGCAGACATACATGCACATACACACACACGTGCATACACGTCGCTGTAAAAGTGCAATAATCTTGGACGCAACGTTAAACTCCATTTCACTTAAAAAGACTTAATCAAATAAAAAACCTACTTATTTATACTTGGCAAACGTATTTGTACTGAATATCGTTTGTGAAGTCATATGGGAAGATTAGATTGGGAAGGAAATTAGTTTTCAGCCCCACTCACACTAGCCATTGACGAAACATGGTGCATGTCCCTTGCCGATCTCAAATCCTTCAAGATTACATTTCAATCGCAGGTTATCGCCAGCCATACTGCCACCGCCTTTACAAACAGTATCCTGGCTTGTGTCCAGTGAACAAAGTCAGTTGTAGACAACGTCCGCATAGAAAATATGCAAACCACGTTTACGGTAGCTGGTCAAAGGGAGGCAACTCTGTTTGCAGATATTATGCCAGCAAATGAAAAGTACTGAAGTTTTTATAACGAGACCTGGATACTGTGGGAAAATGATTACAGTATTTTCCTGTTTTCCATCAAGCAAATTTGTTCTTCATCTCATTTACATGATAGGGTGAAAGTTTGATCTTTTGATGTGGTCCAAGCCCATTTCACAGTCACAACCATTGTATCTGTAACCTATTGTTCAAGTAATGAGAATGGTAGAGAAAACGTATACGCTCACTTATGCTATTTCTAAACAGAGGGACGGTTTGGATATTTGAAACCATGTACAACGTGAAGGTTTTGTAGCACTGTGATCACTGGTGAAGATGAACAGTTCCAAGTTTTCAGGTGATCGTCACATCCCATTGGCACATTTTCTATATTTGACTATACTTGATGCACCGCACACGCATCAGGGAAAATAAAGACAGAAGACGTTTGCCGAGCAACAGAGTCCCTGCTTCTGTTAATGTTCGTAGTTGTGGAGTCACTTTGTGCTTGAGGCATTGGCTTCGCCACGACTACGACGGGGTTCCATTCTCAACATGAATAATGTTTAAGATAATTATTGGTGCCCCTCCCGTGATATGGAATTAATAAATGAAACTGACTAAAAATTACATCAACAAAATGTTGAACATTGATTGCTTACAAGCCATTGGTTGATGTCATTATTCTGGTCCTGCTGTGTATTATGGTTCAAGTCGTGCTGCAGTGTGACAGTTAACTTGTGTGTGTAGACAGTAAACCATGAAATCAGTCTTCAGCGGGCGGACGGGGACAGATGTCAGTGATTCCGGATTTTCGGACTGCCGTTGGAAGGCAGGTTTCAGGGAAAGGAAAACCTGAGGTCACATTATGAATATGTTCTGATTACTGACTTAAATAATCTGTTCTTTATTCAATTTAATTTAGAAAGTATGTGAATATCTGAGTATTTTATCATTGCTATGACTGTGAGGTGGAGGTATTTGAATTCGTCAGGGATATTTGTACAGATAATAGCGACAAAATCCTTTCCAAAATCACCAGAAATCTCTTCTGAAAGCTGATTCCATTTTACGATATTAAGACTTTATTAAAAGCATTACTACGTACTTACATTATTTCTTAGAGATATTTCACATGGAAAATCGAATACGTAGCATTCTAAATTCAATAAATATACAACGTCAACGCCTGAGAATAACCAATCTTGATTATCCACCGAAACACATTCCATTGGGCGTAAAAGGCATAGTGATGAAAACTATAGGAATGGATTACTGAAAATCATTCAGTCTGATGACACCATGTCTCCCGAAAGTGTACGCATGTCCTGCCCAACCGGTAGGAGCCGCCATTGGTACAATTTGACTCCACCTGTTCTTGAGGTAAACTTGCAAATGCAGAAAACACAAAGGAACAATGATTTGATAAATATATATATTTCCCAAACATGATGACTGATTATATGCCCCCCGTTTACTGATCGCTGTAAAGTAGAAGTGAGATTACAATATCTCTGAACAAGGTAAAAATGTATGACGATAGTCATGTTCAAAATGATAAAAACAAGTTTCATTTCTTGTAATATTTCTCCGACCGAGGTGCAATTACATTGACAAGGAGGGCCGTAACTGCAGGATGTTGAAAATGTTCTCCCATTCGATCTCCCTTTACTTTTCCAGAGTTCATTGACCAGGACCATATAGGTGGCTGAACTGCCATTACACTGAACATCCATTTAGTGAGCATAATCAAGATCTGCATATACATTGAACATGGGTGTGCAACTCTGCCCTGTTGGACAGCCACAATGCTTAGCCCAAGTTCAGTCCCGATAGACTCAAATCCCCTCCCAATATGTCTCGCAACAAGTCCGAGATCTCGTGGAGTTACAGGAGTCTTAAGTCTCTCTTTCACACGGCGTGTTGAACCTACACACAAATCTGTATTACGTGATGTAGCACCAATTCTACCACAAAGGCTCACATAAACAGGTTTCTTTCTGTTTTACAATATCTCAAATACTCATCAATATTCTTAATAAGCATTACAAAATAAAACAATCGAAATTGGCCTATGTCCTCCCATATTCATTTATGTCATCATAATAATGAGTAAAATATGTTAATAGTTACACTGAACACATTTGATACTAGTATATTACAAAATTCCTGAAATGAAATTATCAAATTATAATAAAAGAAATTCTCACAAAATTCTCAATTTAATGTGGGGATTTAACACACCTCTCCTTATGATCTGCTTGATCCAGTACTCGATCAGGAGACCGTCTGAGACCAGTATCACTTCGGGCTTTCCTCTCACATTAAGCTGTCACGCCGTGATATAACTGGAATACTGTTAAAAGCGGCGTTGAACCTCAACTCACTCACTCACACACTCTGGAGATTGAATTAGAAGGAAATTAGATTCAGCCCCACTCACACCCGACATTGACGCAACATGGTGATTGTCCCTTGCCGATCTCAAATTATCAAGATTTCATTTCAATTACATGTTATCGCAAGCCGTACTGCTCGCTATTACAAACATTATCCTTTCTTGTATCCAGTCAACGAAGTCAGTTGTAGACAATGTCAGGGATAGAAAAGGTTGAATAATGCATACCACGTTTACGGTAGCTGGTCAAAGGGAGGCAACTCTGTTTTCAGATACTATGTCAGCATTTGACGAGACCTGGATACTGTGGGTAAAATGCTTACAGGCGTATTGTCAATAGAGGCATCACCTGTAGCTGTTCGTACTGGGCTAAAATGACTTTGTTTTCTGAATGTGGCAAATGTACGTAATATTGACGCAAGGTATAATGAAATGAAGTGCACTGATGTTTGAACGGCTTTAAATGTTCTGTTTTGGGTTGAACTCATTTTCCAGAATGGAAATAGTATTTTCCTGTTTTAAATCATACCATGAAGCAAATTTGTTCTTCACCTCATGTACATGAAATTTTGATCTTTTGATCACCAAAACCATTGTACCTGTTACCTATTGTTCAGGTTGTGAGAAAGGGAGAGAAAACGTATATGCTTACTTATGCTATTTCTATATAAACAGAAGGACGGTTTGAATATTTGAAACGATGTACAATATGAAGGTTGTATAGCACTGTGATCGAACTACGAATTACGAATTTGTTCTGATTACTGACTTGAATAATCAGTTTTTTATTCAATTTAATTTAGAAAGTATGTGAATTTCTGAGTAATTAATCATTGCTATCACTGTGAGGTGGAGGTATTTGAATTCGTCAGAGATGTTTGTATGGATAAGAGCGACAAAACCCTTTGCATAATCACAAGAAATCTCTGTTGTAAGCAGACTCCATTTTACGATCATGACTTTATTAAAAGCATCACTATCAACTGTCAGTATTTCCGGGAGATATTTCACATGTAAAATCGAATCCGTAGCATTCTAAATTCAATAAATATAAAATGTCAGCGCCAGAGAATAACCAGTCTTGGATATCCACCGAAACAGATTCCATTGGGCGTAAAAGGCAAAATAGCTGGGAAAACTATGGGAATGGATAACTGATAATCACTGATGACACCACGTCTTGTGAAACAGCACGCATGTCCTGCCCAACCGGTAGGAGCCGCCATTGGTACAATCTGACTCCACGTGTAAGAGCCGCCATTGGTACAATCTGACTTCACGTGTTCTTTGGGTAAACTTGCAAATGCAGAAAACACAAAGAAACAGTGATTTGATAAATATATTTACTGATCGCTGTAAAGTAGAGGTGAGACTACAATATCTCTAAACAAGGTAAAAAGGTATGACGATAGTCATGTTCGAAATGATAAAAACAAAGTTTCATTTCTTGTAATATTTCTCCGACCGAGGTGCAATTACACTGTCAAGGAGGGCCGTCACTGCAGGATGTTGAGAATGTTCTCCCATTCGATCGTGCATCTCTCTTTACATGTCCATAGTGCTTTGACCAGGTCCAGATAGGTGGCCGAACTGCCATTCCTCTGCTTCCATTTAGTGAGCATAATCAAGATCTGCATATACATTGAACATGGGTGTGCAACTCTACCCTGTTGGATAGCCACAATGCTGAGCCCAAGTTCAATCCCGACATGCTCAAAGCCGATCCCGATATGTCTCGCTACAAGTCCGAGATCTCGTGGAGTTACAGGAGTCTTCAGTCTCTCGTTCACACGACGTGTTGAACCTACATACAAATCTGTATTACGTGACGTAACGCCAAAATCATCACATATAAACAGGTTCTGTTTATTGTGTGACTGATATGTGATATCGAATTAACGTATCTCAAATACTGATCGATAATCATCATTACAAAATGACAGAAAATGAAACCGTGTATATCCTCTGATATACGTATATGTCGTCAAATAATGACCACAAAGTTGATAGTAATACTGAACAAATGGGATATATAACCAAATTTCTGAAATCATTTTTTTTCAAATTGAGACGTACAACGTCTTACACAATTATCTTTTTAAAATGGGAATTTAACGCACCTCTCCCTATGTTCTGATGGATGCAATACTCGATCAGCTCGTTGTTCGACTGGTGCATTCTCTAGAACGAAAAGCACACAATATCACGTTGGTCAATAATTCTGTTACCGTATATCCACTATTAACCACACAAAATGCACTAAGCTGAGGATTGAATGTTGTGTACATGTTATATTACTGCTAGCTTAAGTGTATAAACATCTTCATAGAAGAAAGTTATTAAGACGTACCCGATACTGAAGTCCTGAGAAGCACGAGACTAGATTCCCCATGTTGTCTGTATCTAACCTTATATGACGCCGAAGTGCACTACTCTGTTTGTTGATCCTACCTGACTGAATCAAGACCTCTCAGCTACATGTGAGCAATAGGGGAATCCCCTGTACCAGGTTGGACGCAACTTCTCTCTCGATCCAAGGCTTCCATCAAGTGAGTGAGTGTGAGTGAGTTAATATTTAAAGTCACATCGGCACTATTTCAGCCATATCGCGACTTGAACAAGTTAAACATTTATATTATATATAAAAAACCTGTCGCCGAAGGACAGTACAACAATTAGCAATATATCACAGATTATAATTTTAAAAACTAATTTTAGAGCAATAAAACGATCAAATTAAATCAGACGACACAGTATAAAAACGGGCTGTAGATCGCTAGCAACCGAAGCTAGGCCACCATACTAGGGACCATGGGGACTTACGGTACTTCTGCTACCTACGTGGTCCCCAGCAGGATTTACACCATCCCTCGGGCTACTGGCGATGATCAGAAATATTAGCCAAACAGTTAAAATCAACAAAAATGCTACGATTAAAATCACAGCAAAATGAAAAGATACTTTGAATGATACCGGACTTACGTACCTTCCCAGGGGGACAATTGTTTTACGATACTTCAACCCCCTGTGAAGATACAGCCACTAACAATCCAAGTCATGAATTCAATTTACCAAATTAAAATCACTTTCTATATACTATACATATTATAATCAAAATTTATCTATTAATTCTATTTCTTTTAAAAAACCGATGAGTAAATGCGCACTGATACTAAAATGATCCTTGATGGACGAAACTTTGAAATACTTATCCCTTGTAATGGAAAAATCAATACAGTCAAGGCTTCCATCAAGGATTTCGGATTTACGGATTTTCGGATTTACACTAACGGCGTGCGTCAAACTGATCTGTAATGAGAACCAGATTACAGAAGCCCTATATCAGAGGCATACTGCTTGTCATGTGTGTTAAGTGTGGTGTGAGAGACTGTGAACAACCTTCATAAAGAATCCACACGACAATAGTGTTGGAAAATAAAAACACAAGGTTGGAATGCCGTTATAAAGCTGAGGGATAAGATAACCCCCAATATCACGGGATCAGTGAAGAAATTTAGGATGCAATATTCTCTTTTCAAACAGTGTAAAAGCTGCTATTTCACGACATTTGAGATTGGCTAACGTGTATTGGTATTAATAGTGAAAAGGTAAGTGAAAAATAAAATCATGTTTATTTGATACTGAGATAATGTTCGTCAACTTTGGAAATCAAATACGAAGCTGTTAATAGAAAGAAGGATGGTAATTTGCTGAATATGGGACACAAAAAGTCGGATTTTCGGAGTTAGGAGTTCATTCGGCAATTTAGTCTTTGGCTGAAGTGAACATATGAGGGAGCAGTCACTTCACTTCAATTCTTTCTCCACTCAGCCCAGCTGTTCAGTCAGTAATCGATTCCTCCCTTTCCTGGATACATGCCTGACATGTTCATTTTGCGATGAAGAAAAAAGACATGGGGATATGGTCTCAAATGAAATAAACAAAATGGATATTTTGAGAATGTATTGTGGTACAGTGTATCTCTTTCATGTAAGCTTTGAACACATATTATAAATAAGTAGCATCTTTGAAGTTATTAATATAGATAGTCAAACATCGTTTGTAAATACGTAAATACTAAGAGTTATCCGAGGTTTGACACAACTGAAAATAAATAAAGATAAATACGCAGGGACCAATGTTTTATTTCGAGACAAACGTAAGTTCGACACACCAAAGGTCGACACAACGGTGTCTGATTGCACGTATCTATAAATCTTGAAATAACCGTAAAAAATGTATATATTAAATAGAATGTCTTTGGCAGGGCAAGTAAAAAATAAAAAAATAGATATTGTATCTAAGACCTATGGTACTCTTTGTGAAGTGCGTCAAATGTAGGACATGCGTCGGCGTTGTTAATGTTTAATACTGGCTCATATAAATAGAAAGCTTTTTTGAAGGGATATGTTTATGTCTACATATATACTCCTCTTGAGTCGTATGTAGGTAAAGAAGAACCCGAAATTTGTGGTCCTGAAAGTTTTAGAAGAATATGTCAATCCATGCATTAATGATGTGCACTGGCTCTGAAAAGGTGATCACACTTGCTGCATTACGAGACCTGTCGCAAGCTGTCATCCATTATGCCTGCGAACTACTACTTGATAAGTATTTGAATAGAATCAAGCGACAAAACCCTTTCCAAATTCACTAGAAAATGTCTGTTAAAATCAATCAAAGTCGATTGCACGATTCCAACCAGGAAATAAACTACCAAATAGCATACAGCTGTTTCAATGGCAGTAGGTTCCTGTCAGCTCAATATTTAGGGTCGAGATGAAGGGATTCGGTAATTAAGTGTTGCACTGAGTGGGTGTGAATGTTAGCGTTTTGTGAGAGGCAGTTCTTTCGTTACGTTAGTTTCAGTTTCCGGATTTTCGGATTACGGATTACGTTTAGGGCAAATCTCTTCACAACTCGCTCAATCTTCCGCTAATATCACGAGAGGCAGAAAGACAAGTTGTTACAAAGGGCATCGTAGCAGCTAATTCACAACATTTATTCTAAAGACAAATACAATCACAATGTATCATATACGGAAAATATATAACTTTACATATGACGAGCGTTCAGTTCTATACAGAAATAGATGGTAGTCCCTGAAGCATGGTTGAGTGTTCAGTGCAGCACTAGCACGAGGAAACAAAAAATAAGGCATGATTTTACTACATGTTGTCGCTGAAACTCAGTGAAACATACATATATCCCCACTCGTGTGTTCACAGCAATGAAGCCAGTGGGTGTACTCAACAGTAATGTTCCGTCCTGATTATCCAGACGTAGATGCTGGTGACAGTAGGTTGTTGAGAATGTCCTCCCACTCAATGGTACAGCTGTCATTGCATCTCCACAATGCTCTGACAAGGACCAGTCCGGTGGCAGATCTTCCGTTCTTCTCCTTCCACTTGGTAAGCATGTGTACAACCTGCAAGTACAGTGAACATGGATGCGCAAACGTGACTTGTTCGATAACCACGAGAGTAAGTCCAAGTTCGATGCCAACAGACTCGAACCCGATCCCGATGTGACTTGCAACAAGGCTGAGATCTCGTCCAGATACAGGAGTATCCAACATCTCGTCATTTACAGCATATGCTTGGTTCGGGTGTCTTGGCCCTACAACATTAAACTCACAATAAACTACCTATTTACTTGTGTACATTGTGTGTGATAGATGTAACAACACTCAGTTCGCTTTCATTATTCTAAATTAGCCTCACTAAACAAAAACAAAAAATACGACACGTCCATGAATTCATCCACTCATCCATATGGTAATGTGGAAAAAATGATTGTGGTACTCATAGAGCTATACTTCCTCAAATATTATAAGACAAACAGATCGTTTCAATTCAATGAAACTAAAAAAATGAAACAATGTGTTCCAACGTACCTCTCTCTGCCGGGTCGCGTTTATAATGGCATTTTATCGAGTTCCCTGTGGTGGTCAGTCTCTGGAATCGAATAAACACAGTTTTAAACACGATTGATAGCTACACTATCATAGCAATAGATCATCTTACATAAACTAAACTAAACAAAACAATGCAATAACAAATGCACGTGTACACACGCCGACGCGCATTATAAACATTGATACGTTAACGTGCGAATCGGGAAAGAACGTGAAATAAGCCTGTGGCTGTATATATACCCACCTGATATCGGAATCTTGACCAGCATGAAACATTATTACCCATGCTGTGAGTATCTATGCTTCTACTTCACACACGTGTATCCCACAGCCAGCTGACACAGTCTGATACTGTCGACGGTTCTGACAATCTTTATATATGGTAGTAGCGTAAGGGGATTCCCCTGCCTTTGGTAGGGAATTGTCAGTCACAGGCAACTTACAACCGGTTTTGGGATCGCAGTTCGGATTTTAGGATTTCATTCGCCATATCAGGATGATAGGCATGGGTAAAATACTTGTGCCGGTAGTATAAACACTTGCGTCAGTCGTGTGTTTATAGCCTTTTAGAAGTTGGAAGAATGTGAAAAAATGAAAGGTGTTTGGATGACAACTTCTTGCCCGTTCATCGTGTGACGATGCAGGTGAAGGAAAGACGAAGTAGCCCTCAAATGTCGTAACAAACAATAGAGAAGTTGTGATCCATAAGAGTTTCACGTGTGTTTGGATCATACTTGCGCGCAAGTCATAGCGATACTTGTGTTCTCTGGGCCATCTGTCTTGTTCAGGTGCAGTAAATAATACACTTCTTTAAGTTTATTCAGTTAAATTGTTCATTTTGGCTTTCATCAGATCATCTGTAGATACGCGTGTTCTCATTTTCTTTATCAGCAATACACGGTATGCAGAAACTGATCAAGACAGGAACCATTAAAACCATTTCATCACATTTCTTTTGATGTTACGATTATAAATGATTCTGTCTTCAGTCTATGTATTTTGGCAAGGATGTTCAAACAAAAACTTTTGCATATGATATATGTGTCTCAAAGCAATATTACCAAGGAACATGATACGTATATACATCGGTAAGTGTTGGAAGCTTACGCCGTAATATGATCAATTAGATCAAACCGATGTACCACACTAAAATCATCGATCCGAAAATCCGACAAAATGTTATACATGTAAATACATGTCGCTAGAGAAGTTGTACATACCGGAATGTGTACATAGGAACAGTCATGTTGCTGTGCGGATAAGGATATGAGTTCGCGGGTAGTGTCAGTAGGGGGTGTATACGATTTTACGTGCTGAATGGGCTTGAAAATATGAAGAAGAAATGAGGGGAAATATGAGCAGTGATGTGGTTTGCTATATTGAGGAAATGATATAACATGTTGTCTACATTCACATGTCTCATCATATAAGTGTGCATCATATAAGTGTGCACAAAACACTTGAACTTGTGTAGTTGTCAATAGTGCATAAGATAACCAGGCAGTGATCAATACGTAGTGTAAAATTGACTTCCGCCAGAACAGATATAATGATGTCTCACTGTGACATGAGTGCATAACGAAGAACCTCCTTTGAACTAATTGTCTAGTGGAACGTTCCACTGTTTGATTGATGTCGATGTGCATGGGAAGCAGTTCAGTCACCTCGCATCTACTCCCGATATATCCCGCGAAGACTGAGGGATCATCTGTAGTTAAAATTCTGTTCATTATTATAAAAGGAATATCTGCTAAAACCTAATCTTCATCAACTGAAGAGGAATATGCAGAATGGTTATAGTATTCAACAATGTACGATTATCCCAGATAAACTCAATATTTTATGGTTAATATATCGTACCCACATTACACAGGCGAAGTTAGTATCAGAACCATTGTCAGATATTAAGTAATTGGTGACTGAATAAATTATACATTTGAACTATACATGGGACAGGTTTTTGGACCAATGAAGTGAAATTTTCCATTTACAAAGAACATATATATTTACCTTCTCGTGTACCCGGACACAGGCTTACTTGAATGGCTTGACGATCGACCACGTCGGGTTCGATTCTCAACATGACAATAACGTTTATGACAAGTTTGATGCACTTGTGGTATGTGGACATAATATTTAAAATGTTAAAAATGGTTACTTTTATTATTCTGTTTCGTGTGAGAATTATGCATCACCTGTAGTATATGGTACTCTATTAAAGTTAAATTGTGCGTAAATAGTAAAGCGAGCGGTACGATGTTTCAGGACTTTCGGATTTTCGGACTGTCGTGAAAAGGCTTATTGAAAAGAAATGCATGTCGTTACGAATAAGTTCTGATTACTGTTTGCAAACACTTGAATATGTTTTTATCATTGCTATCACTGTGAGGTGGAAGTATTAAAAGCTTCCGGCTCGTGGTATTTAACATAGGGCGGGACGCATAAAACCAAATGAACCCCTCGTGGTATTGCTAAAATGAATGTATCTTACTGACATGTTGCACTTGTTAAAGAATGGATGCAAAATCAAAATTGATAGAAAACAGATGTTCGATAGAGCTGAGGATAACTTGTGCTATGTCACGCGACTTTCACTGACTCGGAAAACGCGTGCGGCTTTTTGCTTCGAAGCGGGGTTGAAGGGATTCATTCTCCCGCTCAGGGATCACGTGATGCCTGTCTTCTTCGTGGCGGGGTATAAGCGATTATTCTCCCGCTGAGACATTTATGTTCCACCCAGACAGAATGCATAGTATTTTATCAAGATCACGTGAACCAATCATATATCAACATTCTGAAATGGAGATATAATGGAACAGAACATAGAATAATTAGAAATATCTGCCAAACGTAAAGCAGATTTTTTGAATCTGACTTTATCATAAGTATGTGTTATTTTATGCAGTGTCAACTTAACTTGGAGGAAAACTGTAGCGCAGATCATTCACGCTTACCACTTTGGCAGAACCTCCGATCATTGGTATGTTTCTAACAAACCAACAATCATAATCAGCACAAATCTGGGATTCGACCTCACAATCATAGGATTTCGCCTTGCTGATTATGAACAGCTATCTGCAACGCATCAGACTACTAAGACACCACATTGAGTCGTGGAAATGAATTGCTGGATATATGACAAATATAGACTTCATCGCATTACCGAGCTCAACACTGTAGTATATGTTCCTTCCGATTGAAGTTAACTGAAATATGATAAAACACAAGACTACGATGTTTCATTATTCTTTGTATATTTCTGAGCGATATTTCACAGATCTAATGGAATCCAAAGCATTCCGAATTTAGTATTTCATATCATTACACAGGCCAGACAGGGAGCGGAAAAATCCCCCGATAGGTGTGATAACTATATATATTTGCTATACATGAAGGCAAATCACATAGCCACTTTTACCTCGACACATCTGATCGCTGTACAGGAGGGGTGATATCGATATCAAAATATCATGATTCCACCATTTATTGAATGTATATTATTACTGAGATTACAGTGACTGCAGGATGTTGAGAATGTCTTCCCATTCAATCGTGCATCTCTCTTTACATGTCCATAGTGCTTTGACCAGGACCAGATAGGTGGCCGAACTGACATTCCACTGCTTCCATTTCGTGAGCATGGGTGTGCAACTCTGCCCTGTTGAATAGCCACAACGCTGAGCCCAAATTCAATCTCGACATACTCAAAGCCGATCCCGATATGTCTCGCAACAAGGCCGAGATCTCGTCTAGTCACTGAAGTCTTGAGTTTTCCGTCATCACAGTGTGCTGAACCTATATGACAAATACAAGAGACACAAAATGTTATTTAACGGCTGTAATTAGATGTAAGATTATAATATTAGTTCCCGAGAGCTGTTATTCTGACAAAACAGTTTAAGAGAAAAAATAACTGAAATGATATTATGGGCATGGGAAGCTAAAACATAGTACAGTAAAACAGTTAAAGAGAAATACAGGAAACCACAGGGGACAATCATGTATCAGCTTTACATAAAGAGCATAGAGGACGCGCATAAACACTGATGAACAGTGTCACGCTGACATTCATTAATTGTTGGGAAAATACGTGAAGGGAATCTTAACCTACCTGATATCTGAATCTTGACCAGTATGAAACAATATTACCCATGCTGCCTGTATCTACGACGTCTCGTGAGAAAATGAAACACACATGTGTATCCCTCAGTCGCCGCGACAACTGTGCACAACTACTTTTAACACCTATGAATAGGGAAAGGGGATTCCCCCTGCTTGCAAGGCGAGAATTGTAGTAGCCGCTGAGGGACAGCGACCAGATGTGACAATCTTGTTCCGGCTCTCGGACTGCGGATTTTCGGATTTCATAAGCCATTTTAATCTTGGGCTGTGTGTGGGTGAAATAGCAGTGGCGGTGTAAGTACCTGTTTCACTCACTGGGCCAGCTTTCTAGTCCAGGTGCATTAAACGACTGGTTGGTTTGAGTTGAATCATCAGTATGCACATCGTGTGCATTGATACTGGGGCGGTGGGTAGCCAAGCGGTTATAGAGTGTACGTGTAGGTAAAGGGGCATCCGGATATATAATGATATTGGCACTTAATTTCTATCATTAATAATATATATGTTTTATTAAATGATCTATTTGTTTACTTTGAGCGTGTTGCTTTCATGAACTCATGAAAATATTTGCCTGTTGTTCTCAGCGCACGTTTCTTATAATCCGAAAAGTCCGACAGAACGAGTGCCAGGTATTGACATATTCATTCACTACACACTTGACTTCGTTAGGAGAGATATCGTCCGCCTGTCTATAAATAGCGGCCCATAATTAGGGATAGTCCCTGTCGCACAACTAATACGATCGAACCAATAGTGTACAAATAGTATCAAATTCGAGTTTCCAATACACAGAATGTAGGCCTCAAATGATGTAAGAGTCATCAGAGATTGTGGGGATGTGACCTGGCAGTCTTTTCAGCCTAGCGCTGTGTAATAGATATATATACGAGCCCAGTGTATGGTGTCTTGCTGTGTTATCGCCCTTCATGTAAAGGAAGTTTAGTGGGGATTACATTACAGGCCATGGCACATTTTTCAAAAGTTTGTATTTGAAATCAGGAATAAATTTATGATGGAAATGTATCAAATAAGATAATGAGGAAAAACACACCCGTACGCATAACGATATTATTCTAATACAGAATAAATAAGGTGCTTTTTTTCAATGCAAACATACTCAAACAGTCGGTAGTTAATTTGGAGCAGTCAAAGATCTATAAAGGATAGAGAATAAATAAATATATGAATGTACCACTGAAAATCAATGATGACACCAGGTGTTCGCGGAAAGGGTAAGCATGTCCTGTCCTACCGGTAGCACCCGTCATTCATACAAAGCGATCGTAGCACCAGGGCGACCGTAACTCCCACACTTTAGCATAGACCTACGACAGTCGTAGCGCTAAGATCGCTTAGGAAAACGGGGCCTGCGAAGCCATACACAATGTAAAGGCGTCACATGTGGACAATATTAAGCTGAACCTTTCCGGCAGCTATGTTGTTTGGATAATGTATGTGACAGCAGTGTGCATGCAGTATTCTTCCAGGGGGAGGTGTAACTGGCAATATTAACAGGTACTGCACATGGCATTTAATTTATTTCGCAATATCATTTAGTGGGCGAAAACGTCCTTAGAGTATTTAGAGCTGCATGTCATTGTGTGTGGGAAGGCGAAAATGACATTTAACAACTGACTCAAAGAAGTAAACATCCACAAGAAAATAATTGATTGCAATACTGTTCACGGTTCAGCTAAGATACTACTGCTGCATATTATGTCCAGGAAACTCATTGAATCCAGTATGGTTACTCGCTTTTTCAACGTTTCTGAGTTTCCCAAGTGTAAACTACGTAGATACTTGGCTACATAACGCGATTGTTTACAGACCGCCGTTAGAAAGCTGGAATATTGCTGAGTGTGGCGTTAAACAACAAACGAACGAACGAACGAGATCTACATCCATCTGGTCAACCCTGTCCACCCTGTCACCCACCGCAATTTACCCACTTACCTTTTAATTCAAATCGTCTAAGCCAGAGAATAACAGTCTCTCTTATGTGCCGAAACAAGTTCCACAGCGTGTAAATGCAAAATTGTGCAAATGATCAGAGACACAATCAATCAGGTATGACACCAGGTCCTCACGAAAGGGTAAACATGCCCTGCTGTATCTGTATAACCTTCTACTCACCTAACGCTGCATTCAAACAATACTTCTGCCACACGGCTCTATCACTAGCCCGCCTCTGTGGTCAAGTGATAGAGCATCCACACGGAGAGCGGAAGGTCCGTGCACGTCGCTATATAAGTGTACTAATCTTCGACGTGACCTTAAACCCAATTTCCATTCCTTACAAGTCTATCTTCGTGAAATAACGTCTACCTTTCGCATTGAATGCGTCAGCAGCACTGGGTTTTCAGTGACCTTAAAGTATCCACATAGTCTGACCTGGTCATGTTTTAACGATGGGAACGATGGGTGCGTCCAAAGCACTGAGATCAAAGTTTGTATATGATACCAGACTGTTCAAAGTCTATCCAGATCAGCTTCAACATCCTCCTGGAGCGGACATGGCACATGTCTTGTCTTGAAGAATCTGGGTACAGAATCATCTGGTAATTAGCCTTGAGGTGAGGTGAAATTGGGTTTAACGTTGCGTCCAAGTTTATTGCACTTATATAGCGACGTGCATGTACGTGTGTATGTGTGGCTGCTTGTACTTGTCCGGACTGATGCCTATTTAAAGTGCTAGCTCACTGAGATACCATGCCGCAGTTCAAATGAATACCCCACTCAGACACAGTATACTGACTCCGAACCGACCAGTCCTTGTTTTAGCCCCTTAATGTCGAGCGCCAGACAGGGTAACAACAAGTACCATCTTTTAACGTCTTTTGGTATGACGCGGCCAGGGATCGAACCCCGGACGTTCCGCTCTCCGGGCGGACGCTCTACCTCTAGACCACGGAGGTGGTTAAAATTTGCCTTGACTTCATTCAACTTTACCTTCCGACTCTTACTTTATCATTATCGTCTAAAACGTCTGAAGTCTAAATATATTGACTCCAATTAACAACAAAAACACATATTTCATAAAGAACCTGTGAAATATTTGATGAAATATTGATTTTTAGTTTACTTTTCATTTTTGAAAGTCAGATTGAAACAATTTTAATATCTAAGACAAAATTGTTATGAATGATATCAATAGCGAATGGAGTTGAAACAATGTTGATACACTGTTTTTCAAGTAAGCAAACTCAGATCAACCAAATTTCAATATTAGAACAATGACAATGCTGGGATACTTCAGTGGAGAGAGACATTATTATAAAGTATGAATATCTGTGTAAGTTGGGGCACAGGTGATTATGAAAATTGTAAAAACACATCCTCGGTGACATGGAGTTCATTTTGTCAGGGGGCGGTCGGGTAGCCTAGTGGTAAAAGCGTTCGCTCGTCACGCCGAAGACCCGGGTTCGATTCCTGACATGGGTACAATGTGTGAAGCCAATTTCTGGTGTCCCCCGCCGTGATATTCCTGGAATATGGCTAAAAGCGGCGATAAACCATACTCACTCACTCAACCAGGCAATAAAGATCAACAGAGGTCATTGTTACAATACCTTTGAAAACTATAGGTTTCTAACTGAGTAACATTTCTCTACTCACTTCGCTAGACAACAATATTGTAATTTGTAATACTTTGTTATATTCTGATCAAGACCTGATTTGAAAACAAGTTGACCACAAGTATGTATATTAAGTGGATTCACCTGATCACGAAGACTGACGCTTTTTTGGATTGTTACTCGGACATGTACAATCTTCAATCTTGAAATATGGTCACACAGTGTACTGCAGAAATAATGCAGGGTAATATCATATATATCTTCATTTAACGTTTGGTAAGACGCGGCCAGGGTTCGAACCACCTATTTTCCGCTCTCTGGGCAGACTCGCTTTATTTTTCCCCGCAAGCCACACACAGAACAACAAACCAATAACAGAAAGTCCCCTGCGGTACAAGGAGAGGCGTTTATGAAGCCCTGAGGCGTTATAACAAGACCAACACTGATACGTAGACAAATACAGGGTACATAATGAATATTCTTGCTTGGGTGTTGTTCAGCACATAACCTTTTGTCATCTACAGGTTCAAGTGAACAACCGATTTTATAAACCTCAGAGTGTTCATTTGTATTGATCGTTAGGTTATTTCAAACTTGAGAAAGACCCACATGAGGTTTTACTTGCGTAGAAAACCCGGGACTTACTGTGGAAGACCCGGGGACTTGGTTTTCATCGTTATAAAAAGTAACATATTTCAGATCAAGTCCCTGGGTCTTCCACAGTAAGTCGCCAGGACTTCCATACCCTATATTCTTTTTAAAAAAACCGCAATACTAGATTTTCTTCACTTTAATTGAAGTTGACATTTACAATGATATTCTTTGCAGGCCCCCTTCCTGCGGCAGCGCAGAAACGGTGTAGGTCGGCATTTTTAGTTTTCGTTTGTGTGAGAAATAAATCGTCACCTTCCTCTCTCTCCCCCACATCTTGCCACTAAATGAAACTCGACTGTGAAAGCTGTCCACATTATGACGGAGACGCTGACGGGCAATGCGTGCGTGCACGACCAACACGTGCATGATACCTGTAGTCGTCCCTCAACACAGCTCACGGATGCGTTTATAGTCTCGTTATATCGCATATAAAATCCTCGTTATTGCGGCCCTTAGGATCTTCCCCCCCAGGCGGGTTTACATTTTCAACCAAAACCTCAGAACGTGTTTTATCCTTCACATGTATCACGGCTGTGCGACTCATGGGTATATTAATAACTTTACAAAATTGCGTCCCATTTGAAACCACCCGAGCCTTACCTTACAGGGAGAACGTCAGCCCTTAAAGTGGAGGCGATTGTGAACATTCTGAGGAGTCCAGATGAGAGCGAACCATCCAGACTGCCCCCGCCACACCCCAGGGAGGGGAGGTGTACCTCTATAAGATAACCTCGGGAATAAGAGAAGGTGAGGCAGTTGTGTTCTGGCTTAATATACCGCGGGTCAGGGATTACTACATATGAACACCCTGCCCTGGTATCAGCTTCCTTGTACAGCCCTGTGATAACCGGTTTTATGTTCGCTAATATTGTTAACAAGTGATTTTCGTGCACAAAGTGACTACATGAATTAAGAATATTTGTCTGTATCATTATTAAAACGACTTCTTTTGCAATATTTTCTATCTATGTTTTCTTTTTACTCTTTCCATCCCCTTTACAACAATTGTGTACTTAAATAATGAACATTGTTTGATGTCAACTTGTAGAAAATCCATTGTTGGATTAATCAATATGGGCTAAACAAGAATCAAGTATCGTGTTGCATCTCAGGGAAGGAAAAAAGGACATGGTATTTATCATCACAACCTCTAATACAACATATTTATGCATGACCTTACAGCTGATTTGGCATTAAGGTGGGTTGATTTTAGAGTTATGTTACACTATTGACTGTTCACAGTTTTATTAATTAATCAACATCACAGGTGACACACTAACACACACAGCTTTTTGAGGGATAGTTCATCTTCAGGATTACAACATTGTTTGCAATATTATGATGTTATTTTCTATTTGCAGATATCTGGAAGGATGACAAATATCACTTCAGAAGTGATGGAACCCGGAAGCAGCCTGGCTCAAGTCCAGTCATAGTGAAGCAGTACCACAAGGCTTACACCGAGGACAAGACAACAACAAGGGCCTTTGTCAGAGAAGCATCGTATCTGTACAACCAGCCTCTGAAACACGTTCTAGTGCAATATATCGGGGACCACACACAAGCACAGCCTGCTCCTCAACGAAAGAAGCGTGGTCAACAGACACTTCATTCCCCAGGTGACAGTAAATGTAGGAAAGTAGAATCAACTGGTGGAGCTGTGCAGTCAGGTGTCACGGAGAACACTAACTCCAACCTGGACCCTGAAGATCATTCATCACCGACAGAATTGGAAGACAACGGTAAATCAAACACTATTCTAGGTGTAACACTGAACGAAGCAAAGGTGTCAGAGACTCAAACGCAGCAGGACAGGAGATCATAGAGGTGATGATGACATTGATTATTTGGGTACAACGTCAGGGTCCCCTGTCAAGAAACCTCGTTGGCAGCCTCAACTTGAAAATGACAACACAATTGTAACCTGTGTCACTAACACACACTATGCTTATCTGTACACATTTCTAGAAGATGTAGAAAGGAATCGGGATGTGATAAGTGTCGTGCGACAAGTCCTAGCATTATCTAGGTTCTGGAACAAGCACTGTACCAACAAAGGCAATCCGTGCTTGTCACTCATTGAAGAGGTCGACAAGAACTGGATCCTAGATGCAATTAAAGCAAGGAACTGGGTTAAATGTTCTGTAAATACTGACGTGCTGAGCTTGAACCAAGACCAGTCAGTTTACATAAAGCTCATCGCAGCAGTACTTGTTGGAGCATGCCATACCAGGACTGAAGTACAGGACTTTGTGAAAACACTGAAGGATCCTCCTTCACACCTGCAGCATGTACAAGAGGACGTCCCCCTGTCACATGACTGTACATACACAGTTGGCTGCTACACCATTAGAGGAGATGTTCTGTCTCGCCTGGAAACCAACGAATGGCTGACAGATGAAGTAAGTAGTCCACCTGCAATATTTACACAATCACACAAACTACATGCCTAGTTAACCATCCAGGAAAATCATTTCATAGAGCATGAGAGGCCTTCGATTTTATCAAATGATGTCAGTATTAGATATTAACTGGGGGCGTGAGGTTGGTGAGTGGTTCAGTCACCTAATACTCATTGATAGTGCCTTGAGGTAGGCGAGCTAGAGCTTGAGTTTGGTTAAACGCCTCTTTTTGACAGTAGTGTCATGGTGAGTTGGATTAAATTATGAAGAAAGTGATGCACATCTTTGACGTTAACCACTTTGTTGATTCCCATGGTGAATCTGGATATCGAAATGCGGCGCCTTGGACTCTATGAGCACCCATCTTAAGATTAATACAGCAACTTTTGGCGGTTTCTTCTTTTTGCACCAGTATTTGTTGACTATCAATTAATAAATACTAGTGCTAATTATCAACTCATTGCCATGCATCTCGATTCTGCAATGAAAACACTACTCACCTGCAATGGGCAATGTGCACACAATCTAGTACATCATCAGTTCAATTGTCAGTCATTGCTAACAGCCGATATATTCTCTTCATGATGGATATGTGATGTGCAGCGGATCCTGCTTTGATTTGAAACTACAAGCGTTCCTTTTGAAGCGAAAGCATTGGGGGATTGAACAGTAAAATAAACATTCTAATAAATGAACTCTTACCTGTCCAGATCATGGACACATACCTGCACTTCCTGGAGAGAGAGTGGTGTTCCCGTGTCAGCTTCCACTGTCTGGTGCTGCCTACAGAGACAATCCAACTGTGGGAGGCAGGACAGTACACAGACAGGATAAGGGGGAAAGATGTGAGTGACGTGAGATTTATATATTTCTTATGATTCTATCATTCCAAGTGCACCATTGCATGTCCACCCTACCACAAACAAGGGCAAGACTCGAAAGATACTTTGTAGTAATTGTATATTTCTTGTAATAACATATTATTCGTCCATGCCATGATGGCGTATTCAGTATGATAGTAATTGCCACTTGCAATTGTGCACATGAAGGATTCATGTGCTGCAATGGGTTTCAATTGAGTCAAAGCCAGTAACCCCATTGATCATAATGCTATTTGTTTTCAATATGCAGTTACAAAAGCAGATATTGCACATGAACATATTCATCTTGCTACATATTATTGTACGAAGTGTTGGTTGTCAGAGAGAGTTCTTTAGAAGTTCTAAGTACCAAGTTCATGCTATCAATTCACTAATATCTCTGTTACTACACCATATCCATCTTATGTGAAGCACGTGTTTCGGGATATATTGATCATACATCGGAAAGGCATTTGTTGTGAACTTTCAGGAAAATTTGACAAACTACACGTGGATATTAATGCCAGTGAACATGCCGCGTAATCAACATTGGGTGCTACTGGTGGCTAATGTCAAGGATGGAACAGTGGGCGTGGTCAATTCTAAACCCTCCTTAGATGTGGAGGACACAGTTGTACAACACTGGAGGTAGGTGGACAGAAGTAGATGAAAAAAACAGGGCGTATGGCTGCACATTATAAATATACATGATTATATTTCAATATCAAGAATGTATTTCTATTTGGTCATAAAACAAATCCTTTAAAACCAAACTATCCAATTTGAAATGTTGATTTGTCAAAAACAAAAATGAATGTAAATAAGATCCATCTATTAATTCTCGATACACTCACATTGGTAGCTTTAACCTTTTTGTAGAAGATATAAAACAAATTGTTCACAGGGTGACTAAGTTCCCCAAATGGGTACACTGTGTGAATGATTTAAATGCCATAAATACCGTTATGTCACTCACTCATTTAAACCATAACATCTGTATTTGCTAACATTAAACCTAATGATGGACAAAGCAGGAGAGAACATCAGAAATGCCAGGACCGGATATTTAAGGCACTGCTGTATTTACCTTCTGCTCTACCTTTACATGAACACCAGTCTACATGAGTTGAAGACGTTATCGCCATCGAGTAATATACATATATTTTTCAGGTCCTTTGTAAACCACTTGAAATCTACGTCTAAGGAAAGGAGCAAGTCATGGATGAAGAAACAGTACCCAGTGATAGAACAGTCTGATGGACACAGCTGTGGGATATTCGTTCTGATGGTAGGTTGGTTTGAAGCTATGTTTTTGATATGAAAGGCAACATGTGTCTCAATAACCACGTATGAAAGATACCTTTTCATTTCTAACCTTCATATTCTCAGGCTGCTGATGCAATTTTGTCGGAGAAGTCTCCAGGCATCACGAGGAACTGTCACGTTGAGAAATATAGGCTGTATGTGCTTCAGAGGATACTACAGTATGCCAAGGCCAAGGGAGATATGCAGGGTGGAGGAAAGCACATGATGGCAGTTGATGGACAGGGTAATGTCACAAACGAAATTCAAACTGTAACGCTGGAGACAAGAGATGTACTGGAAAATAGCTGTACAATGACAACAGATCAAGGAGGTCCAACTATTCATGAAGAGGATGGACATGAAACACATGAAGGAACCGACTGTGTTATCTCCAGTGATGAAAGTATGCATTCTGGAGATCATTACTATGTTACATAATTGTAAGGCGTTACGCAAGGTATTGTATTTTAGATCCACATGTGCAATGTTGTATACTGCTTCTAACAAACGTTATTTATTTTCACAGATACAGAGGACTATCCATGTTTGGATCAGCACCTGTTGCATAAGCAGAAGATGGCGTGCTTGTTAGTGGTTGCTTTGGCAGAGAATAACCTGGAGGAGAGGATGCTATGGGCAGGGTCTGACACAGGGACCCGCGTGGAAAGAGAAACCTACAAAAAATATATTGTTTGGGCACTCAAGGTTTTTGACATCAATGAAGAAGAATACACTGAAAATATGATGAAACATATTTTATCCCAATTGGCGGGATGCTGTCTCCATCATGAAGCAGGCTCATATAGAATAAGAAATCATGAAGTAGCAATAAAGCTAAGAGAAATACTGCTCAGTGATGTGAGACAGTTGGTTGAAAGTATGGATCTCGAGTTCATATTTCGTTATGTGACATTTAGAGGTGATCCAACCGAAGCGGAACAACTAGATGTGCCTTTTAAAATCGAATTGAAACATGATGATCTGCATATTGTAGCGAAGCGGTTTGTTGCAGCTGTACATGGCAGAAAGTTTGCCTTTGTGTGCATGCATTCCCTATTCCAGGTAGAGACATTTGTTGATATGGTTTGGGAGAATCTCTTGCATAATCTGAACAAGGACAGATCGGAACTGTTGAAAGTATTGTCAAAAAATGACATTATATATGGATATTCCTTTCTGTTTTGGGCGAGCATCACAGACAACTCGAATTTGTTGAAGAAAGCATTGAACAGTGTTCAGGTTAAGGTAAAGAACAGACAGGAAGCTTTGTTTGGAAGTTGCTTTGGGAGTAGCTTGGCCAACTTCGATTACTTGTGTTCCAAAAATAACTGGCAGTTGGATACGTTGTGTATGAGGCTACCCGAACTCCCAAGACCTCTAATCATCAAACTGCAGTTGGCAGTTGTAGATGATCTGAGAGTAAAGTTTGGTAAATGTTCAATTTTGGACATTGCCTGTATGGGTGGGTTGTCTGCAGTGGCTTCCAGATTGTCACATTTGATGAAGACGAGCAAGAACAAGAACAGGTCAAGAAAGAATACATATGTACATTATGCAGCCATGTGTCAAAAGGGCAAAGATATCATGGATATAGTTATAAAGAAGGGACAACGTAGCATCAATATCATAGGTCCTGAAGGATCAACACCTTTACATTACTCATGTGCAGTTGGAAATGTTAACATTGTAAGCTACCTTTTACAGGAAGTAGAGGACATTGGTAAGCCAAACAAGAAGGGTGAAACTGGACTTCATTTGGCATGTATATATGGGAATGCAGAAGTTGTTAAAATGTTATTACAGAACAAGAGAATAAGTCATGTGACAGATAATGCTGGCCGCACACCTCTACATGATGCAGCCAGGCAAGGACATAGGGAGGTTGTGGAGTTGTTATTACAGAACAAGGCAAATGTGGATGGGAAACGTAATGCTGGCCGCACACCTCTACATGATGCAGCCTGGCAGGGACACAGGGAGGTTGTGGAGGTGTTATTACAGAACAAGGCAAATGTGGATGAGAGACGTGATGATGGCAGCACACCTCTACATGATGCAGCCTGGCAAGGACAGAGGGAGGTTGTTGAGGTGTTATTACAGAACAAGACAATTGTGGATGAGAAAGATAAGGAAGGCCGCACACCTCTACATCTTGCAGCCTGGCAGGGACACAGGGAAGTTGTGGAGGTGTTATTACAGAACAAGGCAAATGTGGATGAGAGACGTGATGATGGCAGCACACCTCTACATGATGCAGCCTGGCAAGGACAGAGGGAGGTTGTTGAGGTGTTATTACAGAACAAAACAAATGTGGATGAGAAAGATAAGGAAGGCCGCACACCTCTACATCTTGCAGCCTGGCAGGGACACAGGGAGGTTGTGGAGGTGTTATTACAGAACAAGGCAAATGTGGATGAGAGACGTCATGATGGCAGCACACCTCTACATGATGCAGCCTGGCAGGGACACAGGGAGGTTGTGGAGGTGTTATTACAGAACAAGGCAAATGTGGATGAGAGACGTGATGATGGCAGCACACCTCTACATGATGCAGCCTGGCAAGGACAGAGGGAGGTTGTTGAGGTGTTATTACAGAACAAGACAAATGTGGATGAGAAAGATAAGGAAGGCCGCACACCTCTACATCTTGCAGCCTACCAGGGACATCGGGAGGTGGTTGAGGTGTTATTACAGAACAAGGCAAATGTGGATGAGAAAGATAAGGAAGGCAGCACACCTCTACATGATGCAGCTTGGCAGGGACATCGGGTGGGTGTGGAGGTGTTATTACAGAACAAAACAAATGTGGATGAGAAAGATAAGGAAGGCCGCACACCTCTACATCTTGCAGCCTGGCAGGGACACGGGGAGGTTGTGGAGGTGTTATTACAGAACAAGGCAAATGTGGATGAGAAAGATGAGAAAGGCCGCACACCTCTACATAATGCAGCCTCCAACGGACATAGGGAGTTTGTGGAGGTGTTATTACAGAACAAGGCAAATGTGGATGAGAAAGATAAGGAAGGCAGCACACCTCTACATGATGCAGCCTACGAGGGACATAGAGAGGTTGTGGAGGTGTTATTACAGAACAAGGCAAATGTGGATGAGAAAGACGATAAAGAAGAAACTGCTTTACAAAAAGCAGAAGCACAACATCACGATGCCATTGCAAGGATTATAACTGAGGCAACAAATATACATGACCTGACAACCAACCATGGTACAATTACAGATAGGTAAGAGCAATGTGGAAATGATGCTTGAGTTGACAGCCCAAACACATATATTGTATACGCTGTTTTGCAGAACAGTTTTGAAATCTCAAATAACGATATGAGACCTCGAAGAGGACAGTACCATCAGACATATATCAAAATATCTATTTCAGCCTAAAAAGAATATGGACATTGCATTTCTACAAGGCCCCCAAAACAACATACTAAAAGTCCCAAATCAATCAATCAAATATGTGATGAGAGACCAACAGTGTATTGATATTCCATGTCTGTCCATGTCTTGGAGGTCATCTTGGATTTTTGGGCCAGTCAGTTAGTGTGACAAGTTTTATGCATATAAGTCCCATCACACTGTTTAAGACAGTTGTTTCATCTTGAGTTTTGTAGATTTGTAAATAGTCGAAAACGATCAATAGTTGTGAATATCTTTTAAGAAACATAATATGGTTATTTTGCAACACAACACATGCTGTTTTTTCCTCAAAACATTGAACCTCATCTGAAATATGGAAAATACTATTGACAGTTGGTTGCCATATTGGATTATGTAAATGAGACATATTTCCCAAACTGGGATTGCTTGGGACTTTCAGTATGTTGTTTTGGGGACCTTGTAGAAATGTATAGTGGTGAAATGAACTCTATTGCTATTTGTTCCAAGTGAAACCTTATTTTCCATGGGCTACCTATGTCAATGGGGACTTTGCAAAAACACTGAAATTATGTTAACCAATATTTGAACTTAATTAGGCTTCACTGTGTATAATATTGAATGATTCGGTGGTTTACGTTCATGAGTATATTGGGCTTCCATTTAGTTTGGAGTCTTTTTCATTAGATACGAACTCGTAAGCGCTGGAGGCTTTTACATCTTGATTTTGTATTATATGTCACAATAGCATCACTATTTTGATTAAGTCCTATTTTATCTGAAATGTTATGTCAAGTGCATGTGATATTGTTTCAGGGTGACAACCGATGGCCAGTTTCTTATGAAATCATCGTCAATTCCACACGGAAGCTATAACAATGGCGGTTTGCTTACATCCACACCACTAACATCAACGTGCCCTGTGAACCACACATCAGTAGAATTGCCAGGGGTTTATGTTCCGAGTCAACTGGGACAAGCAGTTTCCACAGACAGACAAAGTGTTATTGAAGAGATATACGTCGCCTTGCAGTCATCCCAACCATATCATATAGACGGAAATGTTAACAACCTCCATACAGATCCTGCACGCATGGAGATACGTTCACCCAATCAAAGATCAGAAGCCATACATGGAAACTCAAGTCATGTTCCCACCTGTGTCCATGCTCCAGTAGTTGGTGACACATTGCCTAGTTCAGATACCACAAGTAATTCTGAGAATGTCATCATTCACTACACTGAGTCTGGGGAAAAGATAGAGCTGCAGCAGCTCTAAAAGTGGTCTAGAAAGGAGTTATCATTGTTCTTATGGTGTCCAGTGTTACAGTATTCATATACAGTTTTACAACCTCCATTACGGGTTAGTCGACCGAATTTGGTTTGCAGAAAATAACGAGTTATTTGTCATTTCTGTCGATGTAGCATTGATGTTTCGGTAAGCATATCAATTAAATTCCATAAAAAAACAAAACATTTTACTCTACAAATGCTAGGACCAAAGCTAACTTCATGACGAAAAAATCCTTTATGTTGCTTAGAGGATTACATAATAGATTCTTTCAAATGTTCCTAACTGGACATATGCACATTTCAGTGTGTACCGAACTTTCCTGTATTGTTTTAAGTTGAATTGAGTGAGTGTGTGAGTTGGATTTAACGCTGCTTTTAACAGTATTCCAGTAATATCACGGCGTGTCAGCTTAATGTGGGAGGAAAGCCCGAAGTCATGATGGCGGTCTCAGGCGTTTACCACTTCAGTGAAACCCAAGAGCACGGGTATGGTGCTGACAAACCTAGAAACATAATCTGGGCGAACCTGGATTCGAACCCACAATCATAGGTGTCTGGCGTGCAAAAAGTGACGCAACTCTGCACGGCGAATCGCGGCGCCTTAGACGACTGGGACACCCGTACCCCCGTGTTATGTTGAAAGTAGTGGGAGTGATTTTGTGTCGATGTAGTTTTGACGTTTCTGTATGCATCTCGATTCCATAAAAAACCCATTGTACTTTACAAATTCTAGGAACATGTCTAACTGTAATGTTTAGAAGATTACAAAACAGATTCTTAAAAAAGTTTATAACTGGACATATGCAGATTTAAGTGTGTTCCGAACCATCTTAAAGCAAAGTATTTTGTTGAAATTAGTGGGAGTGAGTTCAGATTGACGTACACAATGAATGTTTGCAGCTACATGTCGCTGTGTAAAATATGTACTTGCAGGAACACGTGGGTGTCTTTCTATCATAGTCGGTATTGTCACTTTGATTTGTTTCTGCACCATTTCCAGTGTCAGACTTGTAAAGTCTCACACCCAATACGAAGCCATGTAACCTGTTGTACATGCAATATAGGCTTTAAAGTACGTTCACGGTGACCTCATATTCAGGAATATTATGATTGTTTTATTTCAAAGCAATTTATCCTATTAATTTCCATGATGTCTTGGCACACATGAAAATGCTAAGATCATATCTGAAAACGTATCTAAGGAGCGAATGATGTTGGAAGCACTATTGTACTAACATACATGGTGTAATTTATATACTTTTATCATCAGATAACTCTTGTTAGTGCTGCATTAGTTAAATGGCCTGTTATGTATTGCCCATAGTTGATCCATTGTATAACCCCTGTGTGACTGTAGACCTACAATTATGTTTTTCAATAGAAGTTGTTTTTTATTCATTTATATTTTGTGCTGATTTACTGATTTGGCAATATAGTTTGGATCGTTTTCTAAGTAAACCTTCGCGATTCAATTCGGAAATCCCCTCGTAACACTGTGTCATACAGTTTAAACATACAGTAACGATTACTCTTAATTTCTAAAATGTCACCAGTTTCATTCATGTGACAAACATATGAAAGTCCTTATGATATTATGCAGACGTACATATACAGTCGAACCCCGATGTCTTGAACTCGGATGTGCCGTTTCCTCGCGAAATCACAGTCCAAAATCTTACCATATTTATAGTATTGTTACCTGAATGCTTGACATGGGTGTTTTGAGTTCAATTTAAAGTCCCCAAAGTTAAAAGGTAGAACTTATCAAGATCCAGGTCGAATTCAAATAGTTCGGATAAGTCGAACTATTTCTTTGGTCCCCAGGAGTTCGAGGCAATTGGGTCCGATTGTTCCTTTATGAGTATATATCTGAATATGTATACAGGTAGACAGCCTGCTAGAAATGTCATCATACACCATTGCATTTGTAAATACCTTGCTCTGAAATAAAGTGGGCTAGACCGCCTCCATTGTCGTATGGGTAGAGTATCAGACAGACTTATTTCGTATGTGTGGCCATGAGGCCAATAGCACAATGACATTTTGTTGTAAAACAATTCGTCGTGAAGCACAACTTGTATACTGATTAGATTGTAGCTAAATATGGTGTACACAGTTTTATCTATATTCAATGTATTATCCTTCTTTCAAATATCTTACAAACACACACAAGTCTGAGAAGAATATGGCTATTTTTGCTGTTCATTAACTGTACAGATTTTCTTTGTGATGGATTCGTGTAATAATAGTCAGGCAGGTATTTGATTCTTATATCCTCATATACTGGAAATATCAATAAAACATGGTATTCATTTTCTTGGTTATATCTGCAGAAAGGACACATCGATGTTAAAACATCATTATCTTTGGAGTGTCTGTATAATTGTGTATTGAGGGTATGTATACCACACCTGAACTTCGTTAAGCATCTGCGTAAAGGGAGAGTATCTGCCCAGTAACGTTAAAATATGGTGGTCTTGTTACCCCGCCTGGCGCTCAGCATTAAGGGGATAAGACTGGTCAACTTGTGGTCAGTATACTGTGTCAGAGTGGGGTATTCATGTTAAAACCTCGGCATGGTGTCTCAGTGGCTTGTTCTGTAAAAACGACATGAGCAGACACACATACATATACACACACGCGTGCATGCACGTCACTTCATATAAGTGCAATATTCTTGAACGCAACGTTAAACCTCAAACCTCATGTTGCCTTGCTCACCTCTACAGAGAATGAATCAAATAAGGGGGGGAAAAAAATGTATGCTTATTTATGCTCGGCAAACGTATTCTGAATATTGTTTGTGAAATCAGGTCTGAAGATTTTCGGGGTACGAATGGCCCAGCCGTCTAAGGCGCCGCGATTCGCTGTGCAGAGTTGCGTCCCTTGGGCACGCCAGAGACCTTTAATTGTGGGTTCGAATCCATGTTCGCCCAGTTTATGTTTCTAGGTTTGTTAGCACCATACCCGTGCTCTTGGGTTTCACCGAAGTGGTAAACGTCTGAGACCTTCATCACTTGGGCTTTCCTCTCACATTAAGCTGTCACGCCGTGATATAACTGGAATACTATTACATGTTATCGTAAGCCGTACTGCCACCGCCTTTACAAACATTATCCTGTCTTGTATCCAGTCAACAAAGTCAGTTGTAGACAATGCCAGGGATAGAAAAGGTTGAATAATGCATACCACGTTTACGGTAGCTGGTACCGGTCAAAGGGAGGCAACTCTGTTTTCAGATATTATGTTAGCATTTGATACGGAAGTTATCCTGACGAAACCTGGATACTGTGGGTAAAAAGCTGACAGGCGTATTGTCATTAGAGGCATCACCTGTAGCTGTTCGTACTGGGCTTAAATGACTTTGTGTCTGAATGTGGCAAATGCACGATATAATGACGCAAGGTATAATGAAATGAAGTGCACTGATGTTTGAACGGCTTTAAATGTTCTGTTTTGTGTTGAACTCATTTTCCAGAATGGAAATAGTATTTTCCTGTTTTAAATCATACCATGAAGCAAATTTGTTCTTCACCTCATGTACATGAAATTTTGATCTTTTGATCACCACAACCATTGTACCTGTTACCTATTGTTCAGGTTGTGAGAAAGGGAGAGAAAACGTATATGCTTACTTATGCTATGTCTAGTGATATAAACAGAGGGACGGTTTGAATATTTGAAACGATGTACAATATGAAGGTTGTATAGCACTGTGATCGAACTACGAATTACAAATATGTTCTGATTACTGACTTGAATAATCAGTTTTTTATTCAATTTAATTTAGAAAGTATGTAAATTTCTGAGTAATTAATCATTGCTATCACTGTGAGGTGGAGGTATTTGAATTCGTCAGAGATGTTTGTATGGATAAGAGCGACAAAACCCTTTTCATAATCACAAGAAATCTCTGTGGTAAGCAGACTCCATTTTACGATCATGAATTTATTAAAAGCATCACTTTGAACTGTCATTATTTACGTGAGATATTCCACATGTAAAATCGAATCCGTAGCATTCTAAATTCAATAAATATAAAATGTCAGCGCCAGAGAATAACCAGTCTTGGATATCCACCGAAACAGATTCCGAAACTCCCGTACAAACAACATGAAGGTTTATCTGAAAGCACACGACGCCGTTGGGTTCGGATGACACCCACACAGCTGAGTGACCAACTCTGACCACCTGATTCGCTCCAGTCAGCTCTTGCAGCAACCATAGGATACTGGTGCCTTATTCATCACCGGAATATACACAGAGCAGATGCAATGTAGTATAATCACATGATCATCATCAGTAGCATGCTATCAGACTGTCAGTAACACCACGTAGACTAACATAAACACAAACATCCATATGTGCAATGTTTAAATGAACAAAAAAAACTGTAGTTTTAAAAAGCAACATTTATTCGTGAAACATAAGGAAATATCAAACATGTACGTTATTCTTAACATATACTACAGCAGTGAGTCGACAGTGTTGTTGTTAGCTCAGGTGTGCACTACGAATGACACACTAAGTCGATGGTGATTGGAGAATGTTTAGTATGGCATCCATTTCGAGCGTACATCTACCTCTGCATCTCCACAACGCTCTGACGAGCACAAGGCCAGTGGCAGATCTGCCATTCCGCTCCTTCCACTTGGTGAGCATGTGTAAGGTCTGCATATAAAGTGAATGTGGGTGTGAAACTTTGCCTTGTTCGATCACCACAAGATTGAGTCCAAGTTCGATTCCAATAGATTCAAACCCGATCC